>NC_043010.1:14123513-14301013 GCF_006345805.1 Octopus sinensis
CAACTTTGCCTGTCATCCTTTTTGGGGTCGATAAAAATAAGTACCAGTTGAACCCTGGGGTCAATGTAATTGACTTACCCTCCTCCCTTGAAATTACTGGTCTTGCGCTAAAATTTGAAACGAATATTCTTTTCTACTTTAGGCACAAGGCACGAATTTTGAGGGGGCAGCAGTCGATTAGATCGACCCCTGTATGCAACTGGTACTTAATCTATTTAAGGCGGCGAGCTGGCAGAAACGTTAGCATGCTGGGCGAAATGCTTAGTGGTATTTCATCTGCCGTTATGTTGTGAGTTCAAATTCCGCCAAGGTCGACTTTGCCTTTCATCCTTTCGGGGTCGATAAATTAAGTACCAGTTACGCACTGGGGGTCGATGTAATCGACTTAATACCTATGTCTGTCCTTGTTTGTCCCCTCTGTGTTTAGCCCCTTGTGGGTAATAAAGAAATAGGTACTTAATCTATCAACCCCAAAGAGATGAAAGGCAAAGTCAACCTCGGTGGAATTTGAACTCAGAACGTAAAGATAGATGAAATACTGCTAAGCATTTTGACTGGCATGCTAACGATTCTGCCAGATTGCCACCCTAAATTTGAAGCCAATATTACCACAATGGGCAAAATGCTTAGTAGCATTTCACTGTCTTCCTATTCTAAGTTCACATTAATCCACTCCCTTGAAATTGCTGGTCTTGTGCCAAATTTTAAACCCATTATGTTCGTCTTCACATTCTGAGTTCAAACGTCGCTGAGGTCAATTTTGCCTGTCGTCCCTTTTGGGGTTGATAAAATAAGTACCAGTTGAACACACTGAATATAAAAATGCTCTCTCTCTATCTCCTACAAGTCTCACATACATCTTAAAAGATTATTTACACTGAAAGCCCCCTCCCCCTTGTTTAAATATTGTAGAGAAGGATTAAAGTCTATAAAACCTCAATGTGGTTTAAATAAGAAAGTAAAGATATTCGTATCATATTAACATGCGGGGAAAAAAGTGAAAGAATCCCTTGATAGACTGTTTCAATGTTGACTACTTTAAGAGATGTACCTGTTTCCATTATTTATTTAATAACACAGATCAGGTATTATACATAGCATTAAAGGATAGCGTAATATACATATTTGTATATTTGATGGGTATTATTCGAAGAATCAACCACGCATCAAAAGCATAAGAAAAATGTGTTTACATTCTTATTTAACAGTCGTGTGGCTTTGAAGCATTTAACCCTTTAGCATTCAAACCGGTCATATCCGGCCAAAATATTTAACCTGTTTTATATTGAAACTGACCAGCTCTCGCCTCTCACCTCAGCCCTACCATGTCATTCTAAAACTAAAAAATCACATCACTGAAATATCTAAACTACAAGATAATGCATGATTAATTCAAACCATTTTAAATAAACAAACATCACATTTGACAGAATAATCTGAACACTAAAGGGTTAAAGTTATTAAATGCTCTCCCTCCCCTGACATTGCTGGCTTTGTGTCAAAATTTGAGACCAATATTTATGGTGATGGAATGGTAGAGACATTTGGAGTGCTGGGTTAGCTGCTTTGCGACAGTTGTTTGAGTTCAGCTTTGCTTAGTCTTTATTGTTACAGAATAAGTCAGTAAAAGAAGTCTTGTCAAAAGTCAATTCAGTTGCTTATATTCCTAAAAACTGATGGCTGTGTACCAAAATTTAGAAACATTTGATATTATTATTACTACTACTACTATTGTCAGCGCAGTGGGTTAACAGGATCAGCTGTGTCAAACAAAATGCCTTGAGTAATTTATTCTGGCTCTTTACACTCTGAGTTCAAATCTTGTTGTGGTCAACATTATTTTTCATTCTTCTAAGGTCAATAAAGTAAGAACCAGTTAAGTACTGGGCTATACCAGTCTTCCAAAATTTCTGGCCTTGTGCCTGTGTTAGAAATTATCATTATTATTATTATAATTATTATTATTATTATTTAGGCAGCAAGCTGGCAGAATCATTAGCACACCAGACAAAATGCTGCTAAGCATTTTGTCCATCTTTGCATTCTGAGTTCAAATGCTGCCATGGTCGACTTTGTCTTTCATCCTTTCAGGGTCAATAAATTAAGTACCAGTAAAACGCTGGGGTCAATGTAATTCGACTAGTCCCCTCCCCCCAAGTTTCAGGCCTAGTGCCTTTAGTAGAAAGGATTATTGTTATTATTATTATTATTAAGGCGGTGAGCTGGCTGAAACATTAGCACATCAAGCGAAATGCTTAGCGGTATTTCGTCTGCCGCTACGTTCTGAGTTCAAATTCCTTGCGGGGTCGATAAATTAAGTACCAGTTGCGCACTAGGGTCAATGTAATCGACTTAATCCGTTTGTCTGTCCTTGTTTGTCCCCTCTGTGTTTAGCCCCTCGTGGGTAGTAAAGAAATAGGTATTTCATCTGTCCTTACGTTCTGAGTTCAAATTCTGCTGAGGTTGACTTTGCCTTTAATCCTTTCGGGGTCAATAAATTAAAAACCAATTGCCCCCTCCCAAAATTTCAGGCCTTTTCTCTGTTAATGAATTAGTTATATCTTGAAAATGTACAAATAACTGAGATTAGCAAAATGTTTTCAAAGAACATTATTTATTTGTGACAGAAATGTGTTGATAGACACAAGGGAACGCCTGAATCCTTTGTTATATTCTGTTGTGTGTTTTTGTTTTTTTTTTATTAACTGTTTCATTTCAAATTTCCCCAAAGTCAACCTTGTTTTTTGCGCAAACTAACAATCAGTCTTGAAATGTTTAAATTGTCTTTTCACTGCATATGTACTTCTTATCCGAAACTTCTGAACTTAGTTGTATTATTTTTAATGGTTCAGACCACCACGAGGATTTTTTTTGCGCATGTGGCTTTTTTTTTTTTTTTTTCAACCCTTATTCTGTTTTAATGAGCCACAATGGTTTTTAGGTTAAGGTGTATGAGTTCAAATCTTAATGTACAGCTATTGTACTGTCACATAAAGTAAGAGATGTAAACCCTGTTTCCTATAGTTTAGTTGAGTGGATGCAAACATCTACCCCCACCCCACCTCTGTGTCTTGCCAATTCCTTGTTGAAGGGCTATTGACAGGATGGGTGTCATCCAACAAAGAAAACCATTTCGTCTGTTCAAGTAGGAGACTACCACAGCAAGTACAAAAGCTGCAGGTGTGGAACCAACTGTGGGTGCAGATCTTGGTGGTAGCAGCAAATACTGTAAAAAAAAAATACTGTAAAAAACAATAAAATTGTATCAGAATTCTTCTTCTCTAAAAGTTTACATTAACCCTTTAGCATTCAGATTACTCTGTCAAATGTAAACCCTGTTTAATCACATTGTTTTAAATTAATTGTACAGCATCTTGTAACTCTGAGATTTCGATGATGACCCTGTTTATTTTTAGAATGACTTTGTAGGGTAGGTGTGAGAGGTCAGAGCTGGCTGGTTTGAGCATAACACAGAAAAGGCCGGTTTAAACACTAAAGGGTTAAACAATCAGTGTATCACATGTATGAGACACATCTTGAACCAACAAGGAACTCTCCATGTGGTGATTCATCAAACTAGAAATAGCTGCCCAATTTCACTTGAATAACTCTTCCATATTAAATAAGGAAGGACACTCTTAAAAAGATGGGATGGTCGTGGATGGAATGTCTCCAATCATAGTGCTCCTCAATCAAGCTTGATCTGGAGATAAAGAAATCAAATCATCACATTTACTGATCTATTAAATTCTCTCACAAATTCCCTGTTTCACAATAACAAACTTGTTTAACCCTTTCGTTACTGTATTTCTGTTGAGATGCTCTGTGTTTCTTTCAATTACTTTAAATATAACAAAGAATTTAGTAAAATAACATAGTCATCATTCAGCTAGTGTTAGGAACATAAATTGTGACTAAGGTTTGGTGGAAAATTTTAGTTCAAAACTTATGAAAACAAGACATTTGTACCACAGAGCCAGACCCGGTTTCAGCCGGGTTGGTAACAAAAGGATTAAGTCATTTATGTTTCCCTGCAAACCCACTGGATTACATTACACATCTGTAGAATCACCTTTTTGAATGGAGTGTCTTTTTAAGGATAAGAAAAGTATCCTTTTCAGGATCAAATGCCAGTTGATACATTTAACTGCCAATTATCCAGCATTGGTAGGACCAGGAGAGTGCTGGATTAGTGATTTTGCCAGATTATTGATTATTGATTGTGTCTTTGACTCACTGTCAGCAAAGAAACAGAGTAACGTCTTTCTGCTTTTTTATGTCGTAAACTGTCAAAGATCCAATGTTGTATAATTCGCATAATCTTTTATGGACAATTGTACGGTATTTACACTTTACACCACAAGAAGCACTTCCTCTCTGCATTGGAATCATTGCTGGGGCTAAAAATGAAAAAGGTATAATATCCACCCGTCTAACACCCGTGGACATATTTACAAAGTCAAAAAACAGCACAGCTCCCATGACTTCAGGAAACATTTTTTCACGCTGAGAGTTGCTGAAGCATGGAACAAGCTGCCGGCATCGGTTGTTAGTTGTCGGAGCTCTGCATCCTTCAAAACTTCCATGCTTCCTGAGATTCGCCAACACTACACCTGATTTTCTCCCCTCCATACACACACAAGCGTGTATCTGACTCGTACATTGTTCACTTTCCAGACATTTGTACATTACTGCATGTACTCTATACGCACTTTCTGACAAGTTGTGGTGCACCTGAGCACTGTATACTATAATTTCATTATTATAAATGAAAAAAAGCCCAAACTGGAAAGGCCTGCCTTTGTTCACAAATGATGCAAGTGTGTTTATGCAGCAAAGACCAACAACAAATCATAGCAGCAACCCAGGAAATTTGAAATTGTTCCAGCTGTAATTAATGCCAGATTACTGATTTTGTCAGATTAGTGGCAGTCTACTGTAATAGGGTAGTGAAGGCATGCAGCTTAGTGGTTAGGGTATCTGGCTCACAATTGTATGGTCAAGAGTTTGAATCCCAATGATGCATTGGGTCCTTGAGTAAGACACTTTATTTCAAGTTTCTCCTATCTACTCAGCTGTAAAAAAATGAGTTGTACCTGTATTTCAAAGGGCCAATCTTGTCACACTGAATCTCCTGAGAAGTACATTAAGGGTACACATATCACATGAAGGTGGCGAGCTGGCAGAATCGTTAGCACGCCGGACGAAATGTGCAGCCATATTTCGTCTGCCGTTACGTTCTGAGTTCAAATTCCGCCAAGGTCGACTTTGCCGTTCATCCTTTCGGGGTCGATAAATTAAGTACCAGTTACACACTGGGGTCAACGTAATCGACTTAATACCTATGTCTGTGTTTAGCCCCGTGTGGGTAGTAAAGAAATAGGTACACATGTCTGTGGGGTGCTCTGCCACTTGCACATTACTTTCACGAGCAGGCTTATTTCATTGGTTGGAACACTCGCCATCGTAGCTGACTGACTGCAAATAATAGTTAGAATAATGTGTCTTTCAGGGGTTATTTTACCACCATCTAAATCTTATTCATCCCAGCCCTTACTTATATACACTACACTTATTAGATCATAACTGTCTCACACTGGCTTACACTTATATACACTCACTGGATCATACCATTCAGCTCCATAAGGATCACATTCTCACATCCACTGAATCCATCTCAGATCCACAACACTGTGACATTTTATTTCCTAAAAATTGCGATTTTCTCTCAGAATATTAACCCTTGGGCATTCTGTCAAATGAAATGCTAATTTATTCATAGTTTTAAAACTTAATCTTGTAGCTTAACGATTTTGTAGTTGCAATCATTTATTTTTAGATTGACATTGCAGGGTATGTGTGAAAAGCTGCATATGGCTAATTTGAACATATAACAGACTATTTGAGCCGGTTTGAATTCCATTAAAGGTGGTTTGAATTTAAAGGTGGTTATAGACCTATTTTGTGAAATATTCCTCTCGGTGGGCCGCATGAAAACCTATGGCGGGCCGTAGTTTGCTCACCCCTGGTTTAATATAACATTTTACCATTTCTACCTTTAATAATAATGATTTGTAAAAAAAATGAGATGTAAGAGTGGCTGTGTGGTAAGTAGCTTGTTTACCAACCACATGGTTCCGGGTTCAGTCCCACTGCATGGCACCTTGGGCAAGTGTCTTCTACTATAGCCTCGGGCCGACCAAAGCCTTGTGAGTGGATTTGGTAGACAGAAACTGAAAAGAATCCCATCGTATATATATATATGTGTGTCTGTGTTTGTCCCCCTAGCATTGCTTGACAACCGATGCTGGTGTGTTTATGTCCCTGTCAATAAGCGGTTTGGCAAAAGAGACCGATAGAATAAGTCCTGGGGTCGAGTTGCTCGATTAAAGGTGGTGCTCCAGTATGGCCGCAGTCAAATGACTGAAACAAGTAACAGAGAGAGTATTATGGTTGATTGATGTTTTATAATTGGCTGTGGGGAAGAAAGCAACTCTGAAATATTAAGTGACTCCAGGAACATTGATATAAGGTTAGAAATTTGGTTAGGAGGGGTTAGTCTATTACATCAGCCCCCAGTACTTGACTGAAATTTTATTTTGGCACGTAGCACCATCCGTTTGTGGCCTTTGCCAGCCTCGCCTGGCCTCGTGCCGATGGCACGCAAAAAGCACCATCCGTCCGTGGCCGTTTGCCAGCTCCGTCTGGCACCTGTGCGGGTGGCACGTAAAAAGCACCCACTACACTCACGGAGTGGTTGGCGTTAGGAAGGGCATCCAGCTGTAGAAACACTGCCAGATCAGACTGGGCCTGGTGCAGCCTTCTGGCTTCCCAGACCCCAGTTGAACCGTCCAACCCATGCTAGCATGGAAAGCGGACGCTAAATGATGATCCTTACTTTGAAACATAAAAATAATCTTAGCGTTTGAATTCAGAATATAAAGAGCTAGAACAAATATCTCTTGGCATTTTTCCTTATTCTATAACCAGTCTACCGAACCAGCATTCTCAGTCGTCTTCAGTGTCATTATTATTCAACATCTGTTGACCATGTTGGACAGTTTGACAGGTTCCAGTAAGTTGCAGAGCTGCACTGAGCTCCAGTTTCAGCTCTGATGTGGTTTCTACAGCTAGATGCCCTTCCTAATGCCAACTTCTTTACATTGTGTATTACTCTTTTACTCGTTTCAGTCATTTGACTGCGGCCATGCTGGAGCACCGCCTTTAGTCGAGCAAATCGACCCCGGGACTTATTCTTTGTAAGCCCAGTACTTATTCTATTGGTCTCTTTTGACGAACCGCTAAGTTACGAGGACGTAAACACACCAGCATCGGTTGTCAAGAAATGCTAGGGGGACAAACACACACACACATACATATATATATATACATATATATGACAGGCTTCTTTCAGTTTCCGTCTACCAAATCCACTTACAAGGCATTGGTCGGCCTGGGGCTATAGCAGAAGACACTTGCCCAAGATGCCACGCAGTGGAACTGAACCCGGAACCATGTGGTTGGTTAGCAAGCTACTTACCACACAGCCACTCCTGTGCCTTCAACATTTAAATTGGAAACTTTTTTTTTTATTTGTGCCACCAGCTAAACCGTCAAGACAAAAAAAGAAAAAGGAAAAGCACACCCCTAATAAGTGATGGTGATGGTGGGGCTTTTTTTATGCCTAGGGTTGAACGGCAAAGGTATGATAGAGAGCATAAGTTAAGGTATGTTAAGGCGGCAAGCTGGCAGAAACGTTAGCACGCCGGGCAAAATGTGTAGCCGTATTTCGTCTGCCGTTACGGTCTGAGTTCAAATTCTGCCGAGGTCGATTTTGCCTTAAATCCTTTCGGGGTCGATTAAATAAGTACCAGTTACGCACTGGGGTCGATGTAATTGACTTGATCTGTGTGTCTGTCCTTGTTTGTCCCCTCCTTGTGGGTAGTAAAGAAATAGGTATGATAGGGAGCATAGGTGTCTCACTATTAAAGAGAATGCATGGCTACCACACATATAGGCGTGGATGTGATTAGCTGTGAAAGAGAGAAAGATAGTAGTGATAGAATGACAGAGTAAACTTAAGGTACAGGTAATCGAGTACTGTAGAGGATACAGACAGTGGGTCCAGAGAAGGGAGACTGGGTACTTTCAAAAGTGTGTGTAGGGAGAATAACTATTAGAAATGGCGGGTAGAGGAGATACAATACAGTTGATGGGAAATATCAATATGGAAAGGGGGCAAGGTGAGAGATAGAGGTACCTCAGGAAGGCTACATCAGATGATGCGTATGATGAGTAAGGTGCTGGAGTGGTGAGGAAGGAGATATGTAAGGGTACATAAGGGTGGTTATAGTGAGTGGTGTGTAATGGCATATGAGTGAGGTATTAATGGAATGTGACAGAAGCAAGAGACAAGTGAAGGCATAGAAGCAGGGTGAGTGATATGTGCTGATGCTGCCCTCGAGTGGTTACAGCTGCCAGGTAACATCATAGATAAAGGAGCAATGGAAGACTGGGGGTTAAAGGAATGAGATGTGAGGAATCTTTGATAGCGCATAATAGTTCTAATTTTAGGGTAGGATATGTCAACACCAGTATTCAGTTATTTTATCAACCTTGAAAGGATTAAAAGTAAGGTTGACTTTGATGGGATTTGATCTCAGAATCTAAAGAGCCTGAGCAAATACTGCAAATCATTTTTTCTAACCCTGCTAATTTAGTGATCTCAATAATATTGGTTTCAAATTGTGGCATAAGGCCAGCAAGTTAGTGGGCAGGGTATATCAATTACATCAACCCCAGTGCTCAACCGGTACTTATTTTATTGACACCAAAATGATAGAAGGCAAGAATAATAATATTTATTTCAGATTTTGGCACAAGGCCAGCAATTTGGGGAAGAAGGTAAGTTGATTATGTCGAGCCCAGTGCTCAACTACTACCTATTTTATTGTCTTGAAAGACAAAGTCAGCCTTGGAATAATAATATTGATGATTAAAATTGATCATCAGTTACAAATAACTATAATCAAAACCCTAAGCTGAAATCTTGTCTTTGATACAGTGTATGTTGCATGGAAATCCTGGAATTGTTTGGAGTTCAAACTCCCTGTTACACTTTTAACAACACGAGAAAAACTGGAATTAAAGAAAAAACTCCTGATGATATCCGGGGGGGGGAGCACTCCATCGGTTACGACGACAAGGGTTCCGGTTGATCCGAATCAACGGAACAGCCTGCTCGTGAAATTAACGTGTAAGTGGCTGAGCACTCCACAGACACGTGCACCCTTAACGTAGTTCTCGGGGATATTCAGCGTGACACAGAGAGTGACAAGGCTGGCCCTTTGAAATTCAGGTACAACAGAAACAGGAAGTAAGAGTGAGAGAAAGTTGTGGTAAAAGAGTACAGCAGGGATCACCACCATCCCCTGCCGGAGCCTCGTGGAGCTTTAGGTGTTTTCGCTCAATAAACACTCACAACGCCCGGTCTGGGAATCGAAACCGCGATCCTACGACTGCGAGTCTGCTGCCCTAACCGCTGGGCCATTGCGCCTCCTGATGATATCCAGCTCCTCTCTCATTCTCTACAACTGTCATTTCTCACCATCTGACATATCCAGCCACCAAGAACTTAGGTACTACTGTTTGTGTTTTTGTTAGACTGATTTAATTTTTGAATGTTCCCTCTGGTATGTCAAACTGCTGAAGTTTGAGAATCCAAAGTTCTACTGCTTGTAGGTGCAGCGGCAAGTATGGCAATATGTTCGAGAAGTTCGTTCTGAAATCACATAGTCTTCAGTTCAGTACCACTGTGTGAGCCTGATCCGAGCCTTGTGAGTGAAACAGAAATTTTGCTGAAGCCTGCTGGCTGGACTGTACCTGTTCTTGGGTGCTAGATTTAATTCATCATCTAGCACTACCAATTGGCCTTTCAGTGCCTTTAACCCTTTCGTTACCAACCCGGCTGGAACCGGCTCTAGCTCTGAGTACAAATGTCTTGTTTTCATAAGTTTTGAATTAAAATCTTCCACCAAACCTTAATCGCAATTTATGTTCCTAACACTAGTTTAACGATAACTAAGTTATTTTACTAAATTTTTTGTCATATTTAAAATTAATTGAAAGAAACACAGAGCATCTCAAAATAAATACAGTAACGAAAGGGTTAATTGTGTTCAATCTGTTGTATGCTATTTGAACCAGGTTCTCAATCTGTGGATAGCTTAATATTCTGAGCTGCTGTTTCCTTCTGCACCAACCTGGAAGTCAAGGGGTTATTCTTTCCTTTATCCAAAATGTCATAGGATCTTACCTCCTCTAATCTATATAAAAAAAAAAAACAAAGTATATATATCTAATATATCTGACTGTATTTTATTTATTTAAGCTGTGTAACTGATGTATATATGTTAAATTTTATATTCTGTGTGTGTGTGTGGAGGCACATGGCTTAATGGTTAGAGTGTCAGCATCATGATCGTAAGATTGTGGTTTCGATTCCTGGACCGGGCGACGCGTTGTGTTCTTGAGCAAAACACTTCATTTCACGTTGCTCCAGTCCACTCAGCTGGCAAAAATGAGTAACGCTGCGATGGACTGGCGTCCCATCCAGCTGGGGTACACATACGCCATTGAAACCGGGAAACCGGGCCCATGAGCCTGGCTAGGCTTTAAAAGGGCGCAAAAAAAGAATATATATATATATATATATATATATATATATATATATATATATAGTAGAAATATGTTACGAAAAGAAAATATAAAATACACGTGGAAATGTAAGGGTAAAATATGAAAAATCAACGAAAATGCATATTGCAAATAGAAAAAGGCTATTTATGACAAGTAATGACAAATATATACATTTAGATTGACTGAGGTAGTAATACAAGTCATAAAAGTCATTATTATGAGATGATTATAAGATGATAATAAAGTAAGGGAACAAAACGGACCATGGTTTACGCTAAGCTATTCATCGTTGGGGATACATACATATATATATCCCCTATAATTGAACTATTCGGCATTCAGATTACACTATCAAATGTAACATTAAACCCTTTTTTAATTAATCATGCATTATTTCATAGCTTTGAGATATTGATGACATTTGTTTATTTTTAGAATGACATTGTAGGGTAGGTGTGAGAGGCCGGATCTAGCCAGTTTGAACATAAAACAGGTAGAATCTTCAGGTGTGATACAACTGGTTTAAATGCTAAAATATTAAAGGTCACACCTTGATATTCTAATTCCACCTCAAAAATAAGTTAAGTCTGTAGAGTATTCGTTGAATCAGCTGCCAATTCAATGAGCAGGTGATTCAGTTAATTAAACACCTAAACAGTCAAAATTTAGGTTAATTAAACAACTGAACAGTCATTGTCACAATTAACAAATCCATTCACTTTATGTACATATCTATCGACTTTATTTAACTTTTTAATTAGTTTGAGGAAGATGGATCAATGCCCATAGCCTTTTTTGGTTCCAATACACGGCTAACGAGCAGTTTGAAATTTGTGTGGGTGGGTGGAGTTTCATGAAGAAGGATTGAGAAATTTACCACAAAATCACAAATTCTTGAGGGAAAGACACAGTTGAATAAGGCTGTTTCATATCCCTAGATTTATTTATTTGACATCCAACCCCCAAATAACTCCAAAAGTTAAAATGCATGGCTGGCTTCAGCAGAAACTGAACTTTAAATCTAAAAGTTACAAATACTCTGAGTTTTATTATTTTTTTTATTTTTACTTATTTATATTTTATCTTGGTGTTAGATAATGAAGATTTCTTACATAGACACTAAGTAACATATTCTGGAGTCAGTGATTAAATTTAGTTGCTCAAATATAGGCGCAGGGGTGGCTGTGTGGTAAGTATCTTGTTTACCAACCACATGGTTCCGGGTTCAGTCCCACTGCGTGGCACCTTGGGCAAGTGTCTTCTACTATAGCCTCGGGCCGACCAAAGCCTTGTGAGTGGATTTGGTAGACGGAAACTGAAAAAAGCCTGTCGTATATATGTATATATATATATATATGCGTGTGTGTATGTTTGTGTGTCTGTGTTTGTCCCCCTAGCATTGCTTGACAACCGATGCTGGTGTGTTTATGTCCCCGTTACTTAGCGGTTCAGCAAAAGAGACCGATAGAATAAGTACTGGGGTTACAAAAGAATAAGTCCCGGGGTCGAGTTGTTCAATTAAAGGCGGTGCTCCAGCATGGCCGCAGTCAAATGATGGAACAAGTAAAAGAGAGTAAAAACTCTTTGTTATCTCACTAGTAAATTTTATCACCCCTTCCCCCAACAGTCCCTGAAAATAAAACAATCGGCAATCTTAGTTGGTCTTGAATTCAGGGTCTAAAGACCAAAAAAAAAGGGTTCTCCTTATTAATTATTGGATAATGATGATGTTGATAATAGTAATGTTTTTTTAAGTGATACTGTAACAAGATTTTGAAGTTGTTGGTATGTAATGGAGAAAATTCAGACTTATTGCAGTAATTTTCATTTCTATTTATTGTATATATATATACGTACAGGGGTTGGACAAAATAATGGAAACACCTTAGAATTTCAAACAAATTTATTTTAATGATAATGATGATGATGATGATGATGGGGTAGGACCACCTTTCGCAGTAAGTACAGCTTGAATTCTATGAGGTATAGATTCGTACAGTTTGAATTGTTTCCAAAGGAATTTTTGTCTTCAGCTAAAACAGTCTCCAGTTCTTGTAGTGATGATGGTGGAGGATATCAACTCCTTACTTGTTTTTCTAAAATGCACCATAAATGTTCAATAATATTGAGATCTGGGGACTGTGGTGGCCAGATACGATGTTCAACATCACTAGAATGTTCCTCATGCCATTCAGTAACAACTTTAGCTGTGTGAATTGGTGCATTATCATCCTGAAAGATTGCATTTCCCTCTGGATACAGTTCCTCAACCATAGGATGAATTTGATCAGATAAAATGCTTAAATAGTCTTGACTATTAATTCTTCCATGAAGGGAAACCATTAGGCCAGCGGATTTCCAAGATATAGCCTCCCAGAATCACATTTCCTTCTCCATGTTTAACAGTTGGAAGAAGGCAGTCTGGGTCAAATGCTTCTTTTGACTGTCTCCACACATATACTCTGTCAGTGGTCAGAAATAAGGTAAAGGAAGACTCCTCCAAGAAAATAACATTTTTCTACTGCTCTGGGGACCAATTCTGAAGGTTTTTACTCCACTCTAATTGCTTTGCAACGTTTGCTTTTGAAAGTAGTGGTTTTCTGATTGCTTTGTGCAGCTCCTGGTAAACAGTTTTTGTGGAAACTGGGTTCTCGAAGTGGTCGTTAAGGTCTGCAATAATTTTGGGAGTTGTACTTTTGTGATCCTTTCTAACAATTTGCGTAAGAGTCTGACAGTCCCTATCTGAAAGTTTTGGTTTTCTTCTGGAGTTTTGTTTCAACAAGAATGTTTTTCCCTCTTTCTTAAAGGCTGTCATTACTTTCGAGACAGTACGTCTTGATACACCAAACATTTTGGCTGTTTTCATTACGCTAGCACCTGCCATACGAGCACCAACAATTTGACCTCTTTGAAAGTCCGATAGAGCTGTCATCTTAATGAATTTTAATTACCTTTTTCTGATGATATCTGAAAACAAACAGCAATTTTAGCAAAACATATTAAGCAACAATAATAATAAATCAAAAAACATAAAAATAAACAAGCTTTTGACGGTTTTATAGATATTTCAAAATTATGATGCTATGATGCTAGGTGTTTCCATTATTTTGTCCAACCCCTGTATAAGGCATCAATGTGATGAGGACTGAAGCTTCCATTGGAATGAATGCCAAGATATGGCTGTAGAGATGCGAGTGTTTTGCGTGTTTCATTTGAGTGAGATGAGGATCTTTGTACAATGCAACACATCAACGAGGGCCAAACTCTTGACCACATGGGTTGCTGCAGAAGATACTGAGTGATTTAAATTTGGACGAATTGGGATTAAACTATGAACTATATTTTGTGTGTAGTAGTGAAACAGCAAAGCTCACTGCACACCCCTGTAACAGTAATAATAATAATAATAATGGTTCTATTGAGGAGAGTAGTGAGTTTCTCACTGCAAAGCCAACGCCATGTTGATGAGGTTCTTCTGGATCTCTTCCCTGCCGAAAGAAGGTGAAGTCCTGCTCTTTGAGTTTGCCGTTTGAGGGAAGTCTTGTCTCCTGCAGCCCAGCAATATCTATGTCGAGCCTCTTTAGTTCACGGTCAATGATGGCCGTTTTCCTTGTGTCTTCAATCCTGAGAAGATCATCAGATATTCCAGGACACATGGTCCTGACATTCCAGCTTGCCAACCGCAGAACTGGTGTTTTCTTGACTTTTAGGGAGTGTTTGTCCAGGATAGGACTACACAGCCACGGCAGGAAATGTATCAGGACATGAAATATAAAAGCCGGACTAGACTACAAAAAAAAAAAAACACATGCGCAACTCCATTGTCTCCCGAGACAGAAAGGATGCCAATACAATACAATAATAATAATGAATTTTTCTCATGTTTGTTGTTATTTAATGAACTAATATAGAGATCATCAGTTGGTTCATTGGATGGCTGTTTCTTTGTTTGTCTCTAACAAACAATAAATATGCCATCTTCACACAAAGAAATAGATATATATTGTAATAATAACAATAATAATAATAACAATGGTGATAAAATATTTCTAAACAAATTGTCTTATTTTTGTTTTTCTTTTTTTTTTTATTATATTGATTTCTAACATATGCAGAAAAATCACAGATCTCAGGTTACAACGACACACACGAATACTTATTTGGATCTTTTCGGTTTGAACGGCAGTTTTTTAACATAATTTCTAAAAAATTTTAAACTTCGTATACTGGTAGAATGTGTTTATAAAACATCTTTTTCTCTTGGCTTTATTGAGAAAATTCTATTGTTTGTAAGATATTTGTTGGTTTTTTTTTTCAATTTCTGCAATTTCAACCGATCACTGACATCTATTGAGGTAAAAAAATCATTCTGTGCCGTATGAATATGTCCCTCGTTTAAGAAACAGATTGGGTTTATTTACATTTGTGAAGAAAAAAAGATACCCTTCCCCCCACCCCTAACCCTAAAACAGATTGAAATACAATAGATCGATACTAGGGTCATAATTATGGGTGACAATTTCATATGACACCGCTAGAAAAAACTGCCGCTCAAACCGAAAAGATCCCTTATTTTTATCAATGGCTCATGTATTTAATATGTTAATTGTTGCTTAACCAATATAAGCTTTGATTCAGCAGACATAAGATGAACCGTATTCCAATTGTGACCATCCTGTAGTTTATTCAGATAGTGTATAGTTGTAGCTATGGCTGCATGGCTGCAAGTTTTACTGATGCCAAAGGCAACAACATTGTTTTCACCAAATTCTTTTGCGGTAAGAGTACACTGCTGGGTGACTGAGAAGAGTAGGTTACCAATAGATTTAGTTTTATGGAAATCATACTGGTTCTCATTAAAGAGAAAGAGTGAGAGGTGCTGAGAATGTTGTTTCTGGATGTCTCTATTACCTTACTTGACTTGACAGCATTCACCTGGGGTGGGTTGAGCTGGCTTCATTCACCCTCAATGCTGCATCTCTCACAAACGCCGACCAGGCCTGGCGATTTGAGGCTAACGACCGCGTGATCTCCAACCATTCTTTATTCCAGCGGCGAACGCCGTAGATATGGGGGCCTAGGTTGGGTTCCAGATCAGCCTTGACTGTCATCAGCCAGGTTTTTCATTGTCCACCACATCGCTTTCGCCAACCCTGAAGGGGAGCTGGGGCAATTGCTTTGTAGGTTGGGTTCCAGATTAGCCTATTACCTTAGATAGATTATGATTGCAATAAGGTGATATTTGACTGGGTCAGAAAGGCTGCCTTCTTGAGGATGTGACACACTGTATGAGGTGGTATCAAAAAGTTCCTGGACTGGTTCTGTGGTGCACCAACAGATGGCAGCACATGGTTGCATGCACAGTGGGAGCTAGCAGTGACCTTCAGGAGGAGTTAGTGTGTTGAGTAACATCATTGTGTTTACTTTGCAAGTTGTAAAATTTGTGCTTTTGTGATCGCGTGTATGTTGTAGTCTGTGATTTTATCATGCACAGGAACAAAGAGCCAATGTGAAACTTTGTGTTGAACTTGGGAAGTCTAATACAGAGACATTGAGTATGCTTTGGCAGGATTAGTGATGATTAAGGTGGTGAGCTGGCAGAATCGTTAGCACGCCAAGCAAAATGCGTAGCCGTATTTCGTCTGCTGTTACGTTCTGGGTTCAAATTCCGCCGTGGTCGACTTTGCCATTCATCCTTTCAGGGTCGATAAATTAAGTACCAGTTACGCACTGGGATCGATACAATTGACTTAATCCGTTTGACCTCTCTGTGTTTAGCCCCTTGTGGGTAGTAAAGAAATAGGTATTTCGCCTGCCGCTACGTTCTGGGTTCAAATTCCGCCGAGGTCGACTTTGCCTTTCATCCTTTCGGGGTCGATAAATTAAGTACCAGTTATGCACTGGGGTCGATACAATCGACTTAATCCATTTGTCTGTCCTTGTTTGTCCCCTCTGTGGGTAGTAAAGAAATAGGTATTTCGCCTGCCACTACATTCTGGGTTCAAATTCCGCCAAGGTTGACTTTGCCTTTCATCCTTTCGGGGTCAATAAATTAAGTACCAGTTACGCACTGGGGTCGATACAATCGACTTAATCCGTTTGTCTGTCCTTCTTTGTCCTCTCTGTGTTTAGCACCTTGTGGGTAGTAAAGAAATAGGATTACAGTGATGAGGCAATGGGGCATATGCAATGTTTTGAGTGGCATGGGCCCTTCAAAAGTAGGAGGAAGACTGGCACGAGTACCACCTCAAGAGATGGGGTTTTGTGCATAGAGAATTCATCTCCCAGGGTGAAACTGTCAATTCAGAGTTCTACTGCAACATTTTGACGCATTTGAGGGAGGACATTTGGCGGAAGCAACCAGATCTGTGGAGCTTGAAGAATTGGATTCCTCACTTGTGAGTTTTTTCACCAAAAACAATATGGAATCACTTCTGCACCTGCCCTACTTTCCAGATAGGGCAGGCACAGACCTCCATCTCTGCCCCCCAAGATGAAAATGCAGCTCAAAGGTCACCCATTTTAACTCTGTTTTCGAGATCCAGAGTTAATTACAGAAGGTCCTTGACTAGTTTACGGAGCCCTATTCTCCAGATAGGGCAGGCGCAGACCTCCATCTCTGCCCCCAAGATGAAAATGCAACTCAAAGGTCACCCATTTTAACTCTGTTTTCGAGATCCAGAGTTAAGCACAGAAGGTCCTCGACTAGCTTACGGAGCGCTATTCTCCAGATAGGGCAGGTGCAGACCTCCATCTCTGCCCCCCAAGATGAAAATGCAGCTCAAAGGTCACCCATTTTAACTCTGTTTTCAAGATCTAGAGTTAATCACAGAAGGTCCTCGACTAGCTTACGGAGTGCTATTCTCCAGATAGGGCAGGTGCAGACCTCCAATTCTGCCCCCAAGATGAAAATGCAACTCAAAGGTCACCCATTTTAACTCTGTTTTCGAGATCCAGAGTTAAGCACAGAAGGTCCTCAACTAACTTACGGAGTGCTATTCTCCAGATAGGGCAGGTGCAGACCTCCAATTCTGCCCCCCAAGATGAAAATGCAGCTCAAAGGTCACCCATTTTAACTCTGTTTTCGAGATCCAGAGTTAATCACAGAAGGTCCTCGACTAGCTTACGGAAAATTACTTCCAGACCAGATTTCAAAAGAGGCAGGAATGTTGGGGCTGGTGTATTGCTGAAACCTCGCATGTATATATGGTAACTGAAAACTGAAAGAAGCCCATCATCATAACACGCATTCACTATTTTCCTCTCATTCTGGTTGTTTTGTTCCCGTTTCCCTGTATGTCTCCACTGTCATGTTTTTGTTCCCAACTTAGACCCTCCATAAATCCTAAATTTTATTTTAGAATTTATGATGGGAGCAACTGTCTTTAAAGACTCATATTGTCATTGAATGCTTGAAATGAGGAGTAGATAGATAGCCAACAACTGATGAAGGATCCTTTCTCTGTATGTTGTTTTGTTCCGGTTTCCCTATATGTCTCCACTGTTATATTTTTGTTCCCAGCTTGGACCCTCCATAAATCCTAAAGGAGACTATGTTAAAACTTAGGTAAATAAATAATTTTCTTATTAAGCATAACTAGCCCAGGAACCTTTTGATACCATTTCAGTGCTGAGTTCAATGTCTGCTGAGGACATGACAAGCAAAAGATGGGGGTAATTGGTCTCAAGTAATCGTCATGGCTGATTACCTATAAATGGGTGGCTCTGATCATGAAAATCCAAATAATTCAGTTGATTGTCTGACAATAGGCGCAGGAGTGGCTGTGTGGTAAGTAGCTTGTTTACCAACCACATGGTTCCGGGTTCAGTCCCACTGCGTGGCACCTTGGGCAAGTGTCTTCCGCTATAGCCTCGGGCCGACCAAAGCCTTGTGAGTGGATTTGGTAGATGGAAACTGAACGAAGCCCGTCGTATATATGTATATATAAGTGTGTGTGTTTGTGTGTCTGTGTTTCTTCCCCCAACATCGTTTGACAACCGATGCTGGTGTGTTTGTGTCTCCGTCACTTAGCGGTTCGGCAAAAGTGACCGATAGAATAAGTACGGGGCTTACAAAGAATAAGTCCCGGGGTCAAGTTGCTCGATTAAAGGCGGTGCTCCAGCATGGCCGCAGTCAAATGACTGAAACAAGTAAAAGAATAAAAGAATGATTATACTTGACCTTGTTTCAGTCATTGGACTGCAGCCATACTGGAGCACCATCTTGAAGTGTTTTAGTTGAACAAATCAACTCTAGCACCTTTTTTTGTTTTTCTTTTCTTTTTAGTCCACAGGCTCTTTTACCTAGCTGCTCAGTTACAGGGAAGTAAACAAACCAACACTGGTTATCAAGCAATGGAGGGGAGTGACAAACACAATGATGGGCTTCTGTACAGTTTCTGTTTTCTAAATTCATTCACAATGCACTGGTCAGCCTGGGGCTAAAGTAGAAGCCACTTGATCGGAGTGTTGTACAATGGAACTGAACCCATAGTAACAAAGCAAACTTCTCAACCCTATAGTCTGCACTTTTCTATAAAAACATGTTACAGCTGTTGTTTAACCTTGACTGAGCATACATGATCAAAGACATTCTAGCTATGAAGATCTTATGTTCTTGGTAGTATTCCGTGGACTACGCAACCCAGTTACCTTCTTTTATCTTAAAACAGTGTAATTTGAAGAAGATTTTGCTGCTCTTTCCGTCAGGTTGAGCAACCATGTAGAAGCTCCCTGGATGGTTCCTATGTATTTGTGATGTTTCTTATTTCTTTACTGCCCACAAGGGACTACACAGAGGAGACAAACGGATTAAGTCGATTATATCAACTCCAGAGAGTAACTGGTACTTATTTAATCGACCCCGAAAGGATGAAAGGCAAAGTTGACCTCGGCGGAATTTGAACTCAGAACGAAATACCTATTTCTTTACTACCCACAAGGGGCTAAATACAGAGGGGACAAACAAGGACAGACAAACGGATTAAGTCGATTATATCAACCCCAGAGAGTAACTGGTACTTATTTAATCAACCCCGAAAGGATGAAAGGCAAAGTTGACCTCGGCGGAATTTGAACTCAGAATGAAATACCTATTTCTTTACTACCCACAAGGGGCTAAACACAGAGGGGACAAATGGATTAAATCAATTACACTGACCCCAGTGCGTAACTGGTACTTATTTAATTGACTCCGAAAGGATGAAAGGCAAAGTTGATCTCGGCGGAATTTGAACTCAGAACGTAGCGGCAGACGAAATACCGCTAAGCATTTCGCCCGGCGCACTAACGTTTCTACCAACTCGCCACCTTTTTGTGGTATTTCTATTTTCAGACATTAATTCTTAAGCTAAAGGTCTTGTCACATTGAGGATTTCTTACATTGGTATATGTTCAGAGAGAAGATAGAATTGGTATATTGTATTGATATAGAATTCCTGGAGAAAGAAATAGCATAGGTGGAGGGATGGAATCGGTTGTGATAAGACTTGAAATATATATAGTAACTTATCTGAATGCTACAATTAACAAAACATTAAAACAAGAAAAGGGAAACAATCCAAATGGAACAATGTCATGAATTTAGATTAATGTGAAAATCAAAATCGATCAACATCAATAGAAATTGTAGCTGTGATACCAGTGCCGGTGGCACATAAGAGAACCATCCGAATATGGCCATTGCCAGCGCCACCCCGACTAGCTTCCGTGTCGGTGGCACGTAAAAGCACCATCCGTTCGTGTCCGTTGCCAGCCTCGCCTGGCCCCCGTGCCGGTGGCACATAAAAAGCACCATCCGTTCGTGGCCGTTTGCCAGCTCTGTCTGGCACCTGTGCGGGTGACACGTAAAAAGCACCCACTACACTCACGGAGTGGTTGGCGTTAGGAAGGGCATCCAGCCATAGAAACACTGCCAGATCAGACTGGGCCTGGTGCAGCCTTCTGACTTCCCAGACCCCAGTTGCACCGTCCAACCCATGCCAGCATGGAAAGCGGACGCTAAACGCTGATGATGATGATGAAGTTAAAGGCAAGGTACTGTATAGTACAAGGCATTTTAATCAAGCAGCAATTTTTCCTTTTTTTCATTTACCATCCTTTCTAGAAGCAATAACTGTTTCAAAATTAAATAAAAAAGTCACATTTAGAGGGGAAGCTAGAATATAATAAATTAGACATAGTTGTTGCTGTGGGCTTAAGCTTGCTTCCCAACTACAAGATTTCAACTTCAGTGCCACAACATGGCATCTTGGGCAAATGTCTCCTACAGTAGTGCCAGGCTACCTGAAACCTTGCATGTATATATGGGAGATGAAAACTGAAAGAAGCCCATCATCATAACACGCATTCCCTATTTTCCTCTCGTTCTGGTCAAACAATCCCCCATGGTTGTTTTGTTCCGGTTTCCTTGTATGTCTCCACTCTCATGTTTTTGTTCCCAACTTGGACCCTCCATAAATCCTAAACATAATTTTAGAATTTATGATGGGAGCAACTGTCTTTAACCCTTTCGTTACTAACCCGGCCCAAAAATTTTTTGGTTCATAGTACCAACCCAGCCGAGAGAACCTATTGTTATTTAAATGTAAATTTGAACCCAAATCTCGTTGGTACATTCGTTAAAACACGTGATTTCACTTTGTAAATAGTTGGGCTATAGTATCCGACATTGCTTGACCTGATAACTGAATTCAGTGAATTTTGAGAGATTTTTTTCCACATTTTTTCGGCATCGATTTTTCTTCAACTTTGAAAATGGATAGGAGTTTCATGTTATCAAGCATTGATTCCGAATTTAAAGCTTTTTCAAAGGAAAATAGGGAGATATCGAGAAAAAGAATGAAATAGGTACAAAAGCACGTGGTGTACAAAATAATGAATAGGATATTTTTTTTATCCGAAAATGAAAGCAGCACCTTCCGAAGAAACAAAGCGGCGATGGTGACAGCAAAGACGATTTTACATCGGAATGAAGTATAAAACTTTAAAAGACTCATGTTGTCATTGAATGCTTGAAATGAGGAGTAGATAGACAGCCAACAACTGATGAAGGATCCTTTCTCTGTTTACTTGTCCTGTTTTCCATTTTTTCCTCGTTGTTTACATATTTCATGTTGTTTGCACTGTTGGTGACGTCCTGTACCCATATATTTTCCACAAGAGCAGCCATTCTGAGGGAGGGGATAAGTTGATTGCATCAACCCCAAAAGGATGAAAGGCAGTTGACCTTGGCGGAATTTGAACTCAGAATGCAAAGACGGACAAAATGCCTATTTCTTTACTACCCACAAGGGGCTAAACACAGAGGAGACAAACAAGGACAGACAGATGGATTAAGTCGATGATATCGACCCCAGTGCGTAACTGGTACTTAATTTATCGACCCTGAAAGGATGAAAGGAAAAGTCGACCATGGCGGAATTTGAACTCAGAACATAACTGCAGAAGAAATACAGCTACGCATCTCGCCCGGTGTGCTAACGTTTCTGCCGCTAAGCATTTCACTCGATGTGCTAATGATTCCACCAGCTTGCTGCCTTACTCTTTTACTTGTTTCAGTCATTTGACTGCGGCTATACCGGAGCACCGCCTTTAGTCGAGCAATTCGACCCCGGGACTTATTCTTTGTAAGCCCAGTACTTATTCTATCGGTCTCTTTTGCCGAACCGCTAAGTGACGGGGACGTAAACACACCAGCATCAGTTGTCAAGCAATGCTAGGGGGACAAACACACATATATATACGACAGGCTTCTTTCAGTTTCCGTCTACCAAATCCACTCACAAGGCATTGGTCGGCCCGGGGCTATAGTAGAAGACACTTGCCCAAGATGCCACGCAGTGGGACTGAACCCGGAACCATGTGGTTGGTTAGCAAGCTACTTACCACACAAATAATAAAAAAGCTTTCTTAAATGTATTAAAAGAAGTACACTTTGTGAATGACATTTTAGAGACACTTGAAACAATTTTACTTCGAAACCTTATCAAGAAAAATCCTTGATTCCCAAATGTTGTGTAATAAAATTCTGACCTAAAATCATAAAATGACAATTGGAACTACAAAAATATTCTGGCCTAGCTCTGAGTGGCACACCCGAAGAAATGGTTTGTGGATAACACAAACATTCATTAGATATATAAAACATTGCTTTAAAATCCAGTGAACTTCAGCACTTACCATAACTTTAAAAATGGATTAAGGTACCCCATACATACAGACACATAAAAAGGTCCCCCAAAATCTGAGAATTATTGCTGTAAGACATCAAATCAACAGAGAAAAGAAACCATCACAAGAATTATTACCTCACAAAATTCCCCTCTGAAGCTGATACAATAAAACTAAGGTTTATCTAACCAAATATTTGTCTTGTCATTGTTGTGCAACAGGTAAACAGAGTTAGATGTGATGAAGTAATGTTAATTAAAAATAATTCAACCTTGACTGGCCTCCGTGCCGGTAGCACATAAAAAGCACCAACTGATCGTGGCCGTTGCCAGCCTCGTCTGGCACCTATGCCGGTGGCACATAAAAAGCACCAACTGATCATGGCCATTGCCAGCCTCGTCTGGCACCTGTGCCGGTGGCACATAAAAAGCACCAACTGATCATGGCCGTTGCCAGCCTCGTCTGGCACCTGTGCCAGTGGCACATAAAAAGCACCAACTGATCATGGCCGTTGCCAGCCTCGTCTGGCACCTATGCCGGTGGTATGTAAAAAGCACCCACTACACTCACGGAGTGCTTGGCGTTAGGAAGAGCATCCAGCTGTAGAAACACTGCCAGATCAGACTGGAGCCTGGTGCAGCCTCCTGGCTTCCCAGACCCCGGTCGAACCGTCCAACCCATGCTAGCATGGAAAACGGACATTAAATGATGATGATGACAACCAATGGCAAGAAAGGATGAATTTCCCATTTAATGAAGCAAAGTACTTTAACTGTAAATAGCTTACTAAACAATGTGCTCCACTATATTAGAGTACTACTCTTATATCTAGGACTGGAGAAAAAAAAGAAAAATGGTTTTAGGTGCTCATGCAGCCACAACTAAGTACAGACATCTCAAGCCTTCCACTCTTGATCTAGAGGGAGAGAGACAGGTACTATTTCTTTTTCATCAACCCTAAAACAATAAAAGACAGGGTTGACCTCAACAAGATTAAACTCAGAACTGAAAGCCAGAATAAATATTGTAACCAAAAGAATACCCTCCATTAGGCATTTGCCATATTCTGAACGCTTTACTTCCCTGGGCATGGACACATTGAAACTTCGACGTCTGGCAGACACCCATAAAATTATTAACCATCTTACAAACAATAATTCTGAGCACCTTTTCAAACTCCACCTGTTTAACACCCGTGGACATGTTTACAAAGTCAGAAAACAGCACAGCTCCCATGACTTTAGGAAACATTTTTTCACGCTGAGAGTTGCTGAAGCATAGAACAAACTGCCGGCATCAGTTGTTAGTTGTCAGAGCACTGCATCCTTCAAAACTTCCATGCTTTCTGAGATTCGCCAACACTACACCTGATTTCCTCCCCTTCATACACACACAAGCATGTATCTGACTCATACATTGTTCGCTTTCCAGACATTTGTACATTACTGCATATACTTTATACGCACTTTCTGACAAGTTGTGGTGCACCTGAGCACTGTATACAATAATTTCATTATTATTATTATAATGTATTCTACCCATCACTCAATTGACTGCTAGTTAATCACCTAAAATCTAGAACAGTTGCCATATAAACAGAGATAGCTTTTCACGGATCTTTTCGGTTTGAATGGCAGTTTTTAACATAATTTCTAGGTAACTAAAAAATTTTAAACTTCATACACTAGTAGAATGTGTTTATAAAACATCCTTTTCTCTTGGCTTTATTGAGAAAATTTTATAGTTTGTAAGATATTTGTTGTTTTTTTCTTCAATTTATACAATTTCAACCAATCACTGACGTCTATTGAGGTAAACAACATTCTGTGCTGTATTAATGTGACCCTCGTTTAAGAAACAGATTGGGTTCATTTACATTTGTGAGGAAAAAAGATACCCTTCCCCCAACCTAAAATAGATTGAAATGCAATAGATCGATATTAGGGTCATAATTATGGGTGACAATTTCATATGACACCGCTAGAAAAAACTGCCGTTCAAACCGAAAGGATTCTTTTTATTCATCTCAGTAGATTCTGATCCTCAGCATTTGCTACTTACTTTCATTGAAATTCTCCTTGCCATATTCTCCAGATCCTACTTTCTTAATATTAAACAAGTGTCATTTAAGAAGAGAGGAAACCCTTAAAAAAGCAACAGGCACAATTTTCTTTCCCCAGAATCAAAAATAAATAAATGCCTCCTCATAATGTTTTTGGGATCTTTTCGGTTTGAACGGCAGTTTTTTCTAGCGGTGTCATATGAAATTGTCACCCATAATTATGACCCTAGTATCAATCTATTGCATTTGTATCTGTTTTAGGGTTAGGGGTGGTGGGAAGGGTATCTTTTTTTCTTCACCAATGTAAATAAACCCAATCTGTTTCTTAAACGAGGGACATATTCATACGGCACAGAATGTTTTTTACCTCAATAGACATAATTGATTGGTTGAAATTGCAGAAATTGAAGGAAAAAAAAAACAACAAATATCTTACAAACTATAGAATTTTCTCAATAAAGCCAAGAGAAAAGGATGTTTTATAAACACATTCTACCAGTATACGAAGTTTAAAAATTTTTTAGTTACCTAGAAATTATGTTAAAAACTGCCGTTCAAACCGGAAAGATCCTGTTTTTGTCACCTGAGGAGTGACAAAAGAAAGGAAAAAAGCAAAAAAGCAAAATGCAACAAAATAAAAACAACAACAAAAATACTGAGACAACGTGAAATATTTTTGTAGACATTTTACAGAAGTTCTTGAACAAGTTCATTGTCCTTTTTTTTGGGTTTTGTTTTCAAACATCATTCTTGCTTTTGTTTATTTTTTTTTTTTATCACTTTCCTGAAGTTGCATAAGATTTATAATACATTTTTTTTCTTTTTATAGAACATGGTTCTTTTTTATTTTGTTTCATATATATATTTTTTCTTGGAATTGGTTGGAAACTGGAGAAATAGTAACAATAATAGTAGTAGAAATAGTGGTAGTATTAGTACTAGAAATAATTGGTGGTAGTAATAGTAGTAATAATAGTCAACATGACAAGATTTTTTAAAACTCAGAATGTAGATATTAAACACCGTCAAACATTTAGAGTGACATTCTGTCTTGGACATTAAACTGTCCTAATAATAAATGACGGTGATGATAATATCTTTTTAGGCAGAAGGCCACAAGTTTCGGGGTGGAAGGAATAGTTGATTAAACTGACCCAATACTTCACTGTGTATTTCATTGATCTCGGAAGGTCGAAGGGTTATATTGACCCCTGATGATGCTTCAATTCAGAATGTAGATAGAGGAAGGAACATTGACTAATAAATACGACAAATCATTTTGTCCAATGCTCTACCAATTCTGACCCTTCACTGGCCTTCCTCTGGTTTCTATCGCAGGCACAAGACCTCGAGTTTGGCAGGATGAGCTCAGAGCATGAGTTGCAGCAAAATACCTATTTCTTTATTACCCACAAGGGGCTAAACATAGAGGGGACAAACAAAGACAGACATAGGTATTAAGTCGATTACATCGACCCCAGTGCGTAACTGGTGCTTAATTTATCGACCCCAAAAGGATGAAAGGCAAAGTCGACCTCGGCAGAATTTGAACTCACAACGTAACGGCAGACGAAATACCGCAAAGCATTACGCCCGGCGTGCTAACGCTTCTCCCAGCTCGCCGCCTTTCTCCCATACCACATGGCACTTTGTCTGCCGCAAACAGTTCTGCTTACCCACCGCCCTTTCTTGTATCAACCCACACAACTTGACTGGGTCTTTGTTTAATCGACCCAGGAAGGGTGAGAGGCAGAGTTGACACTGGTAGGATATGAACACAAGAAGAACCAGAACAAACAGTACAAGGCATTTTGTCCAATATCCTAAAGATTCTGCCAACTCACCACCCTTCCAAATAATAATAATGATATTAATACTGGTTTCTAATTTATACACAAGGCCAGCAATACTGAGAGGAGGAGGGAAGTCAGCTACATTGACCCCCAGTGCTCAACTGGTACTTATTTTATCGACCCCAAAAGGATGAAAGCAAAGTTGACTTCAGTGGCATCCGGATACAGAACAAGAAATGCTTAACAGCATTTTGTCCAGCGTGGTAACAATTCTGCTACCTAGCTGCCTTACTAGTTTCTAATTTAGGTGCAAAGCCAGCAATAGGAAGGAGGTTAGTCAATACCATCAACCCCTGTACTCAACTGGTATTTTACTCTAGTATTAGTACTAGAAATAATTGGTGGTAGTAATAGTAGTAATAATAGTCAACATGACAAGATTTTTAAAAACTCAGAATGTGGATATTAAACACCGTCAAGCATTTTAGAGTGACATTCTGTCTTGGACATTAAACTGTCCTAATAATAAATGACGGTGATGATGATATCTTTTTAGGCAGAATGGATGAAAGGTAAAGTTGACCTCGGTGAAATTTGAATTCAGAATGCAAAGAACCAGAACATATATTACAAAGCATATTTTTTCTGATGCTCTACCAATTCTGCCAATCCACATCCCTTACTGATGATAATGATAATCCTTTCCACTGAAGGCACAAGGCCTGAAATTTGGGGGGAGGGGACTAATCAATTACATCAATCCAAGTGTTTCACTGGTACTTAATTTATCGACCCCCGAAAGGATGAAAGGCAAAGTTGACCTTGGCAGAATTTAAACTCATAATAGTAATAATAATAATGATGATGACGATGATGATGATAATGATTTCTAACATAGGCACAAGGCAAGAAATTCCAAGGGGAAGAGGTATAATTGATTTAGCTGACCCCTGTACTTGACCAGTACGCTATCACTACCAACCCTCCAAGAGAATGAAAGACTAAGTCAGCCCCTGGGAATTTGAGCTTAGAACATAAACAGACACAACAAAATACATCCACCAAGGTAGTTAATCTGTCGCTCCACTGATTCTACTGTTTCCACTACCTTCAATAATAACAATCCTTTCTACTATGGGGACAAGGCCTGGAATTTGGTGGAAGGGAACTAGTCATTACATCAACCCCAGTGTTTCACTGGTACATAATTTATTGAATTCTTTCTACTGTCGGTACAAGGCCTGAAATTTCTGGGGAGGTTGTAGTCAGTTACATTGACCCCCAGTCCAGTGTTCAACTGGTACTTATTTCATTGATCCTGAAAGGATGAAGAGACAAAGTTGACCCCCAGCAGAATGTAAAGACGGATGAAATGCTGCCAAGCATTTAGTCCAGCATACAAATGATTCGGCCAGTTTGCTGCTTTAACCTTCAGTAATAATAATAATAATAATAATAATTTCTAACGTTGGAACAAAGCCTGAAATTTTAGGGGAAGGAAATATGTAACTAAATACAGTGAGGCATATTGTCCTTCACTTTACTGATTCTACTAATTCACAGAACCTATCATTCATATAATAATAATAATATTAATAACGGTCTCGCCTGACTAGGCAGAAAGGACCCGAACTGTCTGACTCCAGTACTTAACTGGAGCTTTATTTTAGCTACCCTCGAAGTATGAAAAGTAAAGTGAACATCAGTGAGAGTTGATTTCGGACATATATGATCATAACTAAACACTGGAAGGTTTTTACTCTAACACTATTAATTCTGCTAATTTACAGCCCTAATAATAATCCTTTCAACAATAGGCACAAGTCCTGAAATTTTAGGACAGTGGGGGTTAGTTGAATGCATCAACCCCAGTGCTTGACAAATACTTATTTCATGAACCCCCAAAAAGATAAAAGGTAATGTCAACCTCAGCAGAATTGGAAATACTTCCCAAATAATAATAATAATAAGCATTTCTTATTTAGGTACAAAGCCAGTAATTGTTAGGGGTGGGAGTAGTCGAGTGCATTGACTTCCAGTACTTGGTTGGTGCTTTATCAACCCCCGAATGGATGAAGGGTAAAGTGGAGCTCATCAGGATTTGAACTCTGTCCAATGCTCTAACAATTCTGCTAATCTAACACCCTAATAATAGTAATAATAATAATTGAATTTTTTTATTAAATTTTGGCACAAGGCCAGCAATTTTAGGAGAGGAAGTAAGTTGGTTACATCGACTCCCCAGTATTCAACTGGTACTTATGTTATTGACTCTGAAAGGCTGAAAAGCAAAGCTAACCTTCAACAGAATTTGAATTCAGAATGTAAAAACTAGAAGAAATGCCACAAAGCATTTTGTCCAACATCTAACGATTCTGCCAGCTCATCATCTTAATAAAGATAAGGATAATCCTTTCTACTATAGGAAATTTTAGCGGTGGGAGCTAGTAAATTACACTGATCCTACTATGTGACTGGTACTTTATTTTATAGATCCCAAAAGGATGAACGACAAAACTGATCTCAAAGGAATCTGAATGCAGAAGAAAAGTTGCTATGCATTTTGTCTGGCATGCCAACAATTCTCCCAGCTCACTGCCTTTTTAATAATAATAATAATAATCCTTTCTATTATGGGCAAGAGGCCTGAAATTTGAGGTGATGGGGTTAGCCAATAACTCATTTTACTGACCTTGAAAGAATGTAAGGCAAAGTTGACGTCGGTGGAATTTGAACTCAGAACCTAAAAGACAGATGAAATACCACTAAGCATTTTACCCAATGTGCTAACGATTCTGCCAACTCACCACCTTATTTACTTAATGATAATAATAATAATGGTTTCAAATTTTTGCCACAAGGGTAGCCATTTTTGGGGGGAGGGGATGAGTTGATGACATCGACCCCAGCGTTCAACTGGTACTTATTTAATCAACCCTGAAAGGATGAAAGGCAAAGTTGACCTCGGTGGAATTTGAACTCAGAATGCAAAGACAGATGAAATACTGCCACGCATTTCGTCCGGTGCATTAAAGATTCTACCAGATCACTGTCTTAAATAACAATAATGACAATTTCAAATTTTGGCACAAGGCCAGCAATATAAGTCAATTACGTCAGCCCTTGTACTCAACTGGTACTCATTTTATCAACCTGAAAAGGACGAAAGGCAAAGTTGACTTTGGCAGAATCCAAACTCAGAATGTAAAGATGGACAAAATGCTGCTAAATATTTTACCTGGTGTGTTAATGATTCTGCCAGCTCACCACCTTATAATAGTTAATAATAATAATCCTTTCTACAATAGGCACAAGGCTTGAAATTTTGGGGGGAGGGGACTAGTTGATTACATCTACCCCAGTATTCCACTGGTACTTGATTTATTGACCTCAGAATGTAGCGATGGATAAAACACCGCTAGGCATTTCATCCAGCATGCTAACGATTGCGCCAGTTCACTGCCTTAGTTAATAATAATAATAATAATACTTTCTACTATAGGCACAAAGCCTGAAATTTTGGGGGAGGGGGACTAATCAATTACACCGACTCCAGTATTACACTGGTACTTAATTTATCGACCATGAAAAGATGAAAGGCAAAGTTGACCTCAGCAAAATTCGAACTCAGAATGTAGTGATGGACGAAATATCACCAAGTATTTCATCCAGTGTGCTAATGATTCTGCCAGCTTGCTGCCTTAGTTAATAACAACAATAATAATAATTTTTAACTTGGGGACAAATCCAATTGATCCTTAACCCTTTAGTATTTAAACCGGCCATATCCGGCCAAAATAACTAATCTGTTTTATGTTCAAACTGACCAGATCCAGGCTCTCACACCTACCCTACAATGTTATTCTACATTAAGTAATTACACCATCAAGATCTTGAAGATATGAGATAATGCATGATTAATCCAAATCAATGTGAATGAATAAGCATTATGTTTGATAGAATAATCTGAACACTAAGGGGTTAATCTTTTGACTGGTACTTATTTTGTTGATCCCAAGGGGGAGAAAAGAATGCAAAGTATTTCCTGGTAATAGGGATTTGAACGAAAATAAAATTTATCATTGTAATATATATTAATAAATGAATAAGAGAGAACATTAAAAAAAAAAAAAATTAATTAATAGAAAGCAATTCAAAGCAAAGTGAACTAAAAAAAAAAATATCCTGTGAGAAAGGGAAGTGGAAGCGTTCGTATTGTGAATCCAGCTGGCTGTAATATCACATGAAGTGCAGCTGTGTGTTGTGTGTGGATGGGGGGGTGGGCAGTGGAGGAAGAGAAATGGAGTGCTGCACTCAGTTCCTGCCACGCCCTCTCCGTCCACCTCCACGGCCACCTCGTCCGCCTCCACCACCACGCTGCTGTTGGTAACCCCTTCCGCCTCCTCCTCCTCCTCCGTAACCTTGGTTATCGTACTGCCCTCCGCCTCCTTTATAGCCTCCACCTCCACCTCCTCCTCCTCCACCACCACCACCACCGCCGTAACCCCCGTAGCCTTGATCATAACCTCCACCGCCACTGTTCTGTCCGTACATGCTGTAATTGTCTCGGCCACCACCGCTGGCACCACCACCACCACCACCACCACCACCGCCACGGTAATTGTCTCGTCCGCCTCCTCCGCCTCTGTGATAATTGTCACGTCCACCACCACCACCACCATAGTTATAAGATCCGCCACCACCGCCACCACCGCCACCACCGCCACCACCACCACCGCCACCAGAATGGTAGTTTGATTGGTTGTTATAGTGTGGTTGCTGATGGTGATGATGTTGCTGTTGTTGATGATGATGTGGGTTCTGCTGGTAAGAATTGTAACCACCACCTTGTTGGTAACCTCCTACAAGTAAAGAAGAAAAAAAATTAAATTAAAATATGGTTCTGTGATTTTGTTAAAGACAAAGGATCAATGCTCCACATAAAATAAAGGGACCAGTGCAATTACCACGGGGCCACACATACACAATATTGCTCCTGTACAGGATTGTGCCTTTACTGTCTTTCCGTCTTAGCTCCATAATTTCTGCTTCTCCAATCTGTTATACAGTCAACTCTGCCTCTTACCTTTCCAGGTGATATGGGTTCCAATACAGTACAGAGGACTGGCGTGACTGTAAGAACATCAGACCACATGCTTGACCATGTTTGTTCTGGTTCTTTGCATTCTGAGTTCAAATCCCAGCATAGCCTACCAGGGTGCTGCACAGTTTAATACCTATTTCTTTGCTACCCACAAGGGACTAAACACAGAGAGAGGACAAACGGATTAAGGCGATTAGATCGAGCCCAGGGACAAGCAGGGGTAGAGATGTCTTACAAGAGAGAAGATATGTTGCTATCCTGTATTTATATAAGGGTGGGTGGGAGTATCTTGGGAAAAGGTATGGTGGTAATGTTGGGTTGCCACAGCAAGAATTTCGTAGAAGGCATGTGAGGATGCTTACTCCATTGCTTCTAATGGTTTAGACAGGAAGGGACATTGCCCATTGCTTTTGAAGGAGCTCAAGTCTGGTGAGATTGCAGGTACTTATTTAGGACTAATTAGGCAGGATGAAAGGAGCTCAAAAATGTGTTTTTTTTCAATAAAAGCATATAGGTGATTTTATGGCAAAAAAATACTATTGTTTCATGTCTTCATTGAATGGGGGTTTACACACACACACAAATATATACCCTTTGCTCTTCCACAATATCTCAATAAATATCAAATGGAAATAGTAGTTGTGATATCTGTGCCGGTGGTACGTAAAAAGTACCAACCGATCGTGGTAAAAAGCACCCACTACACTCACGGAGTGGTTGGCGTTAGGAAGGGCATCCAGCTGTAGAAACACTGCCAGATCAGACTGGAGCCTGGTGCAGCCTCCTGGCTTCCCAGACCCCGGTCGAACCGTCCAACCTGTGCTAGCGTGGGAAACAGATGTTAAACGATGATGATGATCTCCAAATGTTATATTTCTAGCTTAAAGTGATGTAGCCTAGAACTTATCTAAGTTTCAAAGCCATACAGGAGAGTGGGTACAACAAGTACACCAAAAATTTAATTATCTTAGTCATGATCTTTATATACCCATATTCTCAGATGACCAAATATTGGGTCTCTTTATCAACATCTACTGAGTTCTATGATAGGTGACTAACCAGATACGCTCTATATTTTCAACCAACTGTTCTTGTACTTGGATGGCTGGACCAGGTTCCTGCTTGCTCTTACAAGACTTTTGTTTTAACTACATTGATGGCAAGCAATAAGTCCTCACTCATATGTGTCAGCAAAACTATCACACGTCAGTACCAGTAAAACTAACTGGCATTATCTTCGTACTGAAGATTAGTTACTGATGTAATAATGGTTTTTGTTCTAGCACTGAGTCTTCCACATAGCTTCACAATTTATGAAACCAAATGCCTAAGCAATGTTAAAGAAAGCCATATACTGTGGGTGGTATATTGTTGTTCACAACATTTTCTCTATAACAGGCAACCATAGAATATATCAATAGTGCACTTGGAAAGTAATTAAGAAAAAAAAAAAAACCTAAACAACACAGATTCAAATAAGTGAGCCTTTGAAAGTGTAATGAGTTGGTCGAGCAGCATTTCCGCCAAAATTTTTCTAATACTCTTTTACTTGTTTCAGTCATTTGACTGTGGCCATGCTGGAGCACCGCCTTTAATCGAGCAACTCGACCCCGGGACTTATTCTTTTGTAAGCCCAGGACTTATTCTATCGGTCTCTTTTGCCGAACCACTAAGTTACGGGGACATAAACACACCAGCATTGGTTGTCAAGCAATGCTAGGGGGACAAACACACACACACGCATATATATATATATATATATACACATATATACGACGGGCTTCTTTCAGTTTCCGTCTACCAAATCCACTCACAAGGCTTTGGTCGGCCCGAGGCTATAGTAGAAGATACTTGCCCAAGGTGCCACACAGTGGGACTGAACCCGGAACCATGTGGTTGGTAAACAAGCTACTTACCACACAGCCACTCCTGCGCCTATAATAGTTGACAAAAGTAAGAATTCTTCATAGTTGCTAAAATTTGATTTATCTCCTTTCTCGTACAGAGTATGTTACATTGCCGCAGTTAGCTGTAACTCTTCCCATGCCTAAATTAGCATAAACAGTGCATGAAGCTTTGCTGTTGATGCTTCGTTTCCCCATTTATATATCTCAGCTAAGGCGGCGTGGTGGCAGAAACGTTAGCACGCCGGGTGAAATGCGTAGCCGTATTTCGTCTGCCGTTACGTTCGGAGTTCAAGTTCCGCTGAGGTCGACTTCGCCTTTCATCCTTTCGGGGTCGATAAACTAAGTACCAGTTACGCACTGGGAGTCGATATAATCGACTTAATCCGTTTGTCTGTCCTTGTTTGTCCCCTCTGTGTTTAGCCCCTTGTGGGTAGTAAAGAAATAGGTATTTCGCCTGTCGCTACGTTCTGAGTTCAAATTCCACTGAGGTCGACTTTGCCTGTCATCCTTTCGGGGTCGATAAACTAAGTACCAGTTACGCACTGGGAGTCAATATAATCAAATCAACTCAATCCGTTTGTCTGTCCTTGTTTGTCTCCTCTGTGTTTAGACCCTTGTGGGTAGTAAAGAAATAGGTATTTCGTCTGCCGCTACATTCTGAGTTCAAATTCCACCGAGGTCGACTTTGCCTTTCATCCTTTCGGGGTCAATAAACTAAGTACCAGTTATGCACTGGGAGTCAATATAATCAACTTAATCCGTTTGTCTGTCCTTGTTTAGCTCCTTGTGGGTAGTAAAGAAATAGGTATTTCGCCCGTTTTTACGTTCTGAGTTCAAATTCCACCGAGGTCGACTTTGCCTTTCATCCTTTCGGGGTCAATAAACTAAGTACCAGTTACGCACTGGGAGTCGATATAATCGACTTAATCCGTTTGTCTGTCCTTGTTTGTCCCCTCTGTGTTTAGCCCCTTGTGGGTAGTAAAGAAATGTATATATCTCAGCTAAAATTCCATTGGGTCTTGACTGCTTTGTTTACTTTCTGCATAATTAGGTGATGCAACTAAGCAATATCATCCAGGGATATTTCATTTGTTGCACAGACATGGCCTAGCAAGCCTCTGAAATGTTCTCATTAGTTCTTGGCAGCTGCCTATTCCATTACAAGTTTCATACCATCTCCAGACCTGAGGGTTTGTTGTACAAAGATTGCTCTGAGCTAAGCTGAAGAAATCTCTTACACGTTCTTTCTCTTGAACCCTAGGACCCAGATATCTAGTTTTTATGGCGTGTAAGTGAACGAGATCACAACATTCTCATGAACAGATTGCCAGTCTGGTGCAGGATTCAGAGCCAGCAATTTTAAGGGGAGGGGATAAGTCAATTACAGTGACCCCAGTATTTGACTGATGCTTTATTTTATTAACTCTGAAGGTATGAAAGGAAAAGTTGACTTTGGTAGGATTTGAACTCTGAGTTTAAATAACTGAAAGAAATGCCACTAAGCATAATGTCCAGCGTGCTAATGATTCTGCCAGCTCACTGCATTATGTGTGCAACCAGCTTTTAAGTATTTAGGCCCGACACCAATTGTTCTTTATTGCACATTTGTTTCTGGATTGCAGTGCCTGCCTCATCATTCTTGCCATTTCATTGGGTATGAAAAGCCTTCTTTCTGTTGCTCAGCTACTTTATTTAGGCGCTGTTCTTGTAAAACCAGTCTTGGTATTTTCTTACTGTTAAAAACCAAGAACTGACAACAGGCAGAGATGCAATATGTAGAGAATACAAGTGTACACATTCAGGTTGTGCTGATATGAATACAATTCTATACGGTTTCAATATATAAGTCTGTAAACTATACACAGTTTGCCAATAAGCTATTGATAAGAGTTATAGCAGTTGACCACCAGTATCAAGCCATCTCTTTAATCTAGTACACAGATGCTGAGCCTAGAAAGAGAACCTCTACATAGCCACTCAACTTGCAAGAAACAAGCATCCAAATTAGCATGCCTATGTGGTTAAGTTTTTCAACCACATGGTTTCAGGTTCAGTCCCACAGTATGGCACCTTGGGCAAGTGTCATTCAGTATAGTCCTAGACCAAACAAAACCTTGTGAGAGGATTTGATAGATGGAAACTGACGAAGCCTGATGTGTATGTGTGTGTATATATATATATACACATATATATATATACACACACACACACACATGTATGTGTGATATGTCTCTCCTTGTGATTGGTGTAAATGTCATTAATTTCCAATATTCTGTGACGTGTCTGATCACATTACCTTATTTGGTAAACAGATATGGGTTAATGAGAGGAAGGGCATCTAGCCATAAAAAATTTGCCTCAATAAACTGTCTGACCTATGAAAGCATAGAAAAGTGGACATCAAAATGATGATGATGTTGAGCAATGGGAGTGATGCCATGTGGTGTCTGCTCCAACTTTTTGCATTTTGATAGCAATGTATGCGTACTGGTCCTAAGGCCTCAATACGGGTAGAGATGGAAGACTCATGCATGGGAATCTTCCACATCATTTAATCTCCATGTTCCATGCTAGCAGGTGTTGGATGCTTTGATAGGATCCAATGGGCCCAAGGATGACATTGTGCACCAGTGTCAGCTTTGGCATATTTCTACAGCTGGATGCCTTTCCTAATGCCCATCACTTCACAGCATGTACAAGGTGCTTTTTGTGTCATCAGTACTAGTGAGGCCATTATGTAGTTTGCAAGCTACAAACTCTGGGGAGGGAGGAGATGTCATGTTAGGAGGGGCAAAAGATGGGTAAAAGTATAATGGCCCAGAGCAGAATAGGTTTAAAAAATCTTACCCAGGGCTGTGTATATAGAGCAAGATAAATAGCTGACCATGACTGATAAAGGCCTTTGGATTTGACTGATATTTTATTGGCAGGGTGACAGGCTAAAGTTGAACATAATGCTTGGTCCCTTGTTCTACCAATATCACAAGAAGTAGAAGACCATTTATTTTGGAGATAGAGCATAATTAATTTGTGTCCAGTATTTAATTAGCATTTTCAACATTATGACTTTGAAAGCTACTAATACCTAGATGGCTGGTGAGAAAGTTGGGAACGACAGAGTTGTTGCTTTCTGCAGGTATAGTAATGATTGCTAGAATTTACACCCTTCTGCAGCCTAGGAGAAAGCAATACTAAAAGAAAATTCGTTTAGGGTTCACAGTCATTTGCTTGAAGAAACCTAGGTGACACCAATATCACTAAATTGAAACCGACCCCAACACTTGACTGATACCTTATTTTATTGACTGTTTTGTCCAACATCCTTTCTTCTATTGATAATTCATAGGGTAGGGTGGGATAGTTTTTTTTTTTTTTGTAGTTGCTTCCATGAAAAAATGATGGGGTTCCACAAGATAAGGAGTCTTAATAAAATTTAATAAAAAAATAAAAACAAGGGATTCACTATTTCAAAGTAACATTTACAGCATTTTCTTTCCTTTTTTTTTTATAGATACGATCTTTCTCTCTAAAACAATTTGTTTCATTTAATATCTTAAATTTAGGATGGAGGGGGACTGTCCTTAAAATACAGGAACGAACTTGAGATATCATATAAGGGTTACATAACGAAATAAGTTTTGGGAACAGCTGTAGTGGGGGTGGGTTAAATGTAATGGTATCGTCGACTGACTTCATCTTCAGTGCCATCAGCAAATAACTGGTACGTGGGTTTAACGAACTCCTGCTGTATTTAAAAATTATTTTTGCTGTTCTTCACTTGCCCCAGTGATTGATAAAGATATTGCTCTTGAAGTACTTAAATGGGCTGAGATTTATGAAACAGAAATTTTGGGATGTGTGTGTTTGAACGTGTGAGATACCTACAGATGTTCATTTATACAAGAATTGTTCATGCTTTTCAAATCAGCATCAAATTGGTTAACAAACTAAAAGGAAAAAAATATATTTCACTACACACAGACACATGTAACTCTATATACAGGGTGACTTGGATGTTCCTTGAACATTTTGGATTAAGCTATTAATGTGCTAAAGGGACTTTGGAATCGTGTGAACATATATGTATATAAGGAGAGAGAGAGAGAGAGAGAGAGAGAGAGAGAGAGAGAGAGAGGAATAACACGAACCTCCACCTTGATTCCAGTTGCCACTCATCTGTTGTGGTTGCTGTTGTTTCTGGTCATTCCAGTTGCCCTGGATCCGGCCACCTCTACCGCCACCGCGGTCACTCTGGTAGTTCCCACCGCCACCGCCTCCACGTCCTCCGCCGCCGCCACCCTGGTTAGCGTTCCTCTGCTGGAATGCCGGCATTTCGGGTGGTGGTGGTTCGTGCTCCCAAGCCCTGCCACCGCGATCGGGAACCTGCCCGATCCGGATTTTGTTGATGGCACACTGGGTTTTTTCACGCGCTTCGCCGCTGCTCGTCTTCTGGATCTGTAACAGACCATCTCTGGCAGCAAGTATCTGACAGATGCCAATGTTAGATTTCGATGTTAACCTTTTGCTCTGGGCCTCGTACACGGCCCGAATCTGTTTTTCGTTTAACCTCGCCTTGTCCGACCACATAAACGATTGAATAGTAACATCCAGTCGTTTCAACAACATCTCTCGCCGGGTGTTGTACTCTGCCGACAGTGAATTGTTAACGTTTAAAATATGGGCCCACTGTTTGTCGGACAATCTTGTCTTCATCAGAGATTTGCCCAGCTGGTTCGGATTTTTGCTCATCATCTCTTTAATCTTAGCTTCGACTTTGGAAAACAGCTGACTCGCCGTTATACTCGCCGGCGGTTTGGCAAAACCGAGAGCAATCAGCATGCTCTTGAGGAAAGCAGCTATTTCAGACTCACTGCTAACTTCTTGGTTGCTCTTAACAGACACCAAAGCTATAGGCTTATTCACAGCGAGCATCATGGAACTTGCTAATTCCATGGTTAAATAGTCGAGTAGTTGCAGACGTGAAGTCTTAGTGTTTAGTCGATCGTTGATAGTTCCACCGGTCAAACTATTCACAGGACATTCGATCTCGCGAAGGAATGAGCTCAGTTCGAGCATGAACGTATCGCTATCACTAGATTCTGTGATGGGGTTTACATGTTCCTCCATGATTAGGAAGTCTTTCAGTTTGAGTGAAAGCCATGATACTATCTGAGTAAAGAGCGGCGACCGTTGTCCGTCTTCCAAAGCCTTGTCAAACTCTTCTCCTTCAATCTGGTCAACTGGATAGCCCAAGTCTTCAAGAACGTCCAGCATATCGCATTCCATAGCGAGATTTTCAAAGCCGTGGATGGGCGATGCTGCTGCAAAACAAAGAAAAAGGTAGAAAACAAGATGTAAATGGATAAATCGTTTAGAAAGGAAACAGGCGAGATTTAGCGAAATCAAATGAGAAATTAATGCAGCAAAACAAATAAAGACAGTAGGATAATCACCTAAAAAAAGGGGACAGTCAATATGTCGAAAGTGCAGGTTCACCAAAGTTTTACAACGACGTGTGGCAGGAAAACGTTGCCGATAAGAGTTACTTCCCTTTGCCGGCTAATATATATGTGCGTGCAATGTAACGTTTCGTACAAGTTCGGCTTTTCCCGTCGATTAGGGAGGTGGAGCAGAGAGCAAATGAAAGTATTACAGTATTTAAGTTTCTCATCCCCCAAATCCCTTATGATTTTTAATTTGAAAATTCACCGGGGTCTGATTTTTTTTTTTTCCTTCTTCTATTTTAAATTAACACAAGGATGTTGAAAATAAGTTGAAAAAACTATTATACTGTTACATCTACAAATACTTATTCTTGTCCATGCTGCATTAACCGCGTGGTATTATTAAAAAAAAAAAACGGAAACTTTTTTTTTTTTTGAAGCTGAAAAAGAAAAAAACTTTTTCAAGTTTTTTTTTTTTTTTGAAAGTATTTTAAGTCTTCCGTTTATATATATATATACAGAAATAAAAGGTTTCAAAATTTTATTTATAATAATAATAACACAGAGGAAAAAAAAAAGAGAGAAACGACGGGAGTAATTAAAGATAATAATATCCTGATGTTAACAACCTGGCGTGAATCACGTTTTAGTGCTAATACAGCACCACCGTCACCTTCGTCGCCGCCGCCTCCGTCTCCACCACGACGATTCTTGCTCTGATCATTTGGCACCGCGTACATATTGTCGCGCATGCGCCATTGATAATGTGCAGGAGCCATCTTGGATCCTTTTTTTTCAGCTGGAGTCGTGTGTCGTCGTGTTGAGGTGCCTCCGACACTCTCTCGCACACGCACACATATATATATATATATTTGTATTGCATATTTTGTTGCAGCCGCCGCCGCAGCAACGTGTTCTAAAGAAAAGCAACCATGCCGACTTATTTCCTAAGACCCGAGAATGCCCTCAACCGGGCTAACGGTATGTTATCCCATTCACCCATAACTCACATTTTCTCCTCCATATATCATCAGGTTATATATATATATATATATATATATATGTATGTATATATATGTGTGTAGTCTGCGATTGGGTTCTACGTAATCGCTCTGCCTTACTGTATTTAGGAATCGAACTAATTTTTCTGTAACAAATTCTCTTTTGTCTGTCAAAATTAATAACCATGTGACTGACACACACACATATATATGGTACTAGTAGCGTAGACTGGACCCGGTTTGTTCATCGTATTACCGAAGACGATGCTTTAAATTCATGTATGTGTGTGTGTCTGTGTGTAACAACATTCCTGGCAGATCTGCCACTTAATTGCCTGCAAGTCTAATCTAATTCTTTGACTGCAGCAGTACGACCTCATTGGGGGGGGGGTATAAAAAAAAAAGCCTCTTATAGTATATATCTTACGGGGGATTATAAAAGCCATTGTGTGATTTCCCAGTAATTTCTTTCTCGGCTAGGCTATTAAATCGCCAGTATTTCTGTGTGTGTGTCTGAGTATACCTGACAAAAGTTTCAATTTATTTACTGAAAAAAATTCCCAGAGACCGACGACGAACGGATACAATCAAACACGCAGAAGCGCCGCTTTGAGTGGGAATCATCTTGTCTTGCTTGTCTCGCCGCTTTTCGGCTTTCAACATTTCGTTCGAATCGGCTTCCATAAATATCCCTACTAATCCCCCTTTTTATTCATTTTTATTACTATTTCTTATGGATCATCGCTTCTTCTCTTTAAATTCCGTTGAAATGTCGATCTAAAATGCTTTTTTTCCCCCCACCCAATCGAGGTTTCTGCGTAACGCTGAAACCTCTGGAAGCACGTTGCTTCCATGCTCGACTCGACCTGTTGGTATGGCTGCTTCTTCCTCGTGGCTGAAATACTCTCCAACTCTTCTCTTAAAATATCTCTAATCGCATCTAACCCAATTTATATTTTTTTAGGCTTAAAAAAGTACCAAAAGTACCCCCCCCCCCAAATATCTACAAGCAGCAATGATATTACTACTCGTTTTAATCGGTATCTTTTTTAAATAATTAATCTAAGAAATCGAGGTTATATCATCTGAGATATAAACCGTGTATGATAAATAGACTCCGTCGTCATTGACTTTTTTTTTTGACTAATTATCCGGGTACATGGTTTCATAAATCCTTCTAATTTCTTTATTCGTAGTTTAAATAATAGTAATAATGTTCGTTTTGACTTGCTTGACATATAAAACACGTAAAATGAAATTGTATGAAGCCGATCCTAATCCGTTCCATTATTCCCGGCTACAACATCCATATGGCGGGAGTCTTCGCTTCGAATTAGGGCTCAAAAGTGTGTGTGTGTGTGTCACACACTCACACACACACACACATATATATATATATATATATATATAGTTCATAAAACCTGATGAATTTTTTTCGTTTTGATTTGTGCTTATTCCCCCCCCCCTCGCATTAAATGCTTTATTTAAATATCTAACATTATCCATGTTCCTTTATGTGTGCCTGAATATACACACATAGTATACGAACTGTGACGTGGTTTTTATATCTGACAATTTAAGAAATTCCCGTATGACCCTTTCTTTGCTTTTGGTAATTGTACATATTGTCGATGTTTAATATTTTAGAAATCCGATTTTATAAAATACAAACTTGAAATTCAGAAAAACCCTCTCTACTTTTGTCTCATCGCCCACATCCCGCACTGATCGCCTCGCCTGGTCAATCATCTGGAATTCCTTCTCTCGCAGACATTTTCTACAGACGTTGGAGAGGAATATGAACCTCATCGGTCTGTGAAGGTCATGAGTTTCGGCCACCACTTCTCACTCAGCTGTAAAAATAAATATAAAAGCCATTAATATTATATTAACATACGTAAGCGTTGTATGTTCTGATACACCACAGTTAGTTACTAATAAAACTCCTGGTTGTATGGTATGCCCTCTTTCATTCAGTTCATTATATGCCAGCATAGGAGGGTATGATGTGAGCGGAAAGCAATTTGGCTGCTATTTCTAGCAGGTCGGGCGATCACGCTCCCTCATTGGCTCGAGGCATGGCTTTATATCAATCAAGTTAAGCCACTGGTGAAAATTTTACCAATATTTCTAAGGCTATATGCTGTGTAGACTGAAGCATTTCTACTAACGATAAAAGACTTAGAAAAAAATAGTAAAACAAAGTTTGTGGTGTCAGCAGATAAGCCTGAGAAAAGTTTAATAGATAACTGGTAAAATTGAAAAGAAAGGTGGTCATCTAAGGAAATATATATTTGCATATTCAGCCATGATCTTCATAGTTAATTAGCCGGGAGATTTTTTTGCTTTCAGTGTGATTGTAATTTTATATGATTTGACAATTACACATGGAATTGTCAGTTTGTTACAAAATTTAGTTTTGCCATATGGTAATGAGAGCTGTTGTTTGATCAGCTAGAAATTAAACTTCACTATCTCTTACATAATTATTTCTTTTCACCTCAAACAATTTCATTTAGTTGACTGTGTCCTGAGATTGGAAACAAAAAGTTTGATTTTGTTTGGAAATAGTTTGGTATTTATAGAGACAGAAAAGTACTGTAGACTAAAGGGAAATTAGATGTCACATCAAAGAGCATTTTAAGTAACCCTGTAGAAAATTTCTAAGTTTGCATTTGAATGATTTTTGATTTAGGGTTTCCTAACCAAGAAATGAAGTATGACAAACTAAATAATTACTATTTCTAACCAAGCTGGATCTTTAACCCTTTAGTGTTCAGATTATTCAATCAAGCATAATGCCTATTGATTCCCATTGATTTGAATTAATCATGTATTATCTCATATCTCCAAGATCTTGATGGTGTAATTACTTAATGTAGAATAACATTGTAGGGTAGGTGTGAGAGCCTGGATCTAGTCAGTTTGAACATAAAACAGATTAACTATTTTGGCCGGATTAACTATTTTGGTTAATGTTCTCTCAGCTAGTTGTAAATCCCAAATTATTCTAAAGTGAGAACTTTATGTGTGCGTGTACCGTCATCATTGTCAAATGATCATAAACTCATAATTTATACATCTTCAAAACGATTTGTGTTTTACAACCAGCAAAGCGAGCATAAAGAATTCAGCTTAATTGAAATAGTGGTTACTTGTCATATTTTCATTTCCCCAGTCAAAAGTGATTTAAATGGAAACTAGATACTGCTTTATGATGGAACACATATAAATTCCCTTTGTGTTTTTATAGATACCTATTTCCAATATAAATCAGAATTTTTATTCCCAGTCCCTGGACATTGTCAACCAAATGCAAGTGTTTCTGTGTATGTTTATATATATATATATATATAGGGAGAGTTTACGAAAAAAACAAAAGACGAAGACAGGTGGTGCACAAAACAAACAGATGTATTAGTATAACGCTCAGGAATAGAAAGTCTTTTACGTTTCGAGCCTACGCTCTTCTACAGAAAGGGACACAGAAAAAACAAGGAGAGAAAAGAATGTGTAGTGGCTAACAATCAATCGTGGCGACTAGTGCCGGACAAAAGGGTCACAAAGAGATGTGTACATGTACACACACATATATATATATATATATATATATTGAGTATGCACTACACTTTAGCTTTTGCCCTTCTCAACCATTTCTTGCTCTTCTACTGTACTCCCACTTTCCCTTAGTGAATGGTGAGTGAGGTAACTTCTCTAATGCTGGTGCCATGAAAAGGTGCACCCTATACGCATGGTAAAGTGACTGGCAATGAGCAGAGAATGCTAAAGGGTGTTCGAGAGTCCCTCTACGTTTAATGTGTGCAAAGCACTCCACTTTCCCCTTAGTGAATGGTGAGTGAGGTAACTTCTCTAATGCTGGTGCCATGAAAAGGTGCACCCTATACGCATGGTAAAGTGACTGGCAATGAGCAGAGAATGCTAAAGGTTGTTCAGTTGTTTTAGTTCTTCCTTGTTGAGAATTATTCAACCTCTGATATTGGTGCCACAAGAAAATGCATCCAGTGCACTTTGCAGAGTGGTTGGCAGTAGGAATGGCATTCAGCTACAGAAACAATGTATGAGCACATGTCTACGAGAATAGTGGCTTCTAATTAGAAATCACTTTAACCATGACAACCTGTCTACTCATGCCAGCATGTAAAATGATGATACATAAATGTGTGTGTGTAAATAAAAGTATACAGTATTATAGATCCACATAAGCTCAGTTTTGCACTGAGTATTAAGTTACCGGATGTTAAATAACAGGGCAGTTACCCAACACCCCGTGTTCTTCAGAGATGGCAGGTATGGAAAAAATATGGCAACAGCTCTGTTGTTGAAGTTTCGCATCCAGTTTGCTGGTACTTTGAAAAAAGATAACCAAAATCACAGGAGACAACTGTGCAAGATTTATCAAGAGATCCTTCAGTTCAGTTATCTTCTGCAATTTTGTTAATTTTGTCCCCCCCCCCCCCAGCACCCACAAACTGTATGTAACATTTTTCACCTCCAATAACAGAGTAGTTACTATATATTATTTTCCACCTGCCATCTCCTAAAAGTACATGGTGTTGGTATAACAGCTGAAATGGCTCTATAACAGTGGTTTTCAACCAGGGTTCCGTGGAACCTTAGGGTTCTGCCAGTACAGTCCAGGGGTTCCGCAAGAAGTTACAAAACTGCTAAAATTGGCAGTAATTTATAATTCTCCTGTGCAGATATGTGTGCATAAGACTATTAAATTATTGCACAGGGGTTCCTCGAGCCAGTGGAATGTTTCCTTGGGGTTCCGCTCCCGCAAAAAGTTTGAAAAGCACTGCTCTATAATATATTCTTTAACATACTCACTCTATGTGAGTGCCTTTTTTTTTTTTCTGATTTATGGATTCTTAGATGATATATATATATATATATATTCCCTCTCTGTTTATTTTCTCATGTTCCTTTCCGTTGAAGAGCATAGGCTCGAAACGTAAAAGACTTTCTCACCTTCCCAAGCGTTAAACTAATACACTTGACTGGGACAACAATTTTTAACATAGTCCACCTAGTTGAACAAGCCAATAAACCAAAGAATTAAGTTTCAATTAACTCCAAGGTTATTAATAAATCTGATTCTGTAAATGTATACTGTCCCACCATCTATAAATTAACATCAAATACTACTAATCGTTATCATAATTTCATGTCTATCTGCTTCACTGGTTTGGCTCGGACAGTTCCACATAATCTAATGAGCTAGAGGACTACATTAAAAGGAACTGGTCTGTAGTAAAGAGGCAAGACTGCTTTGTGCTGGGAGTTGAGAAGGTAAAATAGGATTGCTCCTGCTGTAGAGGAAATACATGGTTACAGTATATTATATAAGCATGGGTGGGAATAGGTGGAATGAGATAAAAATAGTGGTGATAAGGTGTGTAGGATATACTCTCAAGGTACAAGAAGGTGAGTGTAACAGAATACTGGAAGGGTGAGTGGGTAATGGTATGGGAAGAGTGACATGTGGTTAGAGATGGGGATATGAGTGATAGTAGTGAATGGTGATTGAGGTTTAAAGTGTGGTCAGTGTTAAATATCAGATTGATGGTGGGGAGGAGGATAGCAGTAAGTGGTAGTACATGGAGATTAGCAGTATAATAAGATTGTCCGTAGATGGGAAAATAGGAGAGGGAGTGATAGAAATAGAGGCTTACAGTTACAGAGGTGGGTGTGAGTGGTAGACAAAAGTAGTGGGGTGTCTGTGGCAGGAATGAGAGGGTGTTGAGAATGATAGCAGACATGGATGGGTTTTAGGGATGAGGTACGGCAGTTGTGAGCTGTAGCTCAAGGGGAAAGGGAAGGGTCAGCAGAAAATTAAGAGGCAAGGGATGATTATTGAGTGCCAGACCAATATTAAAAGGAAGCAGTTTCAAGGAGAAAAATAGCTGGTTGCGCAAAAAGATGAAATATGGGCAGTACTGCTCTCATGGTTACAAAGGCTGAATAGCCATAATTAGAAGAGTGATGTGTCAGGAAGATGAAATGGGTGCAGGGATAGGGCCCAGTTTGTATAGAAATAAACAATGTTTTCAGGACCATATTGTGTGTGTGTATATACACATACACACATGCAGATATACATGCTGATATTCTAAGAATGTAAGGAATGAAAAAGGGTAAATAAAGACTACATATGTTTCTTAGCTAAACTTGATGTGTTACATAACTTGCAATACATACAAAACCTGTTTAGCTACTCCTTAGTTCAGATTACTTTCGAGTTTATATTATTGCATGGAGAAGAGTGAATGAGTCAGTTCAAGTATTATCTGCTATAGGAGTCAATATGTTGCATAGGGTGGGTTGATTTGACAGTCTACTCTGAGTTTCACTTATATATGTGTGTGTGTGTATGTATTGCTAGCCACTACACATACTTTATTTTCTCTTGTTTCTTTCTGTGGAAGAGTGTAGGCTTGAAACGTTAAAGACTTTTTCACTTCTCAGGCGTTAAACTAATACATCTGTTGTCTACACCACCTGTTTTTGTCTCTCTCTTTTTAAAATTTTTTTTGTGGATTCTCCCCCTATATATATATAGAGAGAGAAAGGGGAGAAATGATGGGCTTCTTTCAGTTTCTGCCTACCAAATTCTCTCACAAGGCTTTGTTTGGTTAGACTGGAATTATAGAAGACACTTGCCCATGGTGCCATGCAGTGGGACTGAACCCAGAACCATATGATTGAGCTGCAATTTTCTTAACCACTGCACCATAGTACCCCCGTTTATTAAGTTGATAGATTGTCTATAGATTATGGCCATGTTATAGCTAGGTCACACAGGTAGTTTAATATGCTCTGATTGAAGTGGGTTCTGTGTTGTAGAGAGACTTGTTGATGAAAGCATGACAAGGGCCAGTAATGATAGGCAGAACTAACTTAATGAGACTGAAGACCAAGGTCATTATATATAAATGGGACGAGGGCATGTTGCCACCTGGTGTCATTAAACCAGATGTTACCTCTACACTGTACTAATTTTTGTGTATGGTGAGGCAGGCTTGCTGATGTAATTAGGAGGCTATACAAAGGATATAAAAGTTTTCAGAATGGTACGGAGTTCTTGAAGTGAAATGGGCGGCATGTCAAACAGATGCCATTCCTCAAGAAATTTTCATGGTGGTGGAGCTTGGATTCAATGGTCAGTCTGGTATAGTGTGTGTGTGTGTACACACACACACAGCAGCAGCAGCATTTAACAACCTTGTTCCATGCTGGTATGGATCGGATGCTTTGACAAGACCCAGTGGGCTGAAGGACTGAATTGTGCTCCAGTGTCTGTTTTGACATGGTTTCTATGGCTATCTGCCACTTCACAGCTTGTACAGGGTGCATTTTTGTGCCACCAGCACTAGTGAGGTCACCATACAACTTGCAAGACTAGACTATTAAAGCATAATGGTGGGACAGCTATATGCTAGACCAGTGTTTCCCACACTTTTCATGCCAAATTGCAATATCACCCACCTATCAGCCAAAAAATGTACCATCGCCCACTCGTAAAAAAACAACACATGCCCCCCCCCCCAAATCTTTTAGGAGAACCCCGCCTTGTATCATATGACACACACACTATATTGTAGACTTGTGCCCAGTTAGTGCTGTTTAGACTAAATATGCAGTTGTTTACAAATCCCTTATTGTGGGTTTAGTTTTGAAATTTGTGTGAATAAAATTCTAACTTAAACTCTATAGACAGATTAACTTTGGTAAACTTGCACCTTCTTTTACACTGATTTTTATTTTCCCCAAATGAACCATTCATCAGAACTACCAGTGCAAAAATAATTAATGGTTGTATTATAAAGGAAAAGAATACAACTTTTTAATGAGAACCATGTGTTAGTTAGTTAGTTAATATTTTGGCTCAAAAAGCAAGGCCATGTAGGGGGACATGGAGTTATGTACAGGGTGGTGTTCATGTAAAGAGTTCAGGCCATTTGTGGTCAAGGGAGACTTTGAACCGAGCGGTCGTTGGCATCTTCACTATCTCATCCGGCAGCTTATTCCACGGATCCGCAACCCGGACGGAGAAAGCCCCCTCTCCTTCGATTGAGATGAAATCGTTGCAGGTGTGATGCAGTTAGTGCAGATACATTTGGTTTCAAACTTGTCAACTTTAGACACAAATCTCTTCATTGTGTCACATCCAGTCCAATTCTTTTATGGGAAAGTAAAGTTCCAACATAGCTAAAACCAGATACAAGGTAGGGAAGGCAAGCAAAAGTAATTTCAGATGTTTGCACAGATTGGGGTAGGAATTCAATATACTTTGATGGTACCACAAACCTTCTTTGCCATTACAGCGATATCGCATTGTGGTGTCATTGTCATTTTGTAATTCTATTAATTTATCCTGAATGTCATCTTCGCAATTGACTGCAGCATAATAGCATCTTGAAATCGCTCCACCCTGTTATTGTGCAGTGATTATAAATAGTTGCGATATGTAGTTAAATCCTCATCAACCAATTCATCTTTCAAAGCATCAAGTTGTGGAAATTGATGTAATTCACGTTTTGAAATGCATCCTTATTCTAGGCATGCTGAGATATAAGTTAAAACGGTACCAATTTTGAATTGAAGATAGTGATAAATGATTAACAATCATTGAAAGTTTTTCCGTTCCTTTGCAATAACCTATTCAAATCATTTAATTTTGTGAATATATCACAAAGAAAAAAGATATCACACCTTGCAGCCATCAATGCAATAGTGGGGTATCTTCAAAGAAAGATATGATTATATGAAACAGTTCAACACAATTACCTTTTGACAGCCACTGCACTTCGGTATGGTATAAGAGTTTAGTATAGTCCTCATCATTTCTCAGACAGAGTTGAAGGAAAATTCTGTCAGACAAGGGACTGGACTTCAATTTGTTGAGAGTCTTGATAACTAACTGTAGTGCATCATTCAATGTACTGTTCATATTTTTTGTCACTAAATGCTGCCAGTGTACCAAGCAATGGACAGTTAGTATCTGGTGGGAAATTTCTGCTTTGGGAGAGATGAAAAACCTCAGTATCTTCCTACTATTGAAGGGGCTCCATCAGATGCACAGGCAAGAATGTTTTACTGAATGGGATATTATATTATGTTCAAAAAAGAAAGACTTGAGAGTGGAAAATAGGTGTATCTTTTGGATCAAGCAGCAATTTCTCTGCGACCAGCATTTCTTCACAAGGTTGAAGGTCTTTGAAATACTGAACATATGCCATCATCAAACATTGATTGTTCACAACAGTTGACTCATTCACTTGTATAGAAAATTCAGAAAGCTGGAGAATATTAATGAGCTGTTGTTTGACATCTATTTCTATATTACCCACAAGGGGCTAAACACAGAGGGGACCAACAAGGACAGACATAGGTATTAAGTCGATTACATCGACCCCAGTGCGTAACTGGTACTTAATTTATCGACCCCGAAAGGATGAAAGGCAAAGTCGACCTCGGCAGAATTTGAACTCACAACGTAACGCAGACGAAATACCGCAAAGCATTTCGCCCGGCGTGCTAACGATTCTGCCAGCTCGCCGCCTTGTTTGATATCGTTGGCCATTTCATTGATGTGTTGAGAAATCATGTTATTACTAAGTGGGATCTTCGTCATAATGTTATCTGGTTTTTCAATCATAATGGTTGACAAAATCTCTTCGGTAACTGGGCGAAGTAATGTTTCTCCACTTGTGTGAGACTTCCCAGACTTAGCAACAAGCAATGCAATGCTGTACGATGCAATCGATCCATCATTCTCCTGCTTACTAGTTTCCTGGAGGAGCTTGTTGAATATTTGTGTTTGGTTTTTGAAAGAGGTGCTCATTTGCAGAAAGTATGGCAATGGCTTGTTGTTCTTGTCAGAATGCTTTGCATCAAAGTGATACTTCAAGCATGGGCATGGACACATTGAAACTCCGACGTCTGGCAGCTGACTTGGCAGACACCCATAAAATTATCAACCATCGTACCAACAATAACTCTGAGCACCTTTTTAAACTCCACCCACCTAACACCCGTGGACATATTTACAAAGTCAGAAAACAGCACAGCTCCCATGACTTCAGGAAACATTTTTTCATGCTGAGAGTTGCTGAAGCATGGAACAAACTGCCGGCATCAGTTGTTAGTTGTCGGAGCACTGCATCCTTCAAAACTTCCATGCTTTCTGAGATTCGCCAACACTACACCTGATTTTCTCCCCTCCATACACACACAAGCATGTATCTGACTCATACACTGTTCGCTTTCCAGACATTTGTACATTACTGCATATACTCTGACAAGTTGTGGTGCACCTGAGCACTGTATACAATAATTTCATTATTATATTATTATATGAAGGTTTCATTGCTTCATCGGTCAGCGTTTGATGGCAAAGAAGGCGCATCGGTAACTGACAGTTATGAGGAGAGGGAATAAATCCAAATGATAAATAATCGCTACTGTACTGTCAACAAATTTCTACGGGTGGCATCAGAAAGGCAGTGTGGTATTCCCAAAGAGAAGTCGTCGATAGCGCAAAGTCAAATGACACATCTTTGCTGGAGCAAATATGGATCTAGTTTTGTTTGGCTGCCAGCATTTCAGAAAATTTTTGCAAATTTGTATTCTACACGCGGGAATTCATACAGTTATGCCAAAAGGAAAAATTGTGGTGGAGCGTGATTTAAGGCCTAGATCTATTTGGCTGCTATTTTTAGCACATATGACTGCGACAAAAATATTTGATCAGTAAACAAGTCCGCTTTTTTAATACAAAGGGATGTCTCATGCGATTAGTCTGATCAATAAAAATGCATCCTTTTTCTAGGCATGCCAAGATATAATTAAATACAGACTTGATTTCTTAAAATTCTTTGTCACCCACAAAATGTTCATATCACCCACCATTTTCTAGAAATACACCCATCACTCATGTGGTTAACAGTGCTGATCAGTACTGAATTCAACCGTACTATATCTAGTGTTCTCAAACAAAGCAGATCCTACTTTTGTTGCTTTTGAAAGGACTATTAACAAGAAAAGAAATTGAATAATTATGTGAAACAGCAAAAAAAATAAAGCTTTGTATTTAACCTATTGACAAAGGTGTCTAAAGATAGTTAATTTATTTCGTTAGTAAATAAATGACAAATTTTACAATAAATCTTCTGTTAGTAGTAAAGGCTTGACATTTTTTCTTGGTTAACAGAAAAACAAGTGGGATCTTTTCAGTTTGAATGGCAGTTTTTTCTAGCCGTGTCATATGAAATTGTCACCCATAATTATGACCCTAGTATAGATCTATTGCATTTCAATCTATTTTAGGGTTAGGGATGGGGGAAGGGTATCTTTTTTTTCTTCAGAAATGTAAATAAATCCAATCTGTTTCTTAAACGAGGGACATTTTCATACGGCACAGAATGTTTTCACCTCAATAGATGTCATTGATTGGTTGAAATTGCAGAAAACGAAGAAAAAAACCAACAAATATCTTACAAACCGTAGAATTTTCTCAATAAAGCCAAGAGAAAAAGATGTTTTATAAACACATTCTACAAGTATACGAATTTTAAAATTTTTTAGTTATGTGGAAATTATTTTAAAACAACTGCCGTTCAAACCGAAAAGATCCAACAAGTGTATTGGGGCAATGGACTGATACTAAGAGAGGAAAATGTAGACCATTTATACATTTCAGTCAGTTAATGGTTCAACATGAACTCAGTGTACTGTTAGCCAGAAAACACTCTGATAATTCATAATCTTATATCTGTTACTTTTACTTAACATTAAGTGTTCACTGTGCAAGGTTAATTAGCTTCTCTCCACTTGCACCTGCATCATACTTGTATTAAAGCCAGTCCACATGCCATGTCGAAGACCAGTGGTCAAATTGAGATCTGCTGATGACCTGCAACTATATTCAGTTGTAGATGAAGCTCATGTTAGTCGTGATCAGGTCGATTTTTGAGCTAGTGTTCCAGTATGACCGTTCCATGTAAGGATTCCATTTTCTAATGCATCATTGGGTGATTGCCTCATAGGCTTAGGTACCACAATGACATGAGCTGTATAATATATATTTCTTTACTACCTACAAGGGGCTAAACACAGGAGGGACAAACAAGGACAGAGAAACGGATTAAGTTGATTACATCGTCGCCAGTGCGTAACTGGTACTTAATTTATCAACCCCGAAAGGATGACAGGCAAAGTCGACCTTGGAGGAATTTGAACCCAGAACGTAACGGCTATGCATTTCGCCTGGTGTGCTAACGTTTCTGCCAGCTTGCTGCCTTTGAGCTGTATAATATAGATGAGACCAAAGCAATTGACATTGATTCCTCCCCGGATGCTGTCTGCAGAATATTGGCATGATAGGAAGAGGAACAGAGAATGGGTTTTAGTTTGGATCACAGTGACTTTACAGATATATGTGTTATCTTCACCCAACTGTTGAAGGTGGTCTGTGAAACCATGTCTCTCTTTTTTTTTTTATTTGGGGGTGTTTCAGTTATTTAACCTTTTTGTTCCTATATTGCTAACCAGAAAGCCCCTTTTAGGTGTTCCAATTAAATTCTGAAATAATCATGAGTTTAGACTGTTTTCATAAAACAACTTTTATTTTTCAAATACAATTTAACTGAAAGGTTTTTAGTTAATATTCAAGGAGCATGCAACAAAATTTAATACAGAATACCTGTGCAGATAACTAGGTTATCTATAAGTCAAACTTAATGCACATAGGGACAGGTGTACCATAAAGGTAAAATAGAACAAAATACTGGAATGTGTCTGAAGAAAACTTGGAAATGTAGTACACAGAAACACATAAGGATTCACAATATAAAATAATCAAAATTTGTCACACCTTAGAGGTAAATAATTCATAAAAATGGGGTAAATTTGAAAAAAAAATATATTTATGAATCGAATTTATGTATACACACACACACACACACAATATTACTAAAAATGCTTGGATTTCTTTCTCCCAAGCATATGGAAACCTCAAACTGTTGCTTTTTCCTTTTTGTTCATGTTTTATATAAGGGTTTGTTTCCACAGTAATAGCTTCAAAGAGCTATGGAAAATGGTGGAATTCTGCTTTAAGTATGCCATATACCCCCTTATAACTTTAAAAAAATTTTTTGTGATTTATGTTCTATGCACAGAAGTTCATATGACTGAAAACAATTGTTTTTTTCTTCAATTTAAAAAAATGATCGAAATCTGGGGAGTCTGAAGTTTTTACTTAAATCCCAGCAATAATAGACTATGAAATGTGTTTATGAGGTGAAAGACATTGAAAAACATCATTACTTCAGTGACAAAGAAATGAGAAGGGCATTAGGTGGACGTGAGATGTACTAAAATAACAGCTAAATAACCCTTAAAATCACAGTCATTTTTCTTTTCTTTGTGTGTATTCATATGAATTCCTATATGCAGAACACAGATGCGTAAAAATTTTCTTGAAATTTAAAAAAAATGGAAAAAGATATGAGGGGTTATATATATGGTGTACTTAAAGCAGAATTCTACAAAAAAACAGTTTTAAAATTTTTACTATACTCAGGTGCAAATTGACTTTTTTTTTGCTATCGGAACTGTTGTCGGAATTGTTTCACTTATGTTTGCCATATATTTTCTTAGGTTCTTTTATATCTTTGAATTTGAACTTGTTGCTTGACAACAAGAAAGTGGTATCCAGTTTTTGTCCATAGTGGAACATTTCAGAAAATCAAAGTGTAAAAGAACGGGGGAAAATTTCCAAAAATTTGCAGCTCTCAGATATCATATAAAATAATGTCAGACAGTGTAACTTGTTTATTTAATGAAATCACGTGTTTTCACAAGTGTGTTAACAAGATTTACGCTGAAATGCACTTTCAGATATGAATAGGATCATTTTGAGTGATTATGGGCGTTTTGGTAACTCTTTCAATTACTTTAAATATAACACAGAATTTAGTAAAATAACTTTGTTATCATTAAGCTAATGTTAGGAACATAAATTGTGACTAAGGTTTGGTGGAAGATTTTCATTCAAAACTTATGAAAACAAGATATTTGTACTCAGAGCCAGAGCCGGGTTGGTAATGAAAGGGTTAACCAGAATTTTTTCAGATGTCTACAAGGTGGGTTAGTGACAAAAGGGTTAAAAAAAAAGCTTGTTTGCTGCAGCCAATGGCAAACCATATTACACAAATACACTCCCCTTTCTCTTGAGCCTCTTCAGTTTCCCAACTTCATCGTTGTGCAATGTGGAAACTACTTTTGACCAATATCCGAATAGCTACTTTAGATCAATGCAATAGAAAGAAAATTCTTTTAAAGAAATTCAAGTATAAAATCATACTAAATCTTTGTAATTTCTTGTTTTATTGCTTTTAGAATTTAAAGAAATTCAGGTATAAAATCATAGTAAATCTTTGTTATTTCTTGTTTTATTGTTTTCAGAATTTATTGATGTGGACAAGAAACAACGTGCCTTGGATGTCCTGTACGATGTCATCAAAAGTAAGAAACACCGCACATGGCAAAAGATTCACGAGCAGATTATGGCCAAGTACCTTGAGCTCTGTGTCGATCTCCGGAAGAGTCACATTGCAAAAGAGGGCTTGTACCAGTATAAGATTATTTGTCAACAGGTTAGTATTTAATGACATTTAATTAAACACTTTTCAAAAAAAAATTTTTTTTTTTTTAATATTTGAATATATATATATATATATATACACCGGAGTAAACACATAAATGTGAAACAAGGTGGAAAAAAGAGTATTCAAATACCAGTGGTAGAGTAATATGCTTTATTTTAAGCAGCAGAAAATTCAACAAAATCTGTTACTCTGAGTTTCTCGTTGCCGTTCATCAGACAGTTTTTGCTAGAATATAAAATAAAGTATATATATATATATTTAATTAAACACTTTTGTACTCTTTCACTGCTCTTTCTTCTGTTGGCCTGCTCACTTAGCCAGCGGTGTGGTGTCATTCGAAGGCTAAAACAATGCGAACTCATTGTGACCAGCGATGTGTAACTACATCTGATGGACTGGTCGGTCACGTGATCACGTGATATATATACATATATATGCTTCAAAGGTGGGACATGTTTTTGTGACCAAAGAATTTGAAGTTATTTAGCAAAATAACTAACTTTACCATGTAGTTGATGTTTTAAGCTAGTGTTTGGAACACAGAAAGTTGTGACTTTATAATGAAGTTTTATACATGTGAGGGTTTATGTTAGAACTGAAGCAGGTTTTTAGGATAATCAACTGCAAATTTATGGTGTCGTACCTTTGTTTGTTAGAAACCATTATTGCTATTAACTGTTTCATATTCTTTTTTCCTCATCACTTTAAAATCTACTGCGATTAAATTTTTTTTAAATTATGAATTTGGGATTGAGAAATGTGTAGCCTTGTACAAAGTGAGACTTCATTATTGTGCTAGATCTTATTAATTTTTTTATATTTCAATTCTTATTTTCAATAGGTGAGCATCAACTCTCTCGTGGATGTGGTGGAGAACTATTTGAAGTTGGCTGAAAAGACAACTGAGAAAGCTCGTGAACAATCTCACCAAGCCGTTGTTGATGTTGACGATTTAGACAACCCTGATACTCCGGAGAGGTAAGTTTGTAGACTTTCATATTGCTCAGAAGGCATTGCACCTATTTAGAAACGTTTGACTCCTCGAGCATCTCCAGTTTTCTCTACTTGTGTCTTACTCTCTTTGGCCACTTACTATTTTATGCAGTTAATGTTTAGCAGTGGTGCCCCAGCATGGCCGCAGCCTTCGAGCTAAAACATTTTTATGGATTTAAGGAATTGAAATAATTATTGAGTCATAATGAGTTGTAGGCATACAAAATTTCAAATTATATGATGCATACAGTATTTGAAAAACGTTTTTCAGTAATTTGTGCAAAAATTGAAAGTTTTCTTCTGAAATTTCATAATAACTGAACCATCTAGAAAGTACTAAGCTTATAATTTCAGAACTAAAATATTAATTTTTTTTTTTTTCTCTCTCATCTTATTGGCCTTTTCACTTTTAAAATATTCTACTTCTCAGACACACCTTTGGACAGATGGCTACTCAGTGTGATAATCTTATTTGACTTTGTTAGGCTGGTATTTTATAATTACATGGTGGCTTGTTATTAGTTAAGGTTTATGGACAAAGCCTAGTTTAGTCTGCTGATCATGTTTGACACTGTTATTGAAAATTACTAGCTGCAGATATCCTATCACCAGCCTTAGTGTTAAAATTGGGACACGAGACAACTTAGTTTACGACATCATTAGCTGCAGTGATTTGCTTAAAACATCTGGTTCAAGAATAGTTAATTGTTCAGGAAGAATATTAATGTGCCAGTGAGGAGAAATGGTTTTATTTTTGTTTTTTTTTTCTAAGGTAGTAGATAGCAGAATTAATAGTTTCAATTAAAAACACTTTGTTGCCATTGTGCATTCTGGGTAGGGTGGTGACAAAATTAGTACCAGTCAAATAGTGGTGGTGTTAATTTAATGTTCTTTTCTCAAAATTTGCCTTATACCAATGTTAGGAGCAATCATTTCTAAAGAGCCAGGCTAAATGCTTTGCCAATTCAGTTTTTGAGTCAACTTTGTTTAACGTCCGTTTTCTGTGGTAGCACGGGTTGGACGGTTCAGCCGGGGTCTGGGAAGCCAGGAGGCTGCACCAGGCTCCAGTCTGATCTGGCAGTGTTTCTACAGCTGGATGCCCTTCCTAACGCCAAAACATCTCAGTTGAGATGGTTGTAGAGTAATAGTTAGCATTGTTTGTTGGTTGTTTATGAGTCAAAGTTCCTTTAGTGCTATGGGAGGTATCATATTTTTTTACAGTATATCTGTAAAGCCACTCTACTAGAGAAGGCTTCAGGCTGCAATAAATGTTCATATAAGAAGATCTTTCTTACCCATGTAAGCAAATAGCTGTAAAATAGTGCAAGCTAGCTAAATTGGTAGAACATTGGAAAAATGCTTTGTGGCATTTCTTCTAATACTTTGTATTCTAGGTTCAAATCCTGTCAACATTTGACTTAATCATCCCAAAATATAGTACTAGGGTCAACGGTATTGACTAAAAAAAGGCGGCGAGCTGGCAGAATCGTTAGCACGCTTGACGAAATGCGTAGCCGTATTTCGTCTGCTGTTACGTTCTGAGTTCAAATTCCGCCGAGGTCGACTTTGCCTTTCATCCTTTCGGGGTCGATAAATTAAGTACCAGTTACTCACTGGGGGTCAATATAATCGACTTAATCTGTTTGACTGTCCTTGTTTGTCCTCTCTGTGTTTAGCCCCTTGTGGGTAATAAAGAAATAGGTATTGACTAACCCCCCTCCCTCAAAACTGCAGGCTTTTTGTTTTAAATAAGAAATCGTTGTTGTTACTTTTGTAATGTAAATTTTCTTTCATTCTTTCAAAGCTTGTTAATGAAAGCTGTGAGTGGTGAAGACACACAGGACCGTACAGACCGTGCCATTCTGACACCATGGGTCAAGTTTTTGTGGGAGTCTTATCGTCAATGTCTGGATCTTTTGAGGAACAACTCTCGTGTTGAAAGACTGTACCACAACATTGCACAGCAAGGTAAGTAACGAAGTGAATACTTGAACGTCCATCACTTAGCAGGATTATAGAACTGGTTGAAACAAGCATTTCAATACTTCATCCATTACCACAGCTTTCATTAGCTGTATAGCAAACTAAAGGAATTTGTTAATTATGCTTTGTTGTATAGAGTAGAGAGGACGAGAGGTTAACCTTTTTGTTACTATATTTCTGACCAAAATACACCCCTCATGAGTTGCATTTAAATTCTAAAATAATCATGAATTTAGACTAGTTTCATTAAACAACTGTAACTTTTTTATTTAACATATTAATGTGATATTTGGAACATAATTGAAGAAAGGGTTCTTAATCTATTCTATTGCATAACTTTTGTCTCAAAGTGACTCTAATTACAGGTAAATATAGGTAAAGTGAGCAAAATATTTAAATTGTTTAAACATCACCATAGAAAATGAATCATTAGCTAATATTCAATTGGGTATGAAACAAAATTTTAATATAGAATAATTGCGCACACCACTAGATTATCAGTTGGATTTAATGCACAGAACAGGTGTACCGTAAAGGTAAAATAAACTGAAACACTGGAATTTTTTGAAGAAACTAGAAAATTAAATCCATTGGCTAAATTAAATATATTTTCATACATGAATACACAAGAACATATAATAAAGATTTACAATAGAAATTAAATCACAACTTGTCATTCACCTTACAGGCAAATTTAAAATTACAAGTGAATAAAAAGTAAAAACGAAGTAAATTTGAAAAATATTTATACAAGCTAATCATACGTATATACGGTATTCACACTATTTCTATCATGGAAAGTTGTAAAACATCCCAATCTGCATATTGTACATATTGCAACCTTACAAAATGCACATTGTAAAAGAAGTTTCAACTGGCCACCCACTGGGATTTTTTTTTTTTTTTTTTTTTTCCTTTTTAATTTCCTGATGTAGACATTCACAGCACTGCCTCTTGTGTCCCTTGATTTTTTCTAATTCATGGAGATCAGTTGAACTCAGAGGGATATCTCTCTGGCAGGTTTTGCTTTTCCTTCCTGCAGTTATTTTTTTGGAGGAATAACCTGCCCTCAACTGCGTTGCTACATCTGCTCAGAACTGCAGAAGGTCGCACAGTTTGCAAGCCCCTCCTGATTTGATATATGACATAAATGCATTTACAATGCTCATGTTTACTATATACCAAACCAGGTATCGCCACCATTTATTACCTGGTCTACCAACCTGATAATAACTCCTTCGGTTCAGCTGATCCACACCACCCATGTACCTGTTATAATCAGGTTCACAAACTGGGTGCCATTTTCATCTACATGTTTGTGCACTCGTAGATAGAAAATTTATCTGCATCTTATCTCTGTATGCACTCGCTAGCAGATTTCCTTTCTGCCATTGGATTATTTCACCTCTCTTGTTTAATTTCGCTTTTTTATATCCAACGGCAGCTCTTTTCTACTAACAATTACTGTAGCACATGTATACGTTGTCAGTTTCTAAATCCACCACAAATTTGACTGAACTAAAAGATTGGTCAAAAAATATTATGTTTATGATATGGAAGTGATAAATTCCAGACCATATCGTTCCCTAGGCCATGCTTGCCTCTTTTCCCAGTATAAAAACTAAATCCACAGCAGTACCCAGTATTTGCTTCCTGAATTTTCCAAATTTTGATCCCCCAGTTCATGTGCTTTCCTGGCATATACTGTTGGAATCGTACCCTTCCTTTATACCCGACCATGCCCTCATCAATGTATAAGTATCTCTCAGGGTTGTAAAGTGTTTTATATGTATTTTGAATGCAGTCGATGAGGGGGTCTTATTTTAAATAAGGGATCAAAGTTTGGTTCTTCACGTACTGGGGTGCTGCTAGTGTCTCTCACATGTAAAAACTGGTTCAGTTTCACAAATTGTGTCCTTGACAATACTGGAAACTTTTTACTCCATTCCGATGTGAAATCGTCCTCGCTGTCATTATCATTGCTTTCAGTTTCGGATACGGAAATATCTGATTCATTCTCATACACCAAGTGCATTCATTTATTCATTTTCTTGATATCTCGTTATCTTCTGTTGAAAAACCTTCAAATTCGGAATCACTGCCTGATTGCATAAAACTGTTATCCATTTTCAAAGTTGAAAAAACGCAGAAAAAATGTGGAAAAAAATCTCTCAGAATTCACTGAGTTCAGATATTACAGCAAACAATGTCTGATACTATAACTCAACTATTTACCAAGTGAAATCACGTGTTTTCATGAATGTACTAACGAGATTTGTGTTGAAATTCACATTTAAATAACAATGGGTACTCTTGGCCAGGTTGGTCGTTTAAACCAAGTGCTGGTCGTTCAAAAGTGTTAGTATGAAAATATAACAGTTCTTTAGTTCAAAATACACTAAGATATGGTCAGCGTGTCAAAAAGTCAACAAACAATATAGCCTGATCTTTGAAATTCTCTTTTCAGCTTTCCTCTTCTGCATCAATTACAACCGAAAAACAGAATTCAGGAAACTATGTGACAATGTAAGTTTCTCTTCTGTCTTCCTTCCTTATATACATGCACACACTGTAAGATCTCACTATGCAATTCTGTGAGCTAGGTCATTTAAGGGTGAGATGCTTATGACCATGATCATTGCATAGTTTTGGTGACCTAATGAACCATGAACCTGGTTGACTCAGCTAGCTATTTCTCTCGATATATGGATGCCCACTTTTCCATGTTTGTAGGGATCAAAGGAAATTCGTTGCGGCAGATATTCTTCAGCTGGGTCCCTTCCTGTCAGCAAACTATACTTTTTTCTAAGCAAGTAATATTTCCCCATGATCAAAGGTATTTTTGTGGGAATTAGCAAATAAAGGAGACTGCTTGTATGATCATGATGCTCATTTACAACTATCACACAATGTCAAGACAAGGGGACACTAACACCATCGCATGCGTATACATATAGGCGCAGGAGTGGCTGTGTGGTAAGTAGCTTGTTTACCAACCACATGGTTCTGGGTTCAGTCCCACTGTGTGGCACCTTGGGCAAGTGTCTTCTACTATAGCCTCAGGCCGACCAAAGCCTTGTGAGTGGATTTGGTAGACGGAAACTGAAAGAAGCCCGTCATATATATGTATATATATGTGTGCATGTATGTTTGTGTGTCTGTGTTTGTCCCCCTAGCATTGCTTGACAACCAATGCTGGTGTGTTTATGTCCTCGTTACTTAGCGGTTCAGCAAAAGAGACCGATAGAACGAGTACTGGGCTTACAAAAGAATAAGTCCTGGGGTCGAGTTGCTCGATTAAAAGCTGTGCTCCAGCATGGCCACAGTCAAATGACTGAAACAAGTAAAAGAGTATATGTGACGAGCATTCTATTTCTGTCTACCAAGGCTTTGGTTAATCTGGTCTGTAGTAGAAGACCATGCAGTGGGATTGAACTTAAAACCACATGGTTGGGAAACGAATTCTTAATCATGCAGCTATGCTCAAATGTTGGCCATAATTTAAAAAGCACCCACTATACTCTCAGAGTGGTTGGCGTTAGGAAGGGCATCCAGCTGTAGAAACTCTTTCCAGATCAAGATTGGAGCCTGGTTCGCCAGCCCTCTGTCAAAATCTTCCAACCCATGCTAGCATGGAAAGCGCACGCTAAACGATGATGATGATCATCATCATTTAGCGTACGTTTTCATTGTAGCATGGGTTGGACGGTTCAACTGGGGTCTGTGAAGCCAGAAGGCTGCATTAGGCCCAGTCTGATCTGGCAGTGTTTCTACGGCTGGATGCCCTTCCTAACGCCAATGATAATACTAAATAAAGAATCTTTGTAAAGGATCAAATCTTAGATGACTTCTTTATTGAGTGACAACTCAAACAAAACCCACTTTATTCTCAACTTGTCTAGCTTAAAATATTTCCGTATATTCTTCTTTGTAGCTTCGCACACATTTGATGCAAATCAACAAGCAGCAGCACCAGCAAACTGCAATCAACCTGAACAATGTGGATTCACAAGCGATGCACCTGGAGACACGTCTGGCTCAGCTGGATAGTGCCATCAGCATGGAGCTGTGGCAGGAAGCTTTCAAAGCTGTAGAGGATATTTATAACTTGATCAGTTTATCAAAGAAGCCGCCCAAGCCCGCTCTGATGGCTAACTACTACCAGAAATTAGGGCTTGTTTTTTGGAAATCAGGAAATCATCTATTTCATGCCTGCACACTACATCGACTTTTCCATTTGTCCAGAGATCAGAAGAAGAATTTGTCTCAAGAAGAATTACAAAGGTAAAACAAACTAAATCTATGTACCCTCTTATGTTTATATAGAATTGATAAATTTTTGTATATACCTTAAATTCTCATGTCTTTCCTTCACATTTCTTTCATCTCTTGTAGAATGGCAACTCGTGTATTGTGTGCCAGTTTGGCTATTCCAATTCCTCCCGCTAGAAATGCTATTGGTCAGTTATTGGATATGGATGAGAGTACTTTGGAGAAACAGCGTCGTCTAGCCACCTTGCTAATGCTCAACAACCCTCCCAACAGACAGCAACTTATCAAAGATTTGGTATGTTTTTTTGTTCTTGTACATTAAGACTGGAGGCTGTCAAAGTAATGATTTGTCTGTTTAAATTCTGACTATAGCCTTCATTGAAAGAAATTCTCTTATAAAAAGGAGAATCTCTGTAACTCAAGCCTGTCCAAGTATGCCACCCCCAAAGTGCTTGGATTTAAATTTAAAACTCTTTTTATAATGTTACGTAAGAACCTTTTGTTATACTTGAAACTTAATTTCAGTTTTATTCAAATTGAATAACAGATTTTATTCAACTGAATAACAGTTTTTATTTGCAAAGTTAATTGAACCAGCAATGTTTCATTAGAAACATGATCATTAAAGGATTAAGAATTTCATGAAATAAATTACCATGTTATGTTTGGATCAGTTCAGTTCATTGTGCTCTTTGTTCACCAAGAAGTGGCTTTTGTGTTTAAAGAAAGAAATTATAGATACTTGTATGCTCACCCTCACCTAAATTGCAGTTGGTATGGTGAAGGTAGTTAAATCTGGAGAGTGTTGGACGTAGTGTTTTACAGTGTTTTGTTTCAAGCTTTTGATTCATCATCATTTAATGCCTGTCTTCTTTGCTGAATTCATTTCTGTCACCTTCTCATGTCCACTAGTCATAACCCTTGTTTTACTGCCATATACAATCTGCCTTTCACTCTTAGGAAAAAGCCCTTATCAACAAAGGTAGTAGCTCTCCGAACTTTGCTCAGTCTGTTCTTATTCTAGCAACTTCACTTTCTGATCTTCCTCCTCTGCTGTTAACTTGGTCACCTAAGTAACATAAGCTATCTACTACTTCTAACGATCCCCCGACATTTGAGGAGGTCTATTCTCTACATTTTTAGTGTTTATTGTACCTGCACATCTGCTACACGCAAAGGCGACTTTCTCTGTTAACCTTCCCGTGATGCTACTGCACCTCTTATGTATCCATAACTTTTGTTGGGTGTGCCATATGGGGTTTCTACCAACACCTTTCCTACATATCGAGCAGAGCCATCTCCCTGAAAGAATTTGAGATTTGTTTGTGTTCCTACTCACTAGGTGAGATTTTGTGGGGGGGGGTCCATGCTAGCTAAAGTAAATCTAAAGACCTTAGATTCCAGACCTTACTTCCTCACCTGAAATTTTCTCTCTAGTTCAGGTTGTGATTCAGCTATAAGAACAAGGTCATCAGCATAGAGGAGCTCTGAAGGGCAGCCAGTCTTAAATTCCTCTTATGGCCTGGAGGACTATGATAAACCAGAGGAGAATGAAAACCAATCCTTGGTGAACTCCTACTTGTACACTAAATTTATTGCTATACTCATTGCTGACCTTCACCTTACTGACAACATCCTTGTACATGGCTTGTACTGCTTTCACCAACCACTCATCTATCCCTAGCTTGCGCATTGACCACCAGATGAGGGAGCAGGTGACTCTGTCAAAGGCTTTCTCCAAGTCTACAAAAGCCAAGAATAGAGGTTTATTCCTGGCTGAGTATTTCTCCTGCAGTTGCCTTACCAGGAAGATAGCATCAGTGGTGCTTCTCCTTGGCACAAAAACCAAACTGCATCTCGTTGATTGTAAGTCAAAATTCTGTTCTATCATTTTAGCTTTAATTTCTTGCCTGTTGTGGGTCTCCTATCAAACTGAAAAGTCAAAAACGCTTTCTTGCAGCAGCCGACTATCTCAAACTGGGTGTCTCCCTCAAACTCACGATTCACTGTATACCCCCACAAATGCACATTAAAGATTTTGTGTCAACAAAGTAGGAAAAGAATACTCTATATATAATACATATTATTTGCATTGAATTTAAGAAGAAAAAAATTCAAGTTTCATGCCACAGATCATCAGATGTGCATATAATTTCTCCCCCATTTGTAGTATATCTAAACCTTTATTTAATGCCTCCTCCTCCTCCCTTGTTTTTTTTTTTTTTTTAAAGATGGTAGGGTGTGATTTCAGGGAAAGCAACTGAATTCTACTTGGATCCCATATAGTAGTGCAGATTATAAACGAATCGAATTTTTTTTTTGTATTAATTTGTAATATTTGTCTGGTTCAGGTGAAATACAGTGTTATACAGTATGTTTTCCCCGAGCTACAGAACCTGTATCGATGGCTGGAGATCGACTTCCATCCTTTGAAATTGTCTGATCGTGTGAAACCCTGTATCGACTTCATCAACAACCAGCCTGACTTGAAGCAGTATGTACCAGCTCTGCAAGACATCATCATTACCCGTGTACTTAAGCAGGTCAGTTTATATTTACTGATTTCTCTATCTATCTATCTATTGTATATACTGTATTTTAACACGTATAAGGAACCCTCGTGTATAAGGACACCCCTAATTTTGAGTTTAAAATTTGGAAAAAATGTCTTGTAAGGGATTATAATACTATCTATGTATAAGAAACTCCTATATTTTTAAAACCCACTTTTGACAAAATAGGGTTCCTTAAACATGTTAAAATACTGTAATTTAGGTATGCTTATTCTTAAGACTAGGATGGCCATCCACAATTCAAAGATTTCAGTGTTTATGTGGCATACAGAGTTCATTTGATTGTCTATTTCTTCATGCTAGTGTGGCACTGATTTTGATACAGGAATTTGTAGCCAAGTGCTCTTCCTGTCACCTACAAACATCCGTTTCTCAGTTAAGGGGTTTTATGTACCACATGAGTATGTACACACATATATAGAACAGGCTTTTTTTCTTTTTTTTCAGGTTTTTGTCTTTATTAAATTCCTTCATGAGGCTTTGATCAACCCAGGGTTGTAGTAGATATCACTTGGCCAAAGAGATGCCTTGTGTAGCTGAACCTGAAACCTTGAACTTCTTAACTACATCCATGCCTGCATCTGTGCACAATATTTTTAAGGGGTTCACAGGTACAAACCCTGCCATGGCAAAGTGTCTTACTTATAACACTTGAATTTCAAAGTTGCCTCAATCACTTTAGTGTGATCAAGTCTTTCTTTTATTTCACAATGCTTTGGTTCTGATACTTCACTGTATTCTACCATTTGTAGAGTATAATGTGGTACCAGGCTGTGCTATGCTATTCCTTCTCTATTGTATATCTATATTAATATCTATTACATGTGTGTGTGCGTATGTACATATGTTGCTATTAACATACTATAATTGTGTCTCTACTTGCAGGTATCTCAAGTCTATCAAACCATAGAATTTAACCGTCTGTCTGTTTTGGTGCCATTTGCTTCTTCATTCCACTTAGAAAGAGTGATTGTCTCTTCTGCAAAGCATTTAGATCTTCAGGTGAGTTACCATTCTTCTTCAGTACTTGGCATGGTTGTTTGATTCATTAGAATTTTTTTATTACTATTATCAAGTTCTCTTCAGTTGAACATTTTAATTTCTGCTTTAACCGTTTTACTTCTCAAACCACTTTTGGTTAATTATCTAGAGAGGGGTAAACACCACCAGTTTGACTTTACTGTAATAATACATAAACAAAATTTGGGTTGTAATCTAACATGTGTGGACACTTGTTTGAAGCTGATGAATCGATCCTCATCCAGGTCTTGTGTGTGTGGAGGCACATGGCCTAGTGGTTAGAGCAGCGGACTCGCGGTCGAAGGATCGCGGGTTCGAATCTCAGACTGGTACCACTGAATATCTGTGGTAAAATACTCTACTCTTATTAGACCAATTCAGCTAGATGAGAACAAATGCTGCTGAATAGTATACAGTTCAAGGCTGTGAGCTGTGGTTGCACTAATATTGGTCTCGAATTTTGGCACAAGGCCAGCAAAGTTCAAGGAAGTATATTACACCGACCCCAGTGCTCAACTGATGATTATTTTATTGATCCCGAAAGGATGAAAGGCATGGTTGACTCAGTGGAGTTTGAACTCAGAGCAAAGCATTTTACCTGGTGTGTTAATGATTCTACCAAGTTGCCACCTTAATATGGCTGCACTAATGTTGATGGCTATTTCATTGACATACTAAGTGTGAATATCTGTGACAGTGATGTCCTATACAGAAGTGGAGGCGCAATGGCCCAGTGGTTAGGGCAGCGGACTCGCGGTCGTAGGATCGCGGTTTCGATTCCCAGACCGGGCGTTGTGAGTGTTTATTGAGCGAAAACACCTAAAAGCTCCACGAGGCTCCGGCAGCGGATGGTGGTGATCCCTGCTGTACTCTTTCACCACAACTTTCTCTCACTCTTTCTTCCTGTTTCTGTTGTACCTGTATTTCAAAGGGCCGGCCTTGTCACTCTCTGTGTCACGCTGAATATCCCTGAGAACTACGTTAAGGGTACACGTGTCTGTGGAGTGCTCAGCCACTTACACGTTAATTTCACGAGCAGGCTGTTCCGTTGGTCAGATTAACCGGAACCCTCATCGTCGTAACCGACGGAGTGCTTCCATCCTATACAGAGTGTGGTTATAAGTTCTCACTATTTACTTTTAGTGATTTTCACTTAATCCTGTGGATCTTCATGATCTGCAAAGGAGTCAAACTCCGAAAATCTTGTTTTGTGACAAATATTTGTATTGAAATTTTTTTTCTCTCTTTTTCTTAGGTGAGAATCAACCATCGAACTAATTCGTTGAGTTTCGGTACTGACTTGGTCCTTGCCCAGAAAGAAGATATCCCTGAAGGCCCCTATATCCAAAGCATGCCAAGTGAACGTATCCGCAATCAACTTTCAATCATGGCTCAAGTTCTGCACAAGTCTGTCCAACTGGTTCGTCCAAAGGAGACTGAAGTGAGTTAGAAATTAGTTTCAGACGTTAAAAAAAAAAAATTGAAATGAAAGGTTTAACCCTTTCGTTACTGTATTTATTTTGAGATGCTCTGTGTTTCTTTCAATTACTTTAAATTAAGAAAGAATTTAGTAAAATAACTTCGTTATCATTCAGCTAATGTTAGGAACATATATTTGTATACTGTGTATGTACCTAGTGTCCTATAACGCAGTATTCAGCATCTAAATGCTTCTTATGGAATATCTGCCATTTGAACTGAAATTCTTGATAGTTAATAGATTTATCACCATAGAGTAAAGTTTGTTAAAAGTGTGTAATTTGTTTTTCTTTTTTTTTTCCTCTGTGTTGGGCTCATATTTGCCATTGTTACTTCACTTTGTAGACTGACAAGGAAGACCAGAGGAAAGAGATGATTGAAACTTATCGTTTGGCAGCAAAGGAGGAGCATAAAAACATTCTGAAGAGACGACAAATCATTGAGAACCGCAAAGAACAGCTAGAACATCTTAACGACCAGAGGGTGAGTGGATTCTCTGCATTCTTATCATCCATTTCTATGACAACCGAGATTATTCTGTTAGTCACATACAAAGCCATTATATAGAGAGTATGATGCCATAACAGTAATTGGATTATTTGTAGTGTGGTGTCCAGTGAAAGCACCTGTCCAGCAAGAGTTCAGGGGGAAAATTCTAACAGCATAATGTACCCTGAAATCTGTGATGTATCTCAAAATGTTAGGTTGACATGATTATGAGATGGTGGAGATGAGAGCAGTGGTTTTAAAACTTATGACTGTTTATTGTACTTGATAAAGCCATTTGACTTTGTTTTGTTTCTTGTAGTTGGTACAGATGTAAGGAAAAAGAAGGCTCTGAAACTGAGCTAAGGGCTAATTCTTAGCCTCAGTTTCATGGTGTGAAGTTGGAGAAATATAAATGTTTGGAGAAAAAAATTGATTGAATATAGATAACATTAAACATTCCCAGATTATTTGGCACCTCCTTCTTACCAATAGGTATATTGTGACAATTGCTGCAGATACAGCTATCATCATCATCATCGTTTAGCGTCCACTTTCCATGCTAGCATGGGTTGGACGGTTCAACTGGGGTCTGGGAAGCCAGAAGGCTACGCCAGGCCCAGTCTGATCTGGCAGTGTTTCTACAGCTGGATGCCCTTGCTAACGCCAACCACTCCGAGAGTAGTGGGTGCTTTTTATATGCCACCTGCACAGGTGCCAGACAAGGCTGGTAAACGGCCACGATCAGATGGTGCTTTTTACGTGCCACCGGCACGGAGGCCAGTCGGGGCGGCGCTGGCAACGGCCACGGGCACTGGTATCTCAGCTACAATTTCCATTGATGTTGAAAGATTTCGATTTCGATTTTCACTTGCCTCAACAGGTCTTCACTTCACAAGTAGGGTTTGTGTCACAAGAAGGAAAGGTATGCATAAGTGGGCTGGCTACGTCCCAGGTAGAGGCCACGGGTCTCACTTGTCCTACCAGGTCTTCCCACACACAGCATACTTCCAATGGTCTCGGTCTCTAGTCATTTCCTCGGTGAGACCTAAAGTTCGAAGGTCGTTCTTCACCACCTCGTCCCAGTTTTTCCTGGGTCTACCTCTTCCTCGGGTTCCCTCAAACGCCAGGGTGTGGCACTCTTTCACACAACTATCTTCATCCATTCTCGCTACATGACCATACCAGCGCAAACGTCTCTCTTGCACACCACAACTGATGCTTCTTAGGTCCAACTTTTCTCTCAAGGTACTTACACTCTGTCGAGTATGAACACTGACATTACTCATCCATCGGAGCATACTGGCTTCATTTCTTGCGAGCTTACGCATATCCTCAGTAGTCACGGCCTATGTGGTTAAGAATTTTATCAATGCCTTGAACATAGAATTTGCTTGGCAAATACTGCCACAACCACTTGTATATGCTTGTGTTTGTATAAACCAGAATGCTATGTTATAAGCCTTTGCATAGAGATGTTCTATCTTCCAGATCTATAATAATCACATGGAAGAATGAAAGATATAACTGATTTTAGTGTTGATGTTGGTAATTCTATTGAAAGATTGTCTTTCATTTATTTATTTGTTTATTTTTTAGGAACGAGAGGAACAGGAACAACAAAAGGAGCAACGTCGCAAGGCATATGAAGCTGAAATGGCCCGATTGGAACGAGAGGCTAAGGAGCGCGAAAAACAACGATTGGAAGAGGAGCACAAGGAGATTCAAAGACGACATGCCAAAGAACGCATTGAACAGCTCCGCAAATCAGAGATGGGTGCAAAATTCTTGCAAAATATCGACGAAGAAGTAAGTTACTCTTTTTTTTAAAACTTAAATCAGCCAAGCATTTCTGACTTCGGAACTGTCATGCTTTTAGTTGTCAGGAGGAAAGTAGAAAAAGTGTGACGTCAATTTGACGCCGCTCGTCCACCTTTGTTTCTCTCCGTAGAATTTATCAAATTAAAAAACGCAAAGTTATTCCGTAGAATTTATCAAGTGAACGTCTGTGAATTTGTTTATATTAAAAACATGTACCTATGTGTGTGTGTGTATATATATATATATATATATATGTCTTGTTGGCTTATGTCAGCTTCATCATCACTATCATCTGAAAAAAGAAAAAGTAAAAAAGATATATATATGTATTATATATACAAGAATATATTTATTTTATAAAGTTTAAACAGAACATGGAATGAAATGTATTTATTTATAAACTTTAAACTGAACTTCAATTGTTTTATAAACGTAACAGCGTGGTGGTACGTAAATAAACGGCGTAAATTAACGAAGGTATAAACCTGACGACGAAAATACACAAAGTTGACGTCTGACGTCAGATTTTTCTACTTTCACTTCTGACACCTAAAAGCATGACAGTGCCCTGACTTCCCCTATTTGCAGTCTAAATTTCTCATTCCTCACCTCTTCATTTTCACTTTTTTGCTTTGCTCTTATTTGACTGTCTCTGATTGTCATCCACTTTTCTGTCTCTTTAGGACTTTGCTGATTTGGACGTTGATGAGATCATGGCACGACAAGTCGAACAGCTCGAGAAAGAGAAGAAAGAGCTGCTGGAGAGGTTGAAGGCTCAAGAAAAGAAGGTTTGTTGAATTCTCTCTTCACTCGTTACAGTTAAATTTAGTAATTTTGACTGAAGAGATCATTTGAAAGTTAGCAACATTCTTAATTCCAGTGTTATTAATTAACCTCTTCGCTTTTTGATCATTTAACCCTTTAGCATTTAAACTGGCCATATCCGACCAAAAGTATTCTGCTTGTTTTATGTTCAAACTGGCCAGATCTGGTCTCTTACACCAGCCCTACAATATCGTTTTAAAAATTAACAGCTACCTCATCAAAATTTCATAGATACAAGATTAATGCATGATTAGTTCAAAACAACATGGATAAAAAAGCATTAATTTTAGCAGAATGACATGAACATTAAAGGGTTAAATGACTAAGGTAATATGTAGAGATTTATGGAGTTTTGATTCCTATTCAACTTACAAACACTCACAAAGTTTTTACACATCACACTCTTATGTACATTTTTGTGCTGTAGAATATTACTGTTCCAAACTGTATGTTTGTATTATAACTGTCATTGATTGATTATATAAACCATTGCAGGTTGACTATTTTAGCCGAGCTAAGAGACTAGAAGAAATACCTTTACTTGAAGACCAGTTCAAGGAGGAGAAAGTACAAAACCAGAAATTCTGGGAAGAACAGGAGAAAGGAAGGGTAAGCTTCACTCTCTTTGTTATATAATAATGTCCTGGCTTGTAGAGCAATCATAAAGCCCTGTTCACAATTTTTGAGAGAGAAAACAGGCCTATGCAGTTATATAAACTTGCATTAACCATTACACTTTATCACTAGATGTATTACAGTAACAAATATTCCTGTTTTATTATTTTGACAGATTGAAGGACTCAGAAAGGAACGAGAATTGGCTTTGGAGACCTGGAATCGTCTCAACCGCATGAAAGATGAGAGAGTCAAGTTTGTCAAGATTTTGTCAGAAGCAAGAAAGTCTGACTTTAACGTGAGTAGATGTGTCAAAGTTACCTGGCTGTTGTTGTTTTCATGCTTACCCACAGCTCCTGGTTCTGTGATACAAATTTCCTGTTCTACTGTAATATAGATTAAGGCCTATCGATATTTTGTATTGATTTAAGCTCCCAACACCAGATTTACATATTTTCCTAACTTATTGTCTGTTGCCAGCGCCGCCCCAACTGGCCTCCGTGCCGGTGGCATGTAAAAAGCACCATCCGTCCGTGGCCGTTGCCAGCCTTGCCTGGGCCCTGTGCCGGTGGCACGTAAAAAGCACCATCCGTCCGTGGCCCTTTGCTAGCCCCGACTGGCACCTGTACAGGTGGCACGTAAAAAGCACCCACTACACTCACGGAGTGGTTGGCGTTAGGAAGGGCATCCAGCTGTAGAAACACTGCCAGATCAGACTGGGCCTGATGCAGCCTTCAGGCTTCCCAGACCCCAGTTGAACCGTCCAACCCATGCTAGCATGGAAAGCGGACGTTAAATGATGATGATGAGGACAGTATATTTCAACAGGATTATGGCAATGAGGGTTGCTAAAGCAATGATAATGATGGAGATGTGTGTGAAAGAGAACAAGCTGATTTATTGGCGTAGGCCATGAGTTTGTAAAGTGGAGGAAGCAGTTAAATGACCTTGATGCAGTCTCCTACTACTCTCTCATCCGCTTCAACAGACTTGTTGCAACATATATGGGTGCTTGTGAGCTTCCCAATTTGGACTGCAGAGTCACATGCACTCTCATTGCTAAGAATACAGACTTTGTTGTCATCAGACACTGATGGACTACCTACGGGTGTGTGTGTGTATATATATATAATATACATGCACAAGTATGTATATATATATATATATATACACCGGAGTAAACACATAAATGTGAAACAAGGTGGAAAAAAGAGTACTCAAATACCAGAGGTACAGTAATATGCTTTATTTAAAAGCAGCAGAAATTTAATAAAAGCTGTTACTCAGAGTTTCACGTTCCCGTTCGACAGACAGTTTTGCTAACTGTATATATATATATATATATATATACATACATATACACACACACATACATAGAGGGTATGGTGAAGAAACTGTCTTCTAAGTTATTATGCATAAATGAAAATAAGACTGACATCTCATTTTAACAGATATATTTAACAAAATTACACAAAAATATCTTGAAATACTAAACAGTAAATTTATTCAATAAGATAGCCATTGGCTTCAACCGCGGCCTCCAAGCGACTTTGGAATCTCCTGAAACTCTTCTGGATGTTCTCCTTTTTTAAGTTGGTGAATGCTGCTATAATTCTTGGCTTCAGTCCATCTTTGGTGTTACAAGTTTTGTTTGTCTCTTGCTCAACTGTGTCCCACACATAATACTGAATGGGGTTGCAGAAATTATCTGACGGCCATGACTGGGTTCTCCTGCCTATGTGGCATGGTGCTGAGTCCCGTTGCCAGCCATAGAGTCTTCCAGCAGCAACCCTCTTGACCCAAGGTAGCACTTCTTCCAGGCATTTAATGAAGGGCTCTGTGATGGGTCTGAGGCTGATGAATGGAGGCATAACGTTGCCATCACTAGTGATCACTCCTAACTTCATGATGTTGACTGGATGCCGGATTTTTATCACTCTTGGTACATGTCCTCAGATTGACACCCAAACATTCTGAAATGTTCGTATTTGAGCTTCGGGCAGAGTGAATTGTGTCATGGTACTGTTTTTCTAACACGTGGTGTCCAACTGACCTTATTATACTTTGTGGTCGACAAAATCAAGAACAAGCATTGCGCATGCGCGAAATGAAAAGTATAAAAATGGCAACAGTTTACCCATCGCACCGTATTTATATATTTATTATTTATGCGCCCATTTCAAGCCTAGCCAGGCTCAGGGGCCTGGTTTCTGTGGCATATGTGTTCCCCTCAGCTGGACGGAATGAAAGTTCACAGCATTGCTCAAGAAACATGAAGAAAGAGTGAGAGAAAGTTGGGGCAAAAGAGTACAATAGGGGTCGCCACCACCCACAGCTGGAGCCTCGTGGAACTTCAGGTGTTTTCGCTCAATAAACACACACACAGCGCCCGGTCTGGGAATCGAAACCGTGATCCTCTGACTGCGAGTCCGCTGCCCTAACCACTGAGCTATTGCGTCTCCACACACACACACACACACACACACACACACACACACACACACACACACACACACACAAATGTATTTTATGGCAACTGACAGTGAAACGAAATTTCTAGGAGAAAGCAATAACATAGCAAGGGTGAGATTAATGAAATAGTAAAATTGCATTCCTGACATATGACCTCACATTTTTATGTAGAGAGAGACAAGCATTTCACCATCCTACTTGAAAATTATCAAGTCTTTTGTTTTGTTGCATGGTACAGAGCACTTTATTATTGCTGGGTCACTCAAATTTTACTCAAGTCAATGAAGGGACTGCTACACAGTCGGTTGACCTGCTAGAAAGAGTAGCCAATCCTCCCTCAAAAATCCTATCCTGTAACATAGTGCCAGATACACCATGTCTAGTGATTGTGGTTTTGGTGTTCTGCAGCAAGTGAGTGATGGGGGGAGCAATTTGCAATAGTAGGTATGAATTATATTGGTTGTCAGGAGCAACAGAAGTAAGCCTACCTCCAGTACAAGTGATTGGTGATATACAAAGAGCTTGGTAGCTCATGGGTTTTTGCTTATTTAACCCTTTAGCATTCAAACCGGCCATATCTGGCCAAAATATTTAACCTGTTTTATATTGAAACTGACCAGATCTCACCTTTCATCTCAGCCCAACCATGTTGTTCTAAAACTAAAAAATCACATCACCGGAATCTCTAAACTACAAGATTAATGCATGATTAATTCAAACCATTTTAAATAAACAAACATCACATTTGACAGAATAATCTGAACACTAAAAGGGCTAATATATTTAAGTCGTTGGACATGCAGGTAAATTAATTAAACATAGTGTTGATACTCTCTTTACTCTTTTACTTGTTTCAGTCATTTGACTGTGGCCATGCTGGAGCACCGCCTTTAGTCGAGCGCATCAACCCTGGTACTTATTCTTTGTAAGCCCAGTACTTATTCTATCGGTCTCTTTTGCCGAACCGCTAAGTGACGGGGACGTAAACACACCAGCATCGGTTGTCAAGCAATGCTAGGGGGACAAACACAGACACACACACACATATATATATATATATACACACATATATACGACGGGCTTCTTTCAGTTTCCGTCTACACAAATCCACTTACTGAGAGTAAAATTCTTACATTTTTGTCGGTTTCATCATTACAGGACAGATTGAAGAAATTTGAGGTGCACATGCAAGAGGAAGCCAAGAGCCGGCTCAAGAAACGCAAGGAGAAACGTAAAAAAGAACGCCGAGAGAAGTTCTATCGCGAAAAAGAGGAGGCCGAGATACGCTTGAGGGAAGAGGTAGAGAGAAAAGGTAAGAAATTTTTATGTATTGACTTCCGTATCAACTTAGCTGTTCTTCTTTCTCATTGTACTTACAAGAATGATCTCAACACTCTTACTTGATCTGGCAGAACTAACAGCCAGATCTTTCTCAGTCACACCCTATTTTTCCAGAAAAGGAAGATAAATTTAATAATGTAGTCTTAGATAGGCGCAGGAGTGGCTGTGTGGTAAGTAGCTTGTTTACCAACCACATGGTTCCAGGTTCAGTCCCACTGCGTGGCACCTTGGGCAAGTGTCTTCTACTATAGCCTCGGGCCGACCAAAGCCTTGTGAGTGAATTTGGTAGACGGAAACTGAAAGAAGCCCGTTGTATATATGTATATATATGTGTGTGTATGTTTGTGTTTGTCCCCCTAGCATTGCTTGACAACTGATGCTGGTGTGTTTATGTCCCCGTCACTTAGCGGTTCGGCAAAAGAGACCGATAGAATAAGTACTGGGCTTGCAAAGATTAAGTCACGGGGTTGAGTTGCTCGATTAAAGGCGGTGCTCCAGCATGGCTGCAGTCAAATGACTGAAGCAAGTAAAAGAGTAAAAGAGAGATAAGACTAGGACGGGGTAGTTACAACTTGAATGGATGCCTTTGATTCTAGCTCTGCTGGGACAGGCTGTACTTAAGACAAAACAATTGTTTAATTCTATATCAATTATGATCAAAAACATTCCAAGCATGAACCCCTCCCTTTCTTTTTTGAAGGAATATTAAACAAGTACATGTTCCCTCACTTGCTCAGCTTGCCAATTACAGCAGTGTGTGGTGTGTATATTTGATATATGGCTATCAGTTGACTATTAAAGAGCTTGGTTGTGGCTACACGAGAGGAGTTGATTAGGAAATGTATGTGTGCCTGTGGCACTTTGTAAAATTTATTTGAGCTTTTCTGTAACACAATGGGCTTAGATGGGTCATTTTGTGTTTCAGTAGTATTAGGATGACGTCTTGCTGTGGATGGAGCAGAGTTATCATCAGTACTCCCTTTGTGTGTGTGTGTGTGCGCAACTGGGACTACATTGTTCAGTATGTAGTTTTTAAGATGGTTGCTCATATTTGGGGTAGATTTTGACTGTTATTTTTCTTGCAGGTTGACCCTTTAGTTAGTATTCAGATTACTCTGTTGAATATATTCATATTGTAAAGTATACTAGCCATCTCAATATGGCTAACCACTAAGGGTGGGTGTTACTGTAGCTTTTAGCCCCAGGAGATCATCGTCTCCAGCTGGCTTTAGGCACACTTCTGTGCCTTTTTTAAAAATTTTTTTAAGCCAGCTAGAGACGATGATCTCCTGGGGCTAAAAGCTACAGTAACACCCACCCTTAGTGGTTAGCCATATTGAGATGGCTAGTATACTTTACGTTGTCGGGCGGTTACTGTTTACATCTCGTTCAGAGATTTATTATTGCTATATTCGTATTGTTTTGAATTAATCATGCATTGTCATGTGGCTGTGAAATTTCAATGATGTGATTATTTATTTTTAGATGGACATAGTAGAGTATGTGTGAGAGGCCAGATATAGCCAGTTTAAATGCTAAAGGGTTGATCTCATTGCCTGTAGTAGATCTAATGGCAATGGAATTATCATTCAGTATTGGTTTTCTGTGCTGCCATGGGCTGGATGGCTTGACAGGGTCTGGCAAGCCACAGGGCTACATTGGGCTCCAGGGTCAGCTTTGTCATGGTTCTAAAGCTACAGCTACATACCCTTCCTAATGCCAATCACTTTATAGTGTGTATTAGGTGCTTTTTTTTTGTGCTTTTGGCATTAATGAGGTTTGCCAAGTAATTTGCGAGACTGAAAAAGAGTATTTGGGGAGGAGGTAGCTTTATTTCATGTGTTGAGGGACTAAAGTATTGATAGTGGGGACAAGTGCGGGTGTCTTGTTATAGAAGAGATACATGTGAGGGGGATTTGGAGGAAAGAAGATACAGATGTAGGCGCAGGAGTGGCTGTGTGGTAAGTAGCTTGTTTACCAACCACATGGTTCCGGGTTCAGTCCCACTGCGTGGCACCTTGGGCAAGTGTCTTCTACTATAGCCTCGGGCCGACCAAAGCCTTGTGAGTGGATTTGGTAGACGGAAACTGAAAGAAGCCCGTCGTATATATGTATATATATATGCGTGTTTGTGTGTCTGTGTTTGTCCCCCTAGCATTGCTTGACAACCGATGCTGGTGTGTTTATGTCCCCATTACTTAGCGGTTCGGCAAAAGAGACCAAAAGAATAAGTCCCGGATCGAGTTGCTCGATTAAAGGCAGTGCTCCAACATGACAAGTAAAAGAGTAAAGAGATTGTTGTGGTTGGGGTGCCAGAGCATTCTCTCGAGGGACAAGACGAGAGTTATTGATATGGACATATGTTTTACTTCAGAAACGGAAGAAAGAGAAGAAGCCGAACGAGTTGAACGTGAGAGACGTGAACAAGAGGCACGAGAGAGAACAGCGAAGCTGCAAGAACAGTTTGCTAAACAGAAGGCTCGTGAGAAAGAGATTGAAGAGAAAGAAGCACGAAGAAGAGAAGAGCAGCTGTAAGTAGACTTTGTTTTATAAATGGGGATAAAAGCAGGTGGTGGTGGTGATGGCCCCTATCTTACCACCCTTTTCTTAATGGACTCTTTCCAAATATCTACGCTTGTATTTGGTATAAATCCTTAAAATCCTTTAAAATGTTTTAGCCTGAAAGCCGTGGCCATGCTGGGGCACCACCGCTGGTTCAAATTTTAAGTTTTTTCCCTTACACCCTTTCCTGAAATACGTACCAGTCAGGTACTGGGTTGATTCAATCAACTATTTGTAATATAAGTAAATTGTTTTCGTTTCCTTTCTTAAATCCCCGGCCATGTGTCATCTTAGAAATTTTCATTTTTTATGAGTTGTCTATTTGGGTTAATAATGCATTCTCATATTCTAGATTGAGCTATCTTTATAAATTGTGAAGTGATTTCTGGAAACTGCTGGATCATTGTTGGTATTTTAGATGTCTTCTGGTGATTCCAGCTTCGTTTCCAACATTAAAATGTGAGGACTTTTCAGATGTGACCCATGAACCTGGTCATCTTCTTCATTCCACCTCATACAGAAATAAAATGGGTCAAATAACAAGACTGTTATTCCCTATTAAACAATGTACTTTGGAGATAATATCACTAGGTGTTAAGATAGTCTTGGCACTGTTTGACTGATTCTGAAAATTTGCAACTAACTAAACCTTTGACACCCAAACTTGCACTGACTGCATGAATGCCGATCTTGGTAAGATTCTTTAGTGGGTGTGATGTCAATGTTGTCTTCCTTAATATCTCAAAGACCATCCCACCACAATTCATGTGTGCAGTCGTGTATTCCACTTCCATTAACCCTTTCGTTACTATATTTCTGACCAAAATACGCCCCTCATGAGTTTCAATTAAATTCTAAAATAATAACTGTAACTTGTTTATTTATCAACATATTAATGTGATATTTGGAGCATAATTAAAGAAAGGGTTCTTAATCTATTCTATTGCATAACTTTTGTCTCAAAGTGACTTTAACTACAGGTAAATCCAGGTAAACTGAGCAAATGGTAAAAATATTAAAATTTTGTTTAAACATCACCATAGAAAATGAATCATCAGCTAATATTCAATTGGGTATGCAACAAAATTTTGATAAAGAAGAATTGTGCACATCACTAGATCATCTGTTGAAATTAATGCTCAACAGAACAGGTGTACCATAAAGGTGGAATAAACTGAAATATTGGAATCCACCTAAATCCACAGCAAGTTTGACTGAACTAAAGAAATCGGTCAAAAAATAATATACGGCCCTGGTTATGGTATGGAAGTGATAAATTCCAGACCACATCGTTCCCTAGCCCATGTTGACTAACATTATTTTCCCTGTATAAAAACTAAATCCACAGCAGTACCCAGTATTTGCTTCACAAATTTTCCGAACTTTGATCCCCCATTTTGTGTTTGTTTACATTCTGCGTAACAGTTTGTTTCTGCAGTGATCGCTTCAAACAAGCATACTAATAAAAATAAAAGTCTAACGGTTTCGCTTCCTAAGAAAGACTATGGATAGACTTCATTCCGATGTAAAATCGTTTTTGCTGTTGCTATCGCCGCTTTCAGTTTCTTCAGAATCGCTGCTTTCAGTTTCGGATACCAAAATATCCTATTCATTCTCGTACACCATGTGCTTTTGTACCTCATTCATTCTTTTTCTCGATATCTCCCTATTTTCCGTTGAAAAAGCTTTAAATTTGGAATCAATGCTTGATAACATGAAACTCCTATCCATTTTCAAAGTTGAAGAAAAATCGATGCCGAAAAAAATGTGGAAAAAAATCTCTCAAAATTCACTGAATTCAGATATCAGGTCAAGCAATGTCGGATACTATAACCCGTCTATTTACAAAGTGAAATCACATGTTTTAACAAATGTACCAACGAGATTTGGGTTCAAATTTACATTTAAATAACAATAGGTTCTCTCGGCCGGGTACGGCCAGGATAGTAACGAAAGGGTTGATGGACCTCTTCCAAATATCTGTGCTTGTATTTGGTATGGTTCAAATTTTAAGGTTTTTCCCTTACACTCCTTTCCTGAAATATGTACCAGTCAGGTATTGGGTTGATTCAATCAACTATTTGTCTTTATGAACCTAAGAACTTGTAATATAAGTAAATTGTTTTCGTTTCCTTTCTTAAATCCCCAGCCATGTGTCATCTTAGAAATTTTCATTTTTTATGAGTTGTCTATTTGGGTTAATAATGCATTCTCATATTCTAGATTGAGCTATCTTTATAAATTGTGATGTGATTTCTGGAAACTGCTTGGTCATTGTTGGTGTTTTAGATGTCTTCTGGTGATTCCAGCTTCGTTTCCAACATTAAAATGTGAGGACTTTTCAGATGTGACCCATGAACCTGGTCATCTTCTTCATTCCACCTCATACAGAAATAAAATGGGTCAAATAACAAGACTGTTATTCCCTATTAAACAATGTACTTTGGAGATAATATCACTAGGTGTTAAGATAGTCTTGGCACTGTTTGACTGATTCTGAAAATTTGCAACTAACTAAACCTTTGACACCCAAACTTGCACTGACTGCATGAATGCCGATCTTGGTAAGATTCTTTAGTGTTGTCTTCCTTAATATCTCAAAGACCATCCCACCACAATTCACGTGTGCAGTCGTGTATTCCACTTCCATTAAACATACAAAACACAGCAAAATTCACTACAAATGTTAGGCTTCGCTACCATTGTTCTAGTGATCTCGTGACTTCAACACAGCAAAGACTGACCCTCCACTCGAAAATACTTGAGCTCCTGACAACTACTAGCTAGCTACAAAACTGAAGTGAAGCCCACTATGAAACCCTGCTTCCACATGTAGTACAGTACTGCTGTTATATGTATGACAAATATCTTAGTCTGCATCCACAAGGAGCTTGTCCACCAACAAACTCCAACCTCTGGTCAACAGATGTGCTGCCTCTTCTACTGCTGCTACAGTGGCATCTGTTTCTTGGTGCAAATTGATCTTGTGCACCGGATTTCCTCATGTTCTCCCCTCTCACCCCTTTCCGAATGCTAAAGTGACCGTTTCCTTCAAGAACAGACTTTCAATGTATTCGATTAATTTACAGAATTAGTAGCAAAATATAAAAGAAGTGGTGAAGAAGCTGTAGTTAACATGCTGTGAATTTTATTTAGATGGTTTTTTGAAATGTAACCTAACAAGGTTTCATACTTGAAGATCTGTACCAAAATGCCTTTGCAGAGCCTCCCATGATTGGTTAGCTCAACACAGTACATGTAATAAGGATTTCAGAGATTTTTTTAAACTTTCAGTTTTAAGCAGCCAGTATATATTGAAAGAATGGCATTGCTACACACAGTTATATTCCCTTCTTTCATTGTATGCAAACAACCTGTTCAATCATATATATATATTGTCAATAATAATAAACTACGAATTCCTCTGTAGGAATTTGTTGCTCTATACCTCACGTGGGTGGACAGGGGAAGGTACTGGATGTCGAGGATGGTTTGTCTGAGGTTACTCAAATCAGACGGGTATATTCGGTTTTTAGTGCTCTCAAATTTAACCCTTTAGTATTTAAACCGGCCATGTCCGGCCAAAATATTTAATCTGTTTTATGTTCAAACTGACCAGATCCAGGCTCTCACACCTACCCTACAATGTTATTCCACGTTAAGTAATTACACCATCAAGATCTTGAAGATATGAGATAATGCATGCTTAATTCAAATCAATGTGAATCAATAAGCATTATGTTTGATAGAATAATCAGAACACTAAAGGGTTAAATTTAATGAAATCTTGTGCCGATGACGGGAATGTTTGAATAGGGATGTATTTCTAGGGTCTCTATATCTAACTAACCCAGAAACGCGTTCACGAGTGAACTTTCCTTATTTTTCCCTCTATGCCTACGTGAATTGTTTTTGAGTATACATTGTCTGGGAGACTCTTTTTATAGTAGTGGAAATAGCTAAGTTCTTTGGCTGCTATTTCTAAAAGTTTGGTGTGTGGTGAAGCAATTTTTTTTTTTGCTGAACCCTAATTATATAAAGTAATGTTTATATATATATATATATATATATATATATTTCAGTATATCTCTTTCTTAATGATCAAATTGTGTTTTACAGTAGAGAAAAGCGTGAAGCAGAAACCACCTCACACTCCTGGAGAGAGACCACTCCTAAGGTGGAAAAGGTTGCTGCTGCTGCTGATGTAGCTAAAGAGAAGACACCATGGAAACCGATATCCAAAGAAGGTGGTTGGCGTGAGCGGACTCTGCAGAGGGAAGACAGCTGGCGCAAGCCTGACTCTACGTAAGTATTCATTTGTCACTAGGCAACTTTTGATGGGTGGTGGTGGTGTTCATAGATGTTATTTGTATTTTTATTAAGTTTCTAAATTTAAGTATATCAGTGTTTCTCAGTAAACTGACCGTATCTGGCCAAAATATTCTGCCAGCTCTATGTTCAAACTTGCAAGATCCAACCTCTCACACTCGACCGACAATGTCATTCTAAAGAAACAAACAATCACACCATCAAAATTTTGATGCTATAAGACAATTCATAATTAATTCAAAGCAGTGTGAATAAATAATCATTGCAGGTGCCTTCCAGTTTGCCGATCACTTTGCTTTATTGATTATCTGCTCTGGTTGTCTCTCTCTCTCTTTTACTTGCTTCAGTCATTTGACTGCGGCCATGCTGGAGCACTGCCTTTAATTGAGCAACTCGACTACAGGACTTATTCTTTTGTAAGCCCAGTACTTATTCTATCGGTCTCTTTTTGCCGAACCGCTAAGTGACGGGGACGTAAATACACCAGCATCGGTTGTCAAGCAATGCTAGGGGGACAAACACACACACACGCATATATATATATATATATACATATATACGACGGGCTTCTTTCAGTTTCCGTCTACCAAATCCACTCACAAGGCTTTGGTCGGCCCGAGGCTATAGTAGAAGACACTTGCCCAAGGTGTCGCGCAGTGGGATCGAACTCGGAACCATGTGGTTGGTACTCAAGCTACTTACCACACAGCCACTCCTGCGTCTCTGTTAATTCTCCTTTTAACCTACAGTCGTTGTGTAATTTGTTGGTTTATTTATATATTCATTTTCCTCCCTCTCAGCAAAGAAGCTGAAGATATACACTGGAAACATGGCAAGAGTGATCGCATTCCTGCACGGGATGTAAGATATGAAGACCCTCCTGAGGAACCAGACAAGGAGGACGATAACTGGCGCAGCTCTGCTGATGTGCCACTTAAAGATACTCCATTAAGAGAGAGCTCTGGAAGGATGACTCCTGCCAAATTCACCCAGCCACAAGAATCAATGCCATCCAGAGACAGCTGGCGAGAAAAGGTTTCAAGGGATGTGGACAGAGGTGACAGAGACAGGTAAGTCTTAATCTTGGAGTTTACTGTTTTTAAAAGAAGTTTCACCGGTTAATAGTTTGGTTTAATATTGGCTTGTTTTTATACATTTTAGATTCCGTGAAGACAGATGGGGACGAAAAGAAGATCGTCGTGGGGGTGACGATGATGAGTGGAGGAAACCAAGAGTTTCTGGTAGAGATGACATGTGGAGAGGCCGTGACAGGGATGATACCGGTGGCGGTGGCAGTAGTAGCTGGAGAGACAGGGTTGGGGACAGGAGTGGGCCTCGAGAAGAGGGCAGTAGCTGGCGGGATAAAGGCTCTTCTATGGATGACCGCTGGCGCCCTACACGAGAGGAACGACCTCCACCAAGAGATCCAATGTGGATGCGTGACAGAAAACCACCCTCTTCACGAGATGATGACTGGAAAGACAGAGGAATGGGTGAAAGGGGTGGTTTGAGAGACAGAGATGGTCCTCGTGACAGAGACGGACCTCGCGATAGAGATATGCTCCGCGATAGGGATGGACCTCGTGACAGAGATGATGCCTGGAGCAGTGACCGGCCTATGTCAAGAAACACAGATGACTTCCGGGAAAAATCTGGAAAGTCCTTGAGTAGCTGGCGAGGTGGTGACCGTCGAGAAGAAAGAGGACCTCCAGGCCGTGATTCAGATTGGAGCAGGCGAGGTGAGTAGACCTATTTAATTTAAAGCTCTTATTTTCAGTGTCTGATGTTCCCCTTCATAGTCAAAGTCTGTTGTGTGATACTGATATCCCAGATCTTTTATTGTTTACAGGAACTGATCGTGGTCCCCCTGGCTTTTCTCGTCCAGATGGATCTTCACCACGGAATTGGCGATCAGGTGGTGGTGGTGGTGGTCCCAGTGGCGGTGGTGGTAGCAGCAGTGGTGGTGGTGGTGGAGGTATGTAAATTGTATATACTTTACAACTTATTTTGATTGCTTGGTAGTGTGTTAGAAATCGGTTTCATTGAGCTGGGCGAAATGTGTAGCCGTATTTCGTCTGCCGTTACGTTCTGAGCTCAATATCTGCCGAGGTCGACTTTGCCTTTCATCTTTCGGGGTCGATAAATTAAGCGCCAGTTACGCACTGGGGTCGATGTAATCGACTTAATCCGTTTGTCTGTCCTTGTTTGGACCCTCTGTGTTTGGCCCCTTGTAGGTAGTAAAGAAATATATATTACTGTTATCAATTCTCTCTAGTTGTTGATGGTGAGGGCAGTGTGAGAAAATGTTTTTGTAAATCTGATATACACTTCATCAGATCAGTATGTGGTTGGCTAAGTTCGTATTCTATTTCATATGCTACTTATCAATGTCCAGGTTACCTAACTTTTACAATATTCACCAGGTGCAGGAGTGGCTGTGTGGTAAGTAGCTTGCTAACCAACCACATGGTTCCGGGTTCAGTCCCACTGCGTGGCATCTTGGGCAAGTGTCTTCTGCTATAGCCCCGGGGCCGACCAATGCCTTGTGAGTGGATTTGGTAGACGGAAACTGAAAGAAGCCTGTCGTATATGTGTATATATATATGTGTGTGTTTGTCCCCCTAGCATTGCTTGACAACTGATGCTGGTGTGTTTACGTCCCTGTCACTTAGCGGTTGGGCAAAAGAAACCGATAGAATAAGCACTGGGCTTACAAAGAATAAGTCCCGGGGTCGATTTGCTTGACTAAAGGCGGTGCTCCAGCATGGCCGCAGTCAAAATGACTGAAACAAGTAAAAGAGTAAGAGAGTCAAATAGTTATTTATATTTCCTGGTTATCTTTGATCCAGCTTTCTTAGGATCAAATCTAGTTAATGAGAATTGTGTCTTTTATTCTACTGTCGTTCCCCTTTTTATTTTTTATTTTTTTGTAACTTGATGCGGTGTAATTTTGAAAGGTATTTGGCTATTTTTAGTAGGTTGAACTTAATACTTAGAGAAGATTGGCAGTTAGCACAGGATGTCATAGTTGTGGTTTACAGTGATTGCGGTGTAAATTAGATAATTTAGGTAACAAACCTTCACGTTATCTAATGACAACAGAAGATGCTGCTCTGACCTCGTGTGTCAAATCAGAGCAAGGCCTGAAAATGAGGAAGAAGCTTTAACCCTTTAGCAATTAAACTGGCCATATCCGGCCAAAAGTATTCTGCCTGTGCTATGTTCAAACTGGCCAGATCTGGTCTCTCACACCAACCCTACAATATCGTTTTAAAAATTAACAGCTTCCTCATCAAAATCTCATAGCTACAAGATAATGCATGATTAGTTCAAAACAATTTGGATAAAAAAGCATTAATTTTGGCAAAATAATGCGAACACTAAAGGGTTAATGGAATATTCTGAGCAACCAAACTCACTTCTGTCGTGCAAATGTTTGCCTGTATACAATTGTGAATGCTGGAATATAAATGTTTTTATTTTGCAGAATTCTTTAGAGGAGTGCTACATACAATACTTAACCCTTTTGATGCCAAACTGTCTGAGATTGTATAAGTTTACTGTTTTGAAGTGATGTAAATTAAAAACTTCCTTCAACATTTAATTGACTTGACTTGACAGCATTCACCCGGGGTGGGTTGAGCTGGCTCCAAACAACTTAATGACGGTTATTTTACAAAATTATGTGAATTAAAGGCTATGTATTTCAACAAAAATTTAGTAAAAGGGTTAACATTAAACAGAATAAGTACATAAGCACTAAGTATCTGTTATTGTGGAGGCACATGGCCTAGTGGCTAGAGCAGCGGACTCACGGTCGAGGGATCGTGGGTTCGGATCTCAGACCGGGCAATGTGTGTGTTTATGAGCGAAGCACCTAAGCTCCACGTGGTTCCGGCAGAAGGTAATGGCGAAACATCTGCTGACACTTTCGCAACAACTTTCCCTCACTCTTTCCTCCTGCGACGCACCGGCATCCCATCCAGGTGGGGAAGCTTTGAGCCAGTCTGTTATAGGTGACACCAGGGTTGAATGGAAGAACAGAGTAGTGAATGTGAAAGACTGGCTGGAGTCACTGGGAGCTAGCAAGTTGGAAGGGGGATTAACTAATCTGGCTTGAGGTAGCATTGTAGTATTTGTCTGAGGAATACTGCAGTTTATTTTAACTGTTATAACCTTGGTTTCATCATCATCATTGGTTAACATCTGCTTTCCATGCTGGCATAGAACTGGCCAAACTGCTGTGGCATTGTTTCTATGGCTGGTTGCCCTTCCTAACAGTTTATTTAAAGATTTTTTTTCAACTAGATATAAGACTAACATTTGAAGTGGGTGAGAAGAAAGTAATTAGTTAATTACCAGCAACTGTATATTACTAGTATAATTCAAGGTTTTTTTATTGATTTAAAAAAATTTCTTTTTTTTTATTTTTAGGCCGTGCAGAGGACGATGATGGCTGGACTACAGTTCGATACTAGTATTTGCTGCCAACACTGATATTAACTCATTGATGATATAACAAATAGGGATTTACTATCCCCAACACCGCTGCCATATTATTATTATTACTACTACAGCCCTTTAACAGAAGGTGGCCTGTGGACAAGAGTCGGATGCACATAAAACCAAAACTGAATCTTATAATTATTACAACTACTGCTACAGTTTTTTTGTCCCCCCCCCCCTTTTTAACTTCTAATTTACAAATTTTAATTTCAGAATTTCTCTCCCCAACTTCCTGTATAAGGAGGTAAAACATCAAGGACAATGCCCAGTCTATTTGACGGTCAATTTGGTCTGTCAACAACCTGCTGTATACCTTCTCTACTTCCTCCTATCAGCTGAATATTAACCCTGCTTCTCTCAGATTGCCAGGTTTCCCCAAATACAATAAATATAATAATAATAAATAAATCCTTTTTTTTTTTTTTTTTTTTAAATATATCTATCAATTGTGCTAATTTCCAAAATAACAAAACTTTTCTTGTTATAACATATATATATATATACATGCGCACACATACACGCAAACAGGTGCACACATACGTATATTTGGGGCTCTTGTATTTTTCTGTTACCCTTTGATTTTAAATGTGTTTAAATGTATAAACAATTCAATAAAACTGAAACTTTGGAAAAATTTAATTTATTTCATGAGAGGGATTCTGAAAGTGGATGCTTTATGCATCTCTTTATTACATTTCACTCAATTTGACGTGACAATATTTGAAAGAAATTGTAACCGAACTCTTCATGTACTACTTTATATTTGGTGATTATCAAAGTTTAGTTTTTTGAAGTTCCTTAGCATCCTTACTTGTCAGCATTATCATTTAATCATTATTTAGTCACTCCCCCTACACATACAAGTAGTTCATATTTGAAATAATAGGTGATACAGGTGTACTGGGAGGAACTGGGGCATGAGGTTGAGAGTTTCAAATACCTTGGCGCCATCATTACAGCTACAGGTCAAGGTGAGGCTGACATTAAAACACAAATCGACCTCGCTCGCCAAGCCTTCAACCGACTCAGGTCAAGATCTGAGATCCGACGCACCACCAAAGTACGGATCTACCAAGCACCAGTGCAGACGATTCTCCTTTACGGCAGCGGGTTGTGGCCAATGAGGGTGGAAGATATTAAGCAACTAGAATCTTTCGACCACCTCTGTCTACGCCGCATCCTTCGTATCTGATGGCATCACTTTGTCTCCAACAATTTGGTGCGACACCAGTGCAGAATCACCTCCCTCCGACAAGTCATCCTAACGAGACGTCTGCGTTGGCTGGGTCATGCCCTCTGTCATCAACCAGGAGAGTTCATCTACAAAGCAATTGCCCCAGCTCCCCTTCAAGGTTGGCGAAAGCAATGTGGTGGACAACGAAAAACCTGGCTGATGACAGTCAAGGCTGATATGGAACCCAACCTAGGCCCCCATATCTACGGTGTTCGCTGCTGGAATAAGGAGTGGTTGGAGATCACGTGGTCATTAGCCTCAAATCGCCAGGCTTGGTCGGCGTTTGTGAGAGATGCAGCATTGAGGATGGATGAAGCCAGCTCAACCCACCCTGGGTGAATGCTGTCTCGAGTCAAGTCATGAGCCATTTTGAGATTGCTGATTTGGTGCTCTGTTTATGCATGAATGTATTTCTCTGGGTATGAGAAGAGGAAAACAGCTGGTTAGAAAGATCATGCTGCCTTATGTGCCTCAGGGCACATACAGAACTGACCAACGGGCATTCACACCAGCTCCAAAATTCTACTCGTAAGTACATTCATTCATTTTGCCGTTGCTGACCTAAATATTCTAGACCCTGAGTTAGAGCATAAAGCATTTTTTAAAGCCTTCTTTGAACCTAAAAGCATACTTACCTTGCTTTGCTTGTCATTTCAATATCAGCATCAAAATATGGCCATCACACATAGCATTGTGCAAAACCCCTTCATAATATGGATCTAGTGGAGTTCTTGCACCATCCTCAACCTCAATTTTGGAGGGATGACAAGGGTAACTTTTGCACAGTATTGCACCATCTTCCCAATTCTTACTTGTCTAATTCTGCAATTGCAGTGTCTCTCTAGCCTTTCATAAAACTTACCCAGAATAGAATCCTTTCAAATTTCACAATGTGCTTTGGTTGTTTTCAAGTGGAACTAATCTAAATTCATTATCTGAAATCTATTTAGTAAACTTGAACAATCCTCCACTTAGTCATTTCTTATTAAATGTCTAAGTGGTATTACCATTGGAGGACCTAATACTGTATTCTAATTTACAGTTAAAAGCAGCCAGGGATGGTGCCTAAAAGGGCCGATTGACATGTTTTCAGCACTCAATCTTAGGAGTGGTTTGTGATCAGTGTAGAATGAAAAAATAAATACAATACGGATACACTTTTTACTTGTTTCAGTCATTTGACTGTGGCCATGCTGGAGCACCACCTTTTTAGTCGATCAAATCGACCCCAGGATTTATTCTTTGTAAGCCTAGTACTTATTCTATCGGTCTCTTTTGCCGAACCAGTAAGTTACGGGGACGTAAACACCAGCATTGGTTGTCAAGCGATGTTGGGGGGGCAAACACAAACATACACATATATATATATATATATACACACACAACGGGCTTCTTTTCGCTTCTGTCTACCAAATCCACTCACAAGGCTCTGGTCGGCCCGAGGCTATAAGAGAAGACACTTGCCCAAGGTGCCACGCAGTGGGACTGAACCCGGAAGCATGTGGTTGGTAAGCAAGCTACTTACCACACAGCCACTCCTACGCCTATTGAAATTTTTTGTGGCAATTTCAAACACTAGCCTTTACTTTTCAATGTGGGTGTAATTTTTCTTTGCAACTGAAAATCCATGTGGACTGTAACACTGGCCTTTCACTCCCATTATCATTTTTATGGGCCACTACTGCTATTTTGTTTTGGGAAACATCTACAAGCAGTAGAATCAGTTTCAAACAGTGTCAACAAAGGCATAGAATGTAGTTTCTTAGTATCTTGGTAAAACTATTTCTGGTCTGCATTCCATAGCGGAACTTTCACCTTTTTTAATGATTGATGTGGGTGCTCAAAGTTCCATAAAGAATAATTATAATCTTTACTTTACGTATCTTGGAAAAGAACCTTTTATATCCTCTTGAATTAGATGAAACAAAATTCTCCCAGAAGCAACAATGTGGGCAACGTGCATTTCACTGTTTTTGCAGCTTGTCAGTGCTGTGCATTTGAGTTAATTCAAAGACGGTCATCTTGAATATAGAATCAGTGAACATGCATTTCACTGACTTTCCAGGCAGGCTTTAGACTGAATAAAATTCAAATTAGGTGAGAGCATAATTTGGATAATTATTATTATTCCAAGTCCCGTAATAAGGTTTCAACTCTAATATTCTTGAATTGCAACAATTTTCTCTGGAAGACTTGAAGGGAGAATGCAATTAGTTGAATATCAACAACAGAACATATTCTGATAATTTTTATTCATCATGAATGGATGAAATGGAACAAACAAAAAAAAAAGTCATAACAAAACATTGTTTATAGATTTATCACATGGGTTTCTTTTTGGTGAGGTTATAGAATTCATGGTTTACCAAAACTATCAGGAGCATAAGCAAAATGTATTGACTAAACCTTTGCAGGCTCTGTTCAAAGGAAATTTTATTTGGCCTACAATACACAACTCAGGATCCTAAAACGTAAACCAGCAGGTAATTTGTTATTGGGACATTTTTACCTGATTTGAAGGTTTTTTTGATATGCTCCAATCCATTTTTTAACATGTCTAGATTTCAAGATAGCCAAATCCTGAACTTCGATTTTCTCCTTGAGCAACAAACTGGATACACCAGAAAAAGAAAAGAAAAACATTTGGTGATCAAAGAATGGCCACAATGAACCATAATTCCAGGGTCTTTTAATGTGGTTGAACAGCCTTTAGTGCAACTGGGGGGAGAAAAATCATCCCGTGTCCACTCCATATCAAACTTGGCATTATGAAGCAGTTTGTTACAGCTCTGGATAAAGATAAACCATGCTTTCACTAAATCAGCAGCACATTGCCTGGTTTGAGTAGCGAAAAGATAAAAGCTGGAGTATTTTATGGGCCTCAAATCAGAAAACTGATAAAAGATAGTAACTTTGTAAACTCAATGAATTGCATTGAAGCATGGAATTCTTTTGCAATAGTTGTCAACAACATGGTTGGAGAACTTTCAAAAGTTGGGGGTGAATATGAGCATAAAGGTGTACTCTCTACAATTGCCTTGTTAAATTCCCTGAAAATCTTGGTGATAAGCAGGGAGAACATTTTTATTAGGACATAAAATCTACGAAAAAAAAAGGTGTTGGGGCTTGCATATGATGGCTGGTACTTGGCTCATGAACTTCCTGAGGTTCAGCACTCAAAAAAAAATTCATCCAAATACAAATTCATGAGAAATTAGGCAATGACAATGATGTAATTTGTTTGCTAGTTTTTCAGTAGAATTTTAAGAAAACATTCTGGGGGTTTTTTTTCGGTTTGAACGGCAGTTTTTAACAATTTCTAGGTAACTAAAAAATTTTAAACTTTGTATATTGGTAGAATGTGTTTATAAAACATCTTTTTCTCTTGGCTTTATTGAGAAAATTCTATACTTTGTAAGATATTTGTTGTTTTTTTTCTTCAATTTCAACCAATCACTGACGTCTATTGAGGTAAAAAAAAAAAAAATTCTGTGCTGTATGAATATTTCCCTCGTTTAAGAAACAGATTGGGTTTATTTACATTTGTGAAGGAAAAAAAGATACCATTCCCCCTAACCTAGATTGAAATGCAATAGATTGATACTAGGGTAATAATTATGGGTGACAATAACATATGACAGCGCTAGAAGAAACTGCCGTTCAAACCAAAAAGATCCCATTCTGGTTGTGAAGAAAAACCAATTTCTGTGTGTGTGTTATGCCTGGTTCCTTATATGCTGTTTTATCAAAAAAAAACCATGAAATTCTATGGATCCAATATCTTAAAATGTTGACATGATAATAAATGGATGTCATTTTCGGATTGTGTGTGTGTGTCAAAAAATCTTGGCCTGTGTAATTATTGGATGATGCACCACATATTTTAAATCATGATGACGTCCTGTAGTTTGTGCTCCTCCATTGACTTCAGTAAAGAAGATTTTTCACATTGGGAATTAAAAGGGCCACAAATTAAGAAAACGGGGTAAAAGGCACAAACTGCATGACATCATAATAATTGTTGGATTAAATCCCAAATGAAAAGAAAATGTTTAGCTGATTCATTCAATTTCCATATATTTACTGGCCCTTGTTTTATTTAACTCTTTCGTTACCAACCCGGCTGAAACCGGCTCTGGCTCTTTAGTACAAATGTCTGGTTTTCAAAAGTTCTGAATTAAAATCTTCCACCAAACCTTAGTCACAATTTATGTCTCTAACTCTAGCTTAATTATAATGATGTTATTTTACTTAATTCTTTGTTATATTTAACATAATTGGAAGAAACACTGAGCATCTCAAAATAAATTCAGTAACGAAAGGGTTAAATCTCTTGAGCGCTGATGGACAGTGTCAACCCTCAACAGGATTTTAGGGTCAAGCTGTGCATAGGAACAAAACTAAAGTTTCTTTCATCCCTGTGTTCTAATCAACCTCCCAACTGCAATCCGTAGAAAGTGAAATGAAACCCTAACAAAGATTTTGAATTTTGTGTTCTAAAACTAAATTAAGGAAGGGTTGGGGGCGGAAAAAAGTACAAATTGTAGAGTAGAGTACATTGGACTGAATGAACTTCATTGCATTCCAGGTACCTTTTCAACTGATTCCTTCCTTCCCCTGCTCTCTGGAAGAATGAAAGACAAAGTGATGCCAGGGAGAGATTTGAATTTGGATCATGAAGGGATATAACAAAAAGGCATTTTTTGTCTGGCACTTTTACCATTTTTATATTCCAATACAAAAAAGCCCTACAAAAAAATGTTGGGAAGGGGGTGGATCCAAATGTAAGACAGAAGTCTATATACAGATGAAATGTGGGATGGAGAGAGGGAGGCTCCCTATGAAATATCACAGTTTTCTCTTTTTCCGTTTGGGTGAACAAACATCTTTAGGAGCACGCTTTGTATTACCCTCATCATCATCATCATCGTCGTCGTCACTGTTATCAGAAGAGGAACTGTCTTCAGCAGAGCTACCTTCATCCAGCAGATCTGTATCTGTGGCCTTTGCAATCCAAGCATTCTTTTCTTCCACGTCATCCAGCTTCATCACACTAACCATGGAACGACCAGATTTCCTGGCAGCTGTGTAAGGGTTGAGAGGTAGGATAAAAAAAAAATAAATAAAAAGAGAAGAAAAAAATTTAAACAATACACAATTCTAACCCTAACCCTATGTTTCTGAGATGAGGAATTTACATATTTATATTAATCCTTTAACATTCCGATTTCTGTCAAATACAATGTTTATTCACATTGAGGCCAGGCGAGGCTGGCAACGGCCACGATCGGTGGCACGTAAATGGCACCCACTACACTCACGGAGTGGTTGGCGTTAGGAAGGGCATCCAGCCATAGAAACACTGCCAGATCAGACTGGGCCTGATGCAGCCTTCTGGCTTCCCAGACCCCAGTTGAACTGTCCAACCCAAGCTAGCATGGAAAGCTGAGTGGACTGGAGCAACGTGAAATGAAGTGTTTTGCTCAAGAACACAACGCGTCGCCCAGTCCAGGAATCAAAACCACAACCTTACGACCATGAGTTCAACACCCTAACCACTATGCCACACGCCTCCACTCTTTAAGGCGAAGCCCCAACATGGCCACAATTAAATGACTGAAACAAGTAAAAAAAAAATGAAAGAATAGTGCCAGTTTGAGTAAACAAAAAACAAAAGCAAAGATTAAAGTGTGACTCACCTGCATGTGATAGGACTGACTGGCAATTAGTTGTGAGGGCAGCACGAACTTTGAGCTCTGATAAACCAAGCATTAAACCTCTGGTAGCAAGAATGAGAGTCAAGGAAAAAATGGTGGGCACCTAGACAATAACACTGGTTACATTGCCTGATATACTAAACAGCTTGCTTACCAACCACATGGTTCCGGGTTCAGTCCCACTGCGTGGCACCTCGAGCAAGTGTCTTCTACTATAGCTTCGGGCCGACAAAAGCCTTGTGAGTGGATTTGGTAGACGGAAACTGAAAGAAGCCCGTCGTATATATTTATATGTGTATATATATATATATATATATATATTTGTGTGTGTTTGTGCGTCTGTGTGTCCCCCAACATCACCTGACAACCGATGCTGGTGTGTTTATGTCCCCCGTCACTTAGCGGGTTCGGCAAAAGAGACCGATAGAATAAGTCCCGGGGTCGATTTGTTCGATTAAGGCAGTGCTCCAGCATGGCCGCAGTCACATGACTGAAACAAATAAAAGAGTAAAGAGTGCTTTGGTGTGTGTGATGTGCTGGAGGGGAGGGGTAGTAGTATTCAAACCAAATGTAGTTATGCCAAAATAGCAAAGAGGGGTAGTGAAAGTCTGATAATTTTAATGAAAAATAGAATACATATTATTATCACTGTCTATTTAGGTAGGAATGGTCGTTGCCAGTACCTATTTCTTTATTACCCACAAGGGGATAAACATAGAGGGGACAATCAAGGACAGACATAGGTATTATATCGAGCCCAGTGCGTAACTGGTAGTTAATCTATCGACCCCGAAAGGATGAAAGGCAAAGTTGAACTTGGCAGAATTTGAACTCACAACGTAACGACAGACGAAATACCGCTAAGTGTTTCGCCCGACGTGCCAACGTTTCTGGCCCCCGTGCCGGTGGCACGTAAAAAGCACCCACTGCGCTCTCAGAGTGGTTGGTGTTAGGAAGGGCATCCAACTGTAGAAACTCTTGCCAGATCAAGATTGGAGCCTGGTGCAGCCATCTGGTTCGCCAGCCCTCAGTCAAAATCGTCCAACCCATGCTAGCATGGAAAGCAGACGTTAAACGATGATGATGATGTCTTAATGTCTACATTTCCATGCTTATATAGATCATCATCATCATCATCATCGTTTAGCATCCGCTTTCCATGCTAGCATGGGTTGGATGGTTCAACTGGGGTCTGGGAAGCCAGAAGGCTGCACCAGGCCCAGTTTGATCTGGCAATGTTTCTACGGCTGGATGCCCTTCCTAACGCCAACCACTCCTTTGAGTGTAGTGGGTGCTTTTTATGTGCCACCGGCACGGAGGCCAGACGAGTCAAATGAAATTTTCAAGTTTCTTGGCATGAGGTATCAAGACAAGGAAACACACACACACACACATGTACATACAAACAAACAAATGCATATATATATATATATATCAGCAGTAGCAAGGTGCTGTGCAGTGGGGCTGGGACCCTAGACAACATAGTTGGGAAGCAAGCTTTTAATTAAAGCTGAGACTGCTCTCTGTCATTATACTTAACTTCAAAACACAGAACACTGAATAGAGACATAGGGATACCTCAGCTTTGAATAAATGAATAAACTCTACTACACGAGTGGCTGTGTGGTAAGTAGCTTGCTTACCAACCACATGGTTCCAGGTTCAGTCCCACTACGTGGCACCTTGGGCAAGTGTCTTCTACTATAGCCTCGGGCCGACCAATGCCTTGTGAGTGGATTTGGCAGAGGGAACTGAAAGAAGCCTGTCGTATATGTATGTGTGTCTGTGTTTGTCCCTCCACCATCGCTTGACAACCGATGCTCGTGTGTTTAAGTCCCCGTAACCTAGCGGTTCGGCGAAAGAGACCGATAGAATAAGTACTAGGCCTACAAAGAATAAGTCCTGGGGTCGATTTGCTCGACTAAAAGGCGATGCTCCAGCATGGCCACAGTCAAATGACTGAAACAAGTAGAAGAGTACTCACATACTTCATTTGAAAATTGATAGACAAAGGGGTAGAGAGAGAGAGAGAGAGAGTGAAGGCTTGGGAGTTCGGCAGTTATCGAGAGAATCTCTCTGTTATAAAGGATACAGTACTCGAACATCGTAGGGTCCTCGCAAGTCTAAGGGCTAAAGTAAAAGAAAAGGAAAGTAACAACAAAAATATATACAAGACATTTCAGCAAAAAAAAACAAAAACTGCTGAAGTTTCTATAAATGAATATACAGCACTTTGGGTCATGGTAGTTGTTTAACCACAGGTTGGATTTGATACAGGAGACCTATGATCACAGACCTTGCAGCTTTGATCATTCCATCATCATCATCATCATCATCATTATCATCATCGTTTAACGTCCGCTTTCCATGCTAGCATGGGTTGGACGATTTTGACTGAGGGCTGGTGAACCAGATGACTGCACCAGGCTCCAATCTGATCTGGCAGTGTTTCTACAGCTGGATGCCCTTCCTAACGCCAACCACTCCGAGAGTGTAGTGGGTGCTTTTACGTGCCACCGGCACAAGGGCCAGTTAGGCGGTACTGGCAACAACCTCGCTCAAATCCTTTTACACATGCCACCAGCACAGGTGCCAGTAAGGCGACTTTGATAACGATCACGCTCAAATGGTGCCCTTTTACGTGCCACTGGCACGGAAGCCAGTTAGCCGTTTTGTCAATGATCACGCTTGTATTGGTGCTCTTTGCATCCTACTAGCATGGATGCCATTCATCAAATTTGATTTTGATTTTCCATCTTGTATTTTCACATGATACATCTACAGACTTACATCATCCATTGTTCCTTTCCATTTTTGTAAGGTGGTAGATTATGATTTCAGTGATGAACCGGTGTCCCATTCAAGGGGGAATTTGGGTTAAACTCTAGCCTTATGATCCCTAGGGTTTGTGACAAACCTGAGACCTAAGAAAAGTATGATTTTGAATGATATTTGGTTGGTATTTTTAGCATATTGAGTAGCCACATAAGAGGCTCTTTCGATGGCAACTGTCAGCTATTTGTAACAGTTATAGTGTTGTTGATGATTTCTGATGATATCTATTTCTTTATTGCCCACAAGGGGCTAAACACAGAGAGGACAAACAGATTAAGTGGATTATATCAACCCCAGTGTGTAACTGGTACTTATTTAATCGACCCCGAAAGGATGAAAGGTAAAGTCGACCTCAGTGGAATTTGAACCAGAACGTAACGGCAGACGAAATACGGCTAAGCATTTCGCCCGGCATGCTAACGTTTCTGCTAGCTCGCCGCCTTAAAATACAAGCCTCCTCCCTGGTGGGGAATCGAACCCCGGCCTCCTGCGTGACAGGCAGGGATACTTACCACTGTACTAACGAAGAACATTTCTGATGATATCAGAGGCACATGGCTAAATGGTTAAAAATGTTGGCCTCGCAATCACAAGGTTGTAGGTTCAATTCCCAGATCAGGAGAAATATTTTGTCCTTGAGCAACGTCCTTCCTTCCTTTCATGTCATTCATTGAAAATAAGTACCAGCTTAGTGTTAACGTTGCCCTCTCTCTCTCATCAGTTATCACATCTTCAATGCTTCACAGAGTTAAGGGCTGAAAGAACCTAGAGGCCATACATGACTACTTGTGACTACACAAGCAGCTAGAAATACTAGTGAAGCAATGGTACATGCTAACAGGTCGTACTCGCTGGCAAGTGATGGCTACATATTTGTTTCATGTTGGTGATGACTTTGATTATGATGATGATGAGGATAATTCAGTCGCTGATGGTGATATTCAATATAGTGAAACATTGACAACACAGGCAACAAAAACTGAGGAAAAAAAACAAGCCTGGTATGGAGATTTAGAATTACAATTGTGTATCTGGGTGTGTGCACATGCAGATATATATATACATGGCGCAGGAGTGGCTGTGTGGTAAGTAGCTTGCTTACAAACCACATGGTTCCGGGTTCAGTCCCACTGCGTGGCACCTTGGGCAAGTATCTTCTACTATAGCCTCGGGCCAACCAAAGCCTTATGAGTGGATTTGGTAGACGGAAACTGAAAGAAGCCCGTTGTATATATGTATATATATATATGTGAGTATGTATGTTTGTGTGTCTGCGTTTGTCCCCCTAGCATTGCTTGACCACCGATGCTGGTGTGTTTATGTCCCCGTCACTTAGCGGTTCGGCAAAAGAGACCGGCAGAATAAGTACTGGGCTTACAAAGAATAAGTCCCGGGGTCAAGTTGCTCGATTACAGGCGGTGCTCCAGCATGGCCGCAGTCAAATGATTGAAACGAGTAAAAGAGTATATATATATATATATAGAGAGAGAGAGAATTAAGAGATAGAACTTCCATAAAGTAATTCAATTAATAATGAAAGATATTATCTATAATAAAATATAAATTTAAATATATTATTATTAACATTTTACTAAAAATTTCTATACTAAATAATACACATTAAAACGACGACACACGTTTCGTGACTATGTATACAAATCTACAATATCAAAATCGATAATCTCAAAAATTAATATTTCTTTGAATCAACAATATATATATATATATATATATATATATATATATTGTGGTTTTGCCCGTGTTGGCTGCTATTTCTAGCATGTAAAAATTACCTGTTAAAGGGTAATTTTCTATTTTTTAAAATATGAATATGTTGTCTATTGACTATTTATACATGCTAGGCCACTGGTGGTGATATTTATAATGAATATTCGCCACTCTATAGATGTATCTTATAGATATATATATATAGAAAGTGATGTGTGTGTGTGACGTATGACTTCAGAACAGAAAAATATGTAAACAAGAAAAAGAGAGAGAGAGAGAGAGAGAGAGACGCTATGATGGCTTGATAGTTTGTTGTTGCTATGACTACTGGTAAACAAATAACTAATACTCACATTCTCACAGCCACTGGTTAAAATGAGATTCTGAAAGTAGAAAATAAAATAAGATTGTCTGAAATTTTATCAGAATGTGGGGGGTGGGGTGGTATACATGCACATTTGTGTGTGAGTAAATACTCTTTTACTCTCTCTTTTACTTGTTTCAGTCATTTGACTGCGGCCATGCTGGAGCACCGCCTTTAGTCGAGCAACTCGACCCCGGGACTTATTCTTTGTAAGCCCAGTACTTATTCTATCGGTCTCTTTTGCCGAACCGCTAAGTAACAGGGACGTAAACACACCAGCATCGGTTGTCAAGCAATGCTAGGGGGACAAACACAGACACACAAACACATACACACACATATATATATATACATATATACGACAGGCTTCTTTCAGTTTCCGTCTACCAAATCCACTCACAAGGCTTTGGTCGGCCCGGGGCTATAGCAGAAGACACTTGCCCAAGATGCCACGCAGTGGGACTGAACCCGGAACCATGTGGTTGGTTAGCAAGCTACTTACCACACAGCCAGTTTGCATTCTGGGATCTTTTCGCTTTGACTGGCAGATTTTGAAAATAATTTATTTCCTTTGTGTAGGCTTGGTAGGTAGTAGCAGATCTATTTGAAGACTATGGAAACATTTGCAAAACATTTCAAGTAATTTTCTCTTGAATTTAATTGTTTTTCTTGTTTTACTCATAGTTGAAAAAGTGGATCTTTTCAGTTTCAACGGCATTTTTAAAAATAATTTCTAGGTAACTAAACACTTTTAAACTTCGTATACTGGTAGAATGTGTTTATAAAATATCTTTTTCTCTTGGCTTTCTTGAGAAAATTCTGTAGTTTGTAAGCTATTTCTTGTTTATTTTCTTGCATTTCGGCAATTTCAACCAATCAATGACGTCTATTGAGGTGAATTCAATTTGTCCGGATCGTTGTCAACAACAATAATTTGCGAAAAGATCCGCATTCTGCACTGATTTAAAAATTTCGCTGAGTTTCTGGACAGTGACAATCAACAACCATCACTTTCCACAGCTCAGCAAATGTTGAAAGATAAGTGAAATGAAAAGGTTCCCTACTTGGAAAACACAGTTATGAGGGATCAACAGGAGGTGCATGCATCCGACAATGCTTCAACTGTACGTATTTTGGATCTTTTCACTTTGACTGGCAGATTTTAAAAATAATTTCTAGGTAACTAAAAAATTTAAAACTTTGTATACTGGTAGAATGTGTTTATAAAACATTTTTTTCTCTTGGCGTTCTTGAGAAAATTCTGTAGTTTGTAACATATTTGTTGTTTAATTTCTTGCATTTCGGCAATTTCAACCAATCAATGACGTCTATTGAGGTGAATACAATTTCTGCCGTAGTTTGTTAACAACATTTTCTGGCAGTGTCATACCAATGTGTCAGTGTTATTTATGGGTTGGGGTTAGGGGTGGGGGAAGGGTATATTTTTTTCTTCAGAAATGTAAATAAACCCAATCTGTTTCTTAAACGAATATATAATATGTAATGTGTGTATCTGTGCAACAGAGAGGGAAATCAAAACTGCATATGTTGTGAACTTAGAATATGTGTTCATTAATAAAATTTGAATAACGATAATCTTTTATTCATACGAACATAACTGATATGAAATATGTCATAAATAACTCTGACACATTGATATGACACCGCCAGATAATGTTGTTGACAAACTACGGCAGAAATTGCATTCACCTCAATAGACGTCATTGATTGGTTGAAATTGCCGAAATGCAAGAAATTAAACAACAAATAGCCTACAAACTACAGAATTTTCTCAAGAAAGCCAAGAGAAAAAGATGTTTTATGTAACACATTCTACCAGTATGCGAAGTTTTAAAGTGTTTAGTTACAAAGAAATTATTTTTAAAATCTGCCGGTCAAAGTGAAAAGATCCCGTATTTTTATAACCCATATTAGTTAAGAAAAATGGCATAGAATGAACAAATGAATGAAATACTCCTACTGTGATGACACTGACATCATCACTGTTACTGTCATCATCATCAGCATCATTTAATGTGCATTTTTCATGCTGGCATAGGTTCAATGGTTTGGCAAGATCCAATGAGGATCTTTTCGGTTTGAACGGCAGTTTTTTTCTAGCGGTGTCATATTAAATTGTCACCCATAATTATGACCCTAGAATCAATCTATTGCATTTCAATCTGTTTTAGGGTTAGGAGTGGTGAGAAGGGTATCTTTTTTTCTTCAGAAATGTAAATAAACCCAATCTGTTTCTTAAATGAGGGACATATTCATACGGCACAGAATGTTTTTTTACCTCAATGGATGTCATTGATTGGTTGAAATTGCAGAAATTGAAAAAAAAACAACAAATATCTTACAAATCATAGAATTTTCTCAATAAAGCCAAAAGAAAAAGATGTTTTATAAACACATTCTACCAGTATACGAAGTTTAAAATTTTTTAGTTACCTAGAAATTATGTTAAAAATTACCGTTCAAACGGAAGAGATCCTCCAATGGACCACAGAACTGCATCAAGCCCCAGTATGTGCTTTGGCATGGTTTCTACAGTTGGATGCCATTCCTAATGCTGGTAGTGATGATGATGATGATGATGATGATGACGATGATGATGATGACGATCATGATAGTGACATAACAAAGAAACCAATTTACAACTTACTTTTCCTTTACCAACTTCAATCAGAGTCTGGACGTTTGTGATGATGTTCTTCCGGGCCTCCTGGTCCCTAATTAGGGGTCCATACTGAATCTCAAAATGTATACCACGTTCATAAGCCTGATTGTTGCATAACAAAGGAAGGAAGGAAGGAAGGATGTGAACGATGCAGTTAACTAAACAATAGCATATATATAAATGAATGTAAGCTGCAAGCATGGTTGTGTGATCAAAAGTTTATTCTGCAATCATTTGCTTCTGGGTTCAATCTCAATGCACAGCAACAATTATTATTGTATGTGCGAACCAGCATTCTTTCAGTAACAAATGATAATTGATGTCACATCTCAAAAGACAGCCACTAGATAACATTGACAAGTGTATTAATTGTCTGGCAGTTTTTTCTAGCGGTGTTATATGAAATTGTCACCCATAATTATGACCCTAGAATCGATCTATTGCATTTCAATCTGTTTTAGGGTTAGGGGTGGGGGGAAAGGTATTTTTTTTCTTCACAAATATAAATAAACCCAATCTGTTTCTTAAACGAGGGACATATTCATACGGCACAGAATGTTTTTTTTATCTCAATAGACGTCACTGATCGGTTGAAATTGCAGAAATTGAAGAAAAAAAAAACAACAAATATCTTACAAACTATAGAATTTTCTCAATAAAGCCAAGAGAAAAAGATGTTTTATAAACACATTCTACCAGTATACGAAGTTTAAAAGTGTTCAGTTACGTGGAAATTATTTTAAAAAACTGCCATTCAAACCGAAAAGATCCCACATGTGTATATGTGATCACATGATCACGTCATCGAAATCTTGAAGCTATGCGATAATGTTCGATTAATTCAAAGTAATGTGAATAAATAAGCATGGCTTTTGACAGAATAATCTGAATGCTAAAGGGAATGAAGGAACTACAACAACAAGAAGACAAAAAAAAACAAATGCAGAGACAGAAGAGGATTTGTGGGAGACGTCAAACTGTGTCACATAGTATTAGTCCACTTACTGCGTGTAATGACGGGTATTTCACATTGAAAGGAAGAGGCTCGGATAAATCCAGGGAGATGATGTCAACCTCCAATGTTTGACAGGCCATCTGTGAAAAAGCAAGAAAAAAGGGAAAAAATGTAAATTACATGGTTATTCGCTTTTACTCTTTTGTTTCAGCCATTTGACTGTGGCCATGCTGGAGCACCGCCTTTAGTCGAGCAAATCGACCCCAGGACTTATTCTTTGTAAGCCCAGTACTTATTCTATCGGTCTCTTTTGCTGAACCACTAAGTTACGGGGATGTAAACACACCAGCATCGGTTGGGGAACAAACAAAGACACACAAACATATACACACACATACATACATATATATATATATATATATGTATATATATATATATATATATATATATATACATATATATGACGGGCTTCTTTTCAGTTTCCGTCTATCAAATCCACTCACAAGACTTTGGTCAGCCCGAGGCTATAGTAGAAGACGTTTGCCCAAGGTGCCACGCAGTGGGACTGAACCCGGAACTATGTGGTTCGTAAGCAAGCTACTTACCACACAGCCACTCCTACGCCTATGTATAAAATTATAAACAATTCTACATATTTTTCTTCCAATTTTTTTCCCCAATTAACTGGTTTCAGTTAATGAATTATGGTTTTCTAAATTGCGGAATATAGTCAATCATAATAACTGCCCATCGCAACCTAACTCCTAAGACTTAGCACAGTCAGGCAGTTAGTTTATCAGTCTGTATATTGAATAAATGGATAGTACCACTTGACATAAAGGGATGCAACTTAATATACTTGCTTTACACCAATATTCAGAAATGCAAACACACAAACACATTATGGGTATTAACACATATTCTTTCGATTGAATTTCACTTTCAAACTCACAAGTTATTGACCATTCTGAAGGAACAACAAAACATCCAGACAGATGATACAAAAGAGGGACAAGAAAAAACACAGACGGGTCATTCGGAGTTTTTTTTCCTCAGTCAAGTTCCAGATTATCTTTGCAATTTCAGCTGGTTATACTCGAGATTGCTCCAATCTGGCCAGCCCCAAGGAAAAACTAAGCTAAGAGCATCAGATTCCTTGGAAGAAAGCAGCGAATATATACAAAAATAAGGACAGAAAAAAACCCCGGAGAAATGGTACACAAATACAAATGAAAATAACAGGACCATTAACAACAGGTGTCTTTCGACTAAGGACGAATTAAATTAAGCTGGTGTGTGTGAAAGTGAAGCTTTATGGTAGGGACATAAGAGATAACAGGCATAGGGGAGGAATATAGATGTTGCATGGATGATAGTCAAACCAAGAAAGAAAGGTCAGGCTTGGCCAAACACTGGGTACGTAAGGTATTTGAGGACATACCTTTTTGGGGTCATTGCTGTATTTTTTGCTAACTCTGTATAATCTTTGTTTTAGAAAATAATAATGGCAGGCCCTCAGCTTATTCAAGAAACGAAGAGGCATGCTGTTATTGTGGTTATAAAGGCTGAGCATAGCAATTTAGAAATATCTCGATTTTTAAAAGTTGCCAGATCTTTCATCTACAAAGTTTTTGAGGAGCTAAAGACAGAAGATGGAAATGTATCACCAGTATCAGAGTATAAAAAGCATTCTAAATGCTCTGAAATCATCAGAGCACCTGAATTTATCCCGAAAGTTCAACAGACTGTTGATTACAATCCCAGAAAGTCCATGAGGTCAATTGCAAAAGATTTCCATATGTCAGAAAGAATAGTCAGAAATGTTATCCATGAAGACACCAGATATAAATAATCTTTATATGATGAGGTTAATTTGTCAGGAAGAGCAAAAGAAAATCACTACATCTTATCAAAAAGGCTCTTAAACAAGCTGAAAAATCCAGCAGAATATTTGATATGGTTTTTCTCAAACAACACTGAACACCTTTTTGATCTCCATGTGTCTAACACACGTGGACATGCCTACAAAGTCAGAAAACAGCACAGCTCCCATGACTTTCGGAAACATTTTTTCACGCTCAGGGTTGCTGAAGCGTGGAATAAACTGCCTGCATCAGTTGTTGACTGCCATGACACTGCATCCTTTAAGGCCCTCATGCTTCCCGAAATCCGTCGAAACTACACCTGATTATATATACACTTTAGATGAGTTGTAGTGCACCTGAGCACTGTACACAATTATTATTATTATTATATAAGAAAAATTTCAACCAAGATGAAAAAGTTAGCAGAAGAAATGACAGATGGTTATGTGCAGACCCTTCAGAAGTTCCAAGTGTTATGCGTACAAAATTCCCTGCAACTGTCATGGTTTTAAGGGTTGTCGGCAATGAAGGAGATGTGATGCCTCTTTACTTCTTTCTACAAGGCCTTAGAGTTAACTCTGCCACCTACATTGAGGTTCTAGAAATAATTGTTAAGCCTTGGATAGACAGTGTATGCAATGGAAGGCCATATGTGTTTCAGTAAAACTCTGCACTATCACACATGGCTCTAGTAACACAGGAATGGATGGCTGAAAATGTTCATGATCACACAACTCCTAACATTTGGCCTCCTAATTCCCCAAATCTCAATCCATTGGACTATTACACATGTGGAGCGTTGTTGAGTGAGAAGTCAATGAACACCTCCATAACACCAAAGATTCTTTGAAAGCTGCCATAGTCAGAGTAATGACCAAAATGAACCAGGAACATCTGATTCGAGCATGTAGATGATTTAGATCTCATATTTGTTGAAGCTGAAGGTGGCTTTATGGAATAACATATAGAAAGGAAGGTTTATTTTTATCTTTATAGTATTTTTTGATAAATAAAGTTATCGTCAGTTATTACACATCTACTTTTTTATAAACATAAATCTGTCCTTAAATACTTTATGCACCCAGTATATATATATATATATATATATATATCTAACCCTCCTTCTTCCCTTCCTTCCTGAGCGTCCAATAATACTGTATTTGTTCCACGTCCTTGCGTTGTGTTTTCTCTTTGTGTTTTCATGTTTGGATTAACTTTATATATATATATATATATTATATGGCTGTGTAGTTTCTGATTTGGCTTAGTTTCTGTGGCTGGATGCCCTTCCTAAAACCAATCACTTTCCAGTGTGTGCTGGGTGCTTTTAACATGGTACCAGCACTGGACTCTTGCAGGCCAATCCTCTTCAGCAGGGTGTGTGGCCTGAACACTTCTGCTGTGCAGAATGGGTCATACATACATACACACACACATAATACATACCTACATACCTACACACACACACACACACATATATATATATATATACATACATATATATTACATAGATATAAATAATAAAGATGGCTTGTTAGCAATTTTTCAATCAAAAGGCAAAAATATATCTCACCAAAGTGACTAAGGGTGCTAGTTAGCCCTGTGCTGAGGGAGCTTGCCTCCCTTGTCAGTCATTAAGATAGTGCTTATCATGGCTATGAGTGAGTTGTTTTGACTCATATTTCTAGCAATACTGGTGCTAACTAGTGCCCTTAGTTGCTTTATATATATATATATATATATATATATATATATATATATATACATATACATACATACATACATACATACCATCATATCGATGTCTACTTTTCCATCTTAAAATTATTTTAGCATTTTCTACCTTGTCTTATTTTCCTTATACATATCAACTTCTGTGTTACTTTTCAACCTTCTACATATATATATATATATATATATATATATATATATATATAATATATATATATATATATATATATATATATATATATGTGTGTGTGTGTTCAGCAAAATTTAGATTCAAATGAATATGGTACTTAAGTCAGATGCACCAGAATTTTGTACGGTGTTGTCCATATAAATCCATGGGGTGATTATAATCAAAATAAGCAAATGAATGGTCTCCATTCAACAGAATATCCCTCCCCACTTTCTAGCAGTTCAAAATAACTTACAAAAAATTCTTCAGTCAGAAGATAAATTCTAATACCTTAATGTTCTTAACCTTCAAATCAACATCTCTGTCTATATATCTACCCTCTTTATAATGTTATCAATTAACATGAAAATAAGTATATGTATTGATGGAAAACCTCTATAAATGGCTGATGATTGCTCAACATTTTAAAACCGTTGTAATACTTACAATGTTTAATAAAATGATGTAGCGTGAAACGATTGTACCAAATTACCGAAGATATTCTTGTTGCTTATTTTGATTATATATATGTGGGACTCAACACATTCAGTAGGAATTACATGCATCATTTATTTAATAACAGTTTGACTCAGCTCCATGTAACTTAATTGTTGATAGGCTCATAGAACTATACTTGTGGGAGGGCTGAGGGAAGCCAACAAAGCTGCATAGAACTAAGCATCGGTTGCGGGGTCACTCCGAAAAGCTCTACCTGCAACAATTTCATCTCAATCGAAGGAGAGGGGCTTTCTCCGTCCGGGTTGCGGATCCATGGAATAAGCTGCCGGATGAGATAGTGAAGATGCCGACAACCGCTCGGTTCAAAGTCTCCCTTGACCACAAGTGGCCTGAACTCTTTACATGAACACCACCCTGTACATAACTCCATGTCCCCCTACATGGCCTTGCTGTTTGCTTTTTGAGCCAAAAATTAACTAACTAACAAAGTCAAAATGTTATTAAATAATGCATGCGCACACACACACACACATTAACCCATTCAGCCAAATCCAGCCCAAATATTCTGTTTTATGTTTGAAGTGGTCAGATCCAGCTTCTCACACCGATCCTACAAAGTCATTCTAAAGATAAACAATCGCATCATTGAAATCTTGAAGCTATGAGATAATGAATGATTAACTCAAAACAAAGTGAATGAATAAGCATTACGTTTGAGAGAGTAATATCAACACTAAAGGGTTAATCGACTGTGAATTTACATAAATGACCCCAAGGACCAAAAAATTTCATGCATTGAATTTATCAATATTATACATACATATCATTAACCCTTTCATTACCTTATTTCTGTTGAGATACTCTGTGTTTCTTTCAATTAATTTTAAATATAACGAAGAATTATTAAAATAATGTAGTCATCATTAAGCTAGTGTTCAGAACACAAATTGTGACTAAGATTTGGTGGAAGATTTTAATTCAGATCTTTTGAAAACAAGACATTTGTATTACAGAGCCAGAGGTGGTTTCAGGCGGGTTGGTATCAAAAGGGTTAACAATACATGTACATACACAAGTTCACATTAACAACATACATTATTAATAACACACACATACACACATATATAAATAATATATAAACACAATATCAATGGTACGCACACATTATTAACAATACATATAATATATATACATATGTGTCTTCTGCTATAGCCCCGGGCCGACCAATGCCTTGTGAGTGGATTTGGTAAATGGAAACTGAAAGAAGCCTGTCGTATATATGTATATATATATATGTATGTGTGTGTATGTGTTTGTTTGTCTGTGTTTGTCCCCCTAGCATTGCTTGACAACCGATGCTGGTGTGTTTACATCTCCGTCACTTAGCGGTTCGGCAAAAAAAGACCGATAGAATAAGTACTGGGCTTACAAAGAATAAGTCCCGGGGTCGATTTGCTCGACTAAAGGCGGTGCTCCAGCATGGCCGCAGTCAAATGACTGAAACAAGTAAAAGAGTAAAAAGAGATATATACATATTCCAAGAAATGAGAGAAAAATCAAAAAAACAAATAATGTCGCGAAAGAATTGCAAATGAGTGTTAATGTCAAGTCGGAGCTGCTCCGAAGCATATGACATGGCAGAGCTGTTTATGACATCATAACTATGTATAAGAACAACAGAAGCAACAGCAGCAACAACAACAACAATTAACAAGAACAGCAACAACAAACTTAACACCAACAAAAACAGGCCAAATCTCTTTTCTCTTTAGCAATAATTGTTTCCCTTTCCTGCTGTTGCCCTGCTGTTCTTCTTGTAGTGAAAAACTGTTCAGTCGAAAGATTTTTTCCAGCACGTGCCCTGCACTTTCTTTCTCCCTCCCTCGCATGCACACGTGCATATACACACACACACACGCACGCACACATACACACGTATATTCTCTCACTCTCTTTCCTTCTTTGATAATCTAATGGAGAACTTTCTTACCTGGAGTATTGCACAGGTAGACACAACTTCTTTCACCTCCCCACACAAGTCCCAGCAGTGTGACGACAACAACAACAATAACAACAACAACATCAACAACAACAACTACGACAGCTACAGCAAAAATAAGGACAGCGAAGACAACGCACTGGAGATTCGATTATCGGCAATCTGTGCTGGAATCTTACTTCTAGTTACAATCTTCTTGACCACTGTCGTCTACGTGTCGAATATGTTCAACAATGCGGGGCTAGCTCTGTGGGAGGGCTGGGGAAACCCAACGACAAAGACAAAACGAGAGAAGGCTCGATGCTGGTGCGATGTCATAGCTCGGGCCCTGCTGGCTCCCAAGACGGAGAAGGTGACACCAAGAGAAAGTTCAAACCCTGTGAGTTGTGGTGAAAATGATGTGACCGACAGCAGAAGCAGCAACAGTAAGGTAGAACGATCTCTTATTATCAGAAAGCAAAATGATAAATTACTGACCAAGAAGAAATACCAAGAATTAAGGATTGTCATTGACTTTCGGTGAGATTCTGTTGAGATTTTTTCCTCTTCTCTATTTTAGCCTCCCATCAAATATTTTAAATGTAGCACCACCGTTTGAATTTTGTATGTTCTTCCATCATCTGCCCACACACATTTAGGCCATAATGTTGCATTCTATGAAACCCCAGGTCAGCACTGACCAAACAGATCTGTAACCGAAAAACATTCAAGGAGTAAGCTTATTTTCTTTTCCCCCTCTGTACTAGATTATCCTGGATAACAACATTATCCAATTTGTCCTTATGTTAAGATGGTATGGTCTGGTTTGAGGGAGATTTAGCTGTGATTTTTTGAAAACTGAGCAACTGTATTCAGTATGTTCTTTCATCTTTCTGAACACATTTTAGGTCACAATGTTGCATTCCATGAAACCCAAGGGATGAGTGTAATTTCTTTTCCCCCTCTGTACTAGAGTATCCTAGACAACATTATCCAATTTGTCCTTATGTTAAGATGATATGGTCTGATTTGAGGGTGATTTAGCTGTGATTTTTTTTTTAAATGGAGCAAATGTATTCAGTATGTTCTTCCAAATTTCTGAACACAATTTTAGGTCACAATGTTGCATTCCATGAAACCCAAGGTTAGCCGTAACCAAGCAGATCTACGACCAAAAACATTCAAGGGATGAGTGTACTTTCTTCTCCCCGCTTTGTACTAGAGTATCCTAGACAACAGCATTATCCAAATTGTCCCAATTTTAAGATAGTAGGGTCTGATTTGAGGGAGATTTAATTGCGATTTTTTGCACATGGAGCAACTGTATAGATCTGGCATGGGTAACCTTTTTCAAGAAGTGGGCTGCACGAGACGTGGGTCATCATCAGGTGAACCACACAACTAAGAGAACTGAAAGAACTATTTTGTAAGGCATTGCCATTCAGAAGTCCCCGCCTCAAACTGCAAGCTGCTCATGAGAGGCATAGAGACCCCACTTATTACTGTCTGTCTTGACATTGAAGTTTAGTCCCCAAGTCATTGCTGATCCAGTGGACCTGATCAACATTATTCCAGCTGACCCCATTCTGGACAGAATGGGCTCAGCTGGAATATTCAATCATCATCATCATCATCATCATCATCATCATTTAGCGTCCGCTTTCCATGCTAGCATGGATTGGACGGTTCAACTGGGGTCTGGGAAGCCAGAAGGCTGCACCAGGCTCCAGTCTTATCTGGCAATGTTTCACCTGCACTGGTGCCAGGTGAGGCTGGCATCGGCCACGGTCGGATTGGTGCATTTTACGTGCCATCGGCACGGAAGCCAGTCGAGGCAGCTCTGGCATCGGCCATGATTCGGATAGTGCTTTTTATGTATCTCCAGTCCAGGGGTCCTGGCATCTGCCGGGTGACAGTCATAGGATTGGTTCAATTTCGATTTCACTTGCCCCGGATATGTTCAGCATAAATGCTAAAGGTTAAACTGTCTTATAATGGCAGGCAAGAGCCTCTATGTTATTGCATGATGTGTTAGAAATAACAGGCATGGATATGTGATTGAGAAGTTCACAGGTGTAGGAGTGGCTGTGTGGTAAGTAGCTTGCTTACCAACCACATGGTTCCGGGTTCAGTCCCACTGCGTGGCATCTTGGGCAAGTGTCTTCTGCTAAAGCCCCGGGCCGACCAATGCCTTGTGAGTGGATTTGGTAGACGGAAACTGAAAGAAGCCTGTCGTATATATGTATATATATGTATATGTATGTGTGTGTATATGTTTGTCCCCCTAGCATTGCTTGACAACCAATGCTGGTGTGTTTACGTCCCCGTCACTTAGCGGTTCGGCAAAAGAGACCGATAGAATAAGTACTGGGCTTACAAAGAATAAGTCCTGGGCTTACAAAGAATAAGTCCTGGGGGTCGATTTGCTCGACTAAAGGCGGTGCTCCAGCATGGCCGCAGTCAAATGACTGAAACAAGTAAAAAAGAGGAAAAAACGAGAAAACCTATGATTTCAGGTTCAGTCCCTCTGCATGGCATCTTGGGGGAATGGTTTCTACTGTAGCCCCTTGTTGACCAAAGCTGTGTGATTGAATTTGACAGGGAGAAATTGAAAAGAAGCCTCTTTTACATGTGTTGAGGGAGGGTTTCTATCTACTTGTTATGACATTCTGTGCTAATTTTAAACTAAATTATTCAATGTGCTCTTCTTTCTAAGATAGTAAGGTGTGATTTGAAGGAGATTTGGCAACTGGCTCTGTCAGGTGGGTAGAGGTTTCAGCAGTGCAATAAGTTGCATGTCAGTCAATGTTTTAATTCTTTGACTTCAAGTCAGCTCCGAATAAGCAAGATTAAAGGCATTCCAACTATGGCCATTTCATCTTCATATCAGGCAGTATAAGCAAGGACTATGTTATCCAATGTATCCCTTTTTTAAAACAAAAATTGTGTAATATGACAAGAGACATTTGGTCGTTATTTTTAGCGGGTCTTGTAATTTCAAACAGGCTCCATGATTGCTTCATAAAGGTCTGCTTTGATCAAAGGTGTTCCAACTCAGACCAATTCATCTGTTTTTAATAACCACAATATATCTAAGATATGTCAAAATCAAAATCGAAACCGATCAACATCAATGGAAATTGTAGCTGTGATACCAGTGCCGGTGGTACGTAAAAAGAACCATCCGAACGTGGCCGTTGCCAGCGCCGCCTGACTGGCCTCAGTACCGGTGGCATGTAAAAAGCACCATCCGATCGTGGCCGTTTGCCAGCCTCGCCTGGCCCCCGTGCAAGTGGCACGTAAAAAGCTCCATCTGATCGTGGCTGTTTGCCAGCCTCGTCTGGCACCTGTGCCGCTGGCATGTAAAAAGCATCCACTACACTCACGGAGTGGTTGGCGTTAGGAAGGGCATCCAGGTGTAGAAACCTTGCCAGATCAGACTGGGCCTGGTGCAGCCTTCTGGCTTCCCAGACCCCAGTTGAACCGTCCAACCCATGCTAGCATGGAAAGCGGACGCTAAATGATGATGATGATGATTACAATATTGGACATGTACTTCTATTTTCTAAGATAGTAGGATAAATTTGAGGGAGATTTGGATCCAAGCAGCTCAAGTGACTATCCCACACTGCTGTCCTCTATCTATTCTAATGTCTCATATATTCCATAGTTTTTCCATATAACAATATTCCTTATTTTGTTGTTGCTTGTTCTTTTATAAAGAAGAATGTTTTGTTACAGACATAAGAATGGTACTTGTAAAAGACCTCAGTTCTGACTGAGCATATCTATGATGAAAATCATTATGACCTTGAGCAATTTTCTCTCAAAACACTTAAACCTTGTCATACATGCACACTAATATCACACATCCAGCGAAGCATACTAGCTTCATTTCTTTCAAGTTTTCACATGTCGTCTGCAATCACAGCCAAGGTTTCACTGCTGTATAGCATGACTGCTTGCACACAGGCATCATACAATCTGCCTTTCACTCTGAGAGGCCCTTTGTTCCCAATATATATATATATTATTTCTTTACTACCACAAGGGGCTAAAGCAGAGAGGACAAACAAGGACAGACAAATGGATTAAGTCGATTATATCGACCCCCAGTGCATAACTGGTACTTAATTTATCAACCCCGAAAGAATGAAAGGCAAAGTCGACCTCGGCGGAATTTGAAATCAGAACGTAGTGGCAGACGAAAAACCACTTAGCATTTCGCCCGGCATGCTAACGTTTCTGCCAGCTCGCCGCCTTATATATATATATATAGGCGCTTATATATATATATATATATATATATATATATATGTTAATAAAATAGAACATATGCATATATATAAACATATATGTACGTACCTACCTCTACATGTACATATACACGCATATATGTGTACAGGACACCAAAAAGACGTCGAACACATAGAGAGACGAAAAACATAGACACAAACCAAGGAACAAGACAAGCAAAAAAAGAGGTACAGGACAATAAGCACAACGAAAAATCCCCTTCTTCAGTCGCTAAGGTTTCATCTACTAAACGTTTCGAATATATATATACCGGAGTAAACACATAAATGTGAAACAAGGTGGAAAAAAAGAGTACTCAAATACCAGTGGTAGAGTAATATGCTTTATTTTAAGCAGCAGAAAATTCAACAAAATCTGTTACTCAGAGTTTCTCGTTGCCGTTGTCGGCAACGAGAAACTCAGAGTAACAGATTTTGTTGAATTTTCTGCTGCTTAAAATAAAGTATATATATATATATATATATATATATATATATATATATATATATACATATATATAGGTGCAGGCATGGCTGTGTGGTACCTTGGACAAGTGTATCTACTATAGCCTCGGGCTGACCAAAGCTTTGCGAGTGGATTTGTTAGATGGAAACTGAAAGAAGCCTGTCATGTATATATGTGTGCTGTGTGTTTGCCCCCCCCCCCCGCTATTGCTTGACAACAAATGTTGGTGTGTTTATGTCCCCGTAACTTAGCAGTTCGGCAAAAGAGACCGATAGAATAAGTACTAGGCTTACAAAGAATAAGTCTTGGGGGTCGATTTGTTCGACTAAAGGCGGTGCTCCAGCATGGCCACAGTCAAATGAATGAAACAAGTAAAAGAGTAAAAGACAGCACACACACACACACACACACACATAAATCTGTGATTGTGAATGTGTGTGTGTGTGTGTGTGAGTGAGTGCGTTTATGTCAATGCCACATAAAACTGGTGATGCTATTGAAGTGGAGCAATGCAGTAGTTCAACAAACACACATTGATAAATTAAATACCAAACACGGGACTGTCACGTTTAGTTGACTGTATACAACCGCTCTATCGCCTCACCACTGCTCATATCTCTTCGAGATATTTAGAAATTTAATATTTCTAATTTTGGTGATCAGTGAATAGATTTCACTGAAAATATATATATTTGCGGAGGCTTGGCAAACACCTCAACTAGCAGGACTTGCTACCCTAGACTGATGACGAGCAAGACTCAAAAACATGCATGTCTCTAGATGCAGGCCTAGCTTTTGGGGGTGCTTGTCTCCCCTTAGCAAATATAAGGACAGAGGAAATGTGTCAAAGCCGACAGGAAGCGTCGATGCGTCCTAGGGCTAAATAGCGGTAGTGTGATTCCCTTTATGGGACTGTCACGTTTAGTTGACAGTATACAACCACTCTATCGCCCCCACCACTGCTCATATCTCTTCGAGATATTTAGAAATTTAGTATTTCTAATTTTGGTGATCAGTGAATAGATTTCACCGAAAATATAGATATTTGCGGAGGATTGGCAAACACCTCAACTAGCAGGACTTGCTACTCCAGATTGATGACGAGCAAGACTGAAAAACATGCATGTCTCTAGATGCTGGCTCTAGCTGGTGGGGGCTTCTCGTCTCCCCTTAGCAAATATAAGGACAGAGGAAATGTCTCAAAGCCGACAGGAAGCGTCGATGCTTCCTAGGGCTAAATAGCAGTGGTGTAATTCCCTTTACGGGACTGTCACGTTTAGTTGACAGTATACAACCACTCTTTTAAATAACCACTGGGGTGACTATACTTGGCTAAACCCTTGAAGGCAGTGCTTCATCATGACCAAGTTCCAGTAAGTGGTAAAAGACGAAATGAACACCATACTTAATTAAATTTATTTCTGTAATTGTAATTGCAACAATTAAGTTATGCTATTTACAAACATGCTTGACATGGTTGTGTCTTTGGTTACACCCTGATTCCCATTTAACCTTTACATCTGTACTTATATATTTACACACTCCTACACACACATCTACATAGGTATAATCAGATCTCAGCATACTTTTCTGGTAGTGAAACAATTATTTCATCTTTAGACACAATTAAAAAAACAAAAAAACACTTAAAACTAACAGAAAGAGGCAGCAAAGACAGAGAGAATAAGAAAATTAATTAAAACTCAAGACACAGTGATGTCACAAACTTTGCTGTGTCGTGATGTATTCCTTCCTTTTTAAGTTTAAACTTCCTCTCTTTTTTCTCTCTCACTCAATGCATCCACAACCACCACCATCACCACTCTCTCTTTTACTCTTTTACCTGTTTCAGTCATTTGACTGCGGCCATGCTGGAGCACCGCCTTTAGTCGAGCAAATTGACCCCGGGACTTATTCTTTGTAAGCCCAGTACTTATTCTATCGGTTCTCTTTTGCCGAACCGTTAAGTGACGGGGACGTAAACACACCAGCATCGGTTGTCAAGCAATGCTAGGGGGACAAACACAGACACACAAACATATACACACACACTTATATATATATATATATATATATATATATATATTGGTAAAACGGTAAGATAACAAAAGAAAGAAAGAGACCTCAATATTATGTAAATAGAGGAAATTTATCTATACAATAATATGTTACATTACTCGTCGCATTTTTCGCCATAAAAATTATATAAAAATACATAAAAAATATATAAAATCTTCTTGGGACATAACATAGAAAGCATGTTCTATCTGTTTTCTTTAGGGGACCAAAAACGTAACAGAAATATACCAAGCCCTATACCAACGACAGCGGAAGGTGCGGTCTATGCGACATGGAGAGATGGCTTATCTGGAAAAGCAGCTTAGACCCTACTACATGTCTAAACACAAGGACAGAACTTTTCGGATCATGCCCACATGTGACTAAATTTCTGTTACGTTTTTGGTCCCCTAAAGAAAACAGATAGAACATGCTTTCTATGTTATGTCCCAAGAAGATTTTATATATTTTTATATATTTTTTATGTATTTTTATATAATTTTTATGGCGAAAAATGCGAGCGATGTATAAGTACGCAGGAAAGCAGAGTTATAACACAGTAATTTCCCTTTGTATAACAGTATTTTTTCATAGCGTTTTCAAATAGCCAGATAACCGAAGAGATGTCGTGGATTCCCACTTCGGCATCTGAAACTCAGAGTTTTATCTTGACTATCGAGTAATGTAACATATTATTGTATATATATATATATATATATATATACACATATATACAACAGGCTTCTTTCAGTTTCCGTCTACCAAAATCCACTCACAAGGCTTTGGTCGGCCCGAGGCTATAGTAGAAAACACTTGCCCAAGGTGCCACGCAGTGGGACTGAACCCGGAGCCATGTGGTTGGTTACCAAGCTACTTACCACACAGCCACTCCTGCGCCTTACCTGTTTACTTTTTACATTATTTAAATTACTTCCTTTAATGTTATGCAAAAGATGGATGGACAGGTAAGACTGTACTACTGCATAAGTATATAGATTTGGTGCATCTCCAGTTTCTGTCTGATAAAATAACAATTAGAAATAGCAGCCAAATCTTCAAATCATATTAAAAAAAAGGAAGGAAAGGTAGGGAGAATACACTGGAGGAATGTACCCTGAAGTTACCATATTTAAATAAAAACAAGATTATAGGTCTGTCAAATTTGGGTTGCCCTAAGGTTAAGCAAAACCTGGTATAAAACCTGCAAGAAATAGCAGCCAATGCTTTTTTCAAATGGCTACCCTTCCTACCATTTTGAAAAGGAGAGAGACATATTGGGTAATGTCATGCTAGATATGGACTGTTCAAGAATGGGATGGATTGTCCTGGAGATAAACAACAACTAGAATAAACAGACAATTGTCAAGGAATTTGAGAAGAAATTCCAAATATGGAAGCAAAGCCTGAAATCATGAGGCCTCAAAACAAGGCTTCAAATAGGGCACATTCAATTGCATTAATGCTTATGGGAAACCTAACTTTGCATATAGGACTCAGGATGGTTTTTTAAAGACATTTCTTTTAAAAGTGTATCTTATGTGTCATTAAGTATAGTATGCTATGGGTGCACAAGAGGTTCAGTAGAATTAAATGATAGTAATGAAATTATTGTATAGGCACAGGAGTGGCTGTGTGGTAAGTAGCTTGCTTACCAACCACATGGTTCTGGGTTCAGTCCCACTGCGTGGCATCTTGGGCAAGTGTCTTCTGCTATAGCCCTGGGCCAACCAATGCCTTGTGAGTGGATTTGGTAGACGGAAACTGAAAGAAGTCCGTCGTATATATGAATATATATATATATATGTATGTGTGTGTGTGTGTTTGTGTGTCTGTGTTTGTCCCCCTAGCATTGCTTGACAACCAATGCTGGTGTGTTTACGTCCCCGTCACTTAGCGATTCTGCAAAAGAGACCGATAGAATAAGTACTGGGCTTACAAAGAATAAGTCCCGGGGTCGAGTTGCTCGACTAAAGGCGGTGCTCCAGCATGGCCGCAGTCAAATGACTGAAACAAGTAAAAGAGTAAAAGAGTAAGAGAGAGAGAATGCTCAGGTGCACCACAACTTGTCAAAAGTGCATATAAAGTATATGCAGTAATGTACAAATGTCTGGATAGCGAACAGTGTATGAGTCAGATACATGCTTGCCAGTGTATGGAGGGGAGAAAATCAGGTGTAGTGTTGGCGAATCTCAGGAAGCATGGAAGTTTTGAAGGATGCAGTGCTCCAACAACTAACAACTGATGCCGGCAGTCTGTTCCATGCTTCAGCAACTCTTAGCGTGAAAAAATGTTTCCAGAGAAAGATTTTGTAGGTGCCAGGTGAAGAAGAGTAATTAGTAGTTAGCACTAGAAACACCCATGTAATAAAATAATTCAAATGTTCCACAGGTATCCTAGAAGAAACTGATAGCTTCTGTTACCAAGGTAACTTAATTAGCAGTGAAGGAGGGTATTCTGAAAGCAAAATTACTCAAAGTAAGAACAGAATGAGGAAAAAAATCAGGGAGCTTTTACCTGTGCAGGTAACAAGAGGATATTTTTCAAGTGAAAGGCAGAGTGTCATAAAAATGAAAATACCACAGCCATCACTCACAAGCAAGTATGATTTAGTAATTGTTTTAGGTTTTTGGATTTGGTAGTTTGCTTTCGCTAAATGTTTTAGGTTCCTATGAAATAGTGAGCAAACAGAGACACCCTGCCAGCAGTCCCGTCCCTTGATCCAGCAGTACATCAAGGATATGACAGCAAGAAGGAGAAAGGTCTGCACCAGTACATAACTGGTACTTACTTTCAGTTTTTTAGACTGAATCAATTCTCTCAAAAGCTCAGAGGACTCTACAGAGGTAGTTGATAGCCTATGTCACATAAGTGACCAAGTAAGCAGTGAAGGAGGGTGGTCTGAATACATAGAGACTAGAACAGTGGTTTTCAACCAGGGTTCCGCCAGTACAGTCCAGGGGTTCCGCAAGAAGTGACAAAACTGCCAAAACCGACAGTAATTTTTAATTCTCCTGTGCAGATATGTGTGCATAAGACTATTAAATTATTGCACAGGGGTTCCTCGAGCCAGTGGAATGTTTCCTTGGGGTTCCGCTCCAGCAAAAATGTTGAAAAGCACTGGACTAGAATAAAAATGGGATGGAAAATGTTCAGGGAGCATTGTATGATACTTGTGTCATTGTTGCCACTGTCAGCGCCACTACTTTTCCATGCTTGCATGTGTTAGACAGAATTTGCAGAGATATATTTTCTACGGCTGAATGCTCTTTCTGTCACCAACCCTCACCTACCTCCAAATGAGAAAATATCATCCTTGACCAGACACATTTCCATAGTAAGCTAGAAACAACTGACATCAGTTGTATGACGATGATGCTTACTTGTGACTTTCATCCGATTCTAAGACAAGGTGACGCATACATATGACAGACATCAGTTTGTGTTTACCAAATCCACTAACTAAATCTTTAGTTAGTCCAAGGTTATGATAGCAGAAGAAATTTATTCATGGTGAAATGCAACCATATGGTTGGCAAATGAACTTCTTAACAAAAAGGACGCATAGTTAAGAAGATGGCTTCACAACCATGAGATTTTGGGTTCTTTCTCTCTGCAAAGAACTGTGGGTAGGTGTCAACTATGGGGGCTGCTCAATGCCTTGTTAATGGAATTAGTAGACTAAAACTATCAGAAGTCAATCATTTATGTGTGTATATGTGTGTTTTTTAGACTGAATCAATTCTCTGGGTACCCATATATGCATGTATATATACATGTAGAGGTAGGTACGTACATATATGTATGTATATATGCATATGTTTTATTTATTAATTTATATATATATAAATACAGTTAACGGGTTAGATGTGTTGCTATGGCCATCTCTTATGTATTTAAACGCACACTGTATTTATATGAATAATATAAAGACTATTGACTAGTTTTTTTCTTCATGCTAGACCACAGGTAGCAAAAAATTTCTAAATAATTTTTTGCTACCCTGAAATTTATATCTATATCTATATCTATCTATCTATCTATCTATCTATATATATATATATATAAAACAAAGAGGGTCTTTGGCCACATAATGAGTTGCAAATACTGTTGTCTGTAGTAAAAGGAAATAACAGTCCTCTGGCTGCTATTTCTAATACTTTCGGTATGTGGTCTAGCAACTTGTTGCAAAGACCCTCTTTGTTATAATTATATAAACTTTTACCGAATATGGTCCTTTTCCATACCAAAACACTACTTGGTGAAATTTGTTGATTTTATTAAATTAATTATATTTCACCCTTTATCTGTATCTATATATATATATATATATATATATCAAATATGAGGATAAAATTCTTTTCGACAAAAAATATTTTCTCGAAAAATTTTTTATCAATGGCCAGCACATTAAAAAATACCTTTAACGGTTAAATTTATAAACAATTCATAAATGAGGGCAAAGGAAAAAAAAATTCTAATGCCAAATATGCCGAAAAATTGGACATATTGTCCATTAACCATATAATTTTTTCACAATACGCACGCTACTTTTGTGAAAAAATTATATGGTTAATGGACAATATGTCCAATTTTTCGGCATATTTGGCATTAGAATTATTTTTCCTTTGCCCTCATTTATGAATTATATATATATATATATATGCACACATACACATATCAATATATGTATAACATATACGTACATATACAAACACATTATTATATCTCAGGAAGGTTATTATGCCACTAATAAATGTATTCACAGGTTCTATTTCCCTTCTTTTAGTAGTATTGGTTAATTTGTTAAAATGTAACCACTTAACCCATCAATTGTTTGGTCAATCAATCAATGGTTTCAATTTGAGAAACCAAGCAGATTAATTGACCAAACAATTAATCAATGGTTGAATGATTAACCAATTGATTAATAACAATAATAATGATAATAGTAGTAGTAGTAGTAGTAGTAGTAGTAGTGGTGGTGGTGGTGGTAGTGGTGGTGGTAGTGGTGGTGGTGGTAGTAGAAGTGAAATGGAACCAGTATCTGTCTATTAGGATAATGACCCCACCCAAGATAACGAAATTTGTTTCAACGAGTTTGTATGTGTGTACACATGTGAGTGTGTATGTGTGTGATTGAGTGTGTATGTGTGTGATTGCGTGCGTGTGTCTGTGTATATGCTTGGGTGTATGTGTATTTATTCCTTATGTTCTGACATTGTCTGCATGGCATGTTGCGTAAAAAATAAGGTCACCATCTTATACAGTAATATTATTTTTTACAATCTAATGTGAAAGAAATAGCTTAACCACTGAGTTGTTTGTTGTTTGAAGGATTAGGGGAACTAGCACATTACTTGGAAACAGGAAGGGGTTAGGCAACAGAAAGGGCCTCCAACCATGGGAAAATTGGTTCAATAAATTTCACCTCACTTAGGCCAGCATGGAAAAGTGGATGTTAAAATAATGTCAAAAGGTGTGGCTGTGAGGTAAAAAGCTTGCTTCCCAACCGCATGGTTCTGGGTTCAGTCCCACTGCATGGCACCTTGGGCAAGTGTCTTCTACTATAGCCTCAAGCCAATGAAAGCTTTGAGTGGATTTGGTAGATAGAAACTGAAAGAAGCCCATCGTTTATATGTATGTAAGTATATATTTATGTGTGTGTATCTTTGTGTGTTTGTCCCCCCCCCCTCACCACTGCTTGACAGCCGGTATTGGTGTGTTTATGTCCTCATAAATTAGTAGCTTGGCCAACGAGATTGACGGAATAAATACTGGGCTTAAAAAATAAGTCCTGAGGTTGATTTATTCAACTAAAACCCTTTAAGGCAATGCTCCAGCATGGCTGCAGTCAAATGACTAAAACAAATAAAAGACAAAAGATTTATGGCTGTGTGGTAAGTAGCTTGCTTACCAACCACATGGTTCCGGGTTCAGTCCCACTGCGTGGAATCTTGGGCAAGTGTCTTCGGCTACAGCCTCGGGCCGACCAAAGCCTTGTGAGTGAATTTGGTAGATGGAAACTGGAAGAAGCCTGTCGTATATGTGTACATATATATATATATATATGTATGTGTGTATATATATATGTGTGTGTTTGTCCCCCTAGCATTGCTTGACAACCGATGCTAGTGTGTTTACGTCCCTGTCACTTAGCGGTTCAGCAAAAGAGACCGATAGAATAAGTACTAGGCTTACAAAGAATAAGTCCCGGGGTCGATTTGCTCGACTAAAGGCGGTGCTCCAGCATGGCCGCAGTCAAATGACTGAAACAAGTAAAAGAGTAAATGCTTTCCGAAATCCGCCGAAACTATACCTGATTATATATACACTTTAGATGAGTTGTAGTGCACCTGAGCACTGTACACAATTATTATTATTATTATTATATATATATATATATATATCATCATCATCATTTAACGTCCGCTTTCCATGCTAGCATGGGTTGGATGATTTGACTGAGGTCTGGCGAACCAGATCACTGCACCAGACTCCAATCTGATCTGGCAGAGTTTCTACAGCTGGATGCCATTCCTACTGCCAACCGCTCTGAGTGTAGTGGGTGCTTTTATGTGCCACCAGCACGAGGGTCAGTCAGGTAGTACTGGCAATGGCCACCTTAAATGGCACTATATATATATAAAATTGAATAAGGGTAGAAATTGATATTAATCAATTAAAACCAATGGCTTAGCATATTAAAAAAATCCGAAGATCAAAAATATTTTTACATACAAAATTTTAGTAGTCAGTCCTATAAATTTTGTATGTAAAATATATATATATATATATATATATATATATATATATATATATATATATACACATAAAGGGTGAAATATAATTGATTTAATAAAATTAATAAATTTCACCTAGTAGTTTTTCGGTATGGAAATGACCATATTTGGTAAGGATTATATTAATTATAATAAAGGGTATGTGGTTTTGAGCAACTTGTTGCAATTAACCCTTTATTATAATTTATATATATATATATATATATATATATATATATATATATATATACACAGGGTGCCCAAAAGCAGGTTTACAGTTATTCAACTCTTTTGCATTCATATATTAACAGTTTGGATCTTAATTATAAAAAAAAAAACATGAAACCAATATTCTTACATTCTCTTCACAGAAAAGGATGTATCGTAAAGTCTGATCGTCCTCTTTGGAGCCAGAAAATACTTCAGCTTTCAACAAATTATCTCTAAAAATCTCATTCATCACCCATAATTGGAACACTGCCCCCACATCTAGGACAGTGCAGCACTACAATACACAGAGACAGCATCAAAACAAAGAGCCCTCTGGCCAATGACGTGAGGTCACTTGCCCAACACACTGCTACTTCAAGTCCAGTTTCCTCCCTATGCGATTTCTTCTATCGCTACTCCTCAAAGCCGGTTACTAGAGTCACCTCCCTTTATGTCCTCTCGACTCGCTTGTCTCCCTTCTTGTAACCCACACTGTATCCAACGACACCCCATTCCAGGCACTGTGTTAACCACTACACTAAGTCCCTTTTTCCCCCAGGACATATCAATCTGCCTGAGTTCAGTCCTTACTTGTACTTTTTTTTTTTTTAAAGTTTATCTGGCAACCATCAACTTGTTTCATTAGCTTGGAATGAGATCACTGTGCGTGGCTGACAATTTGACACGGTTGACTGGGCATTCAACCTGTTTCAGTGACTGCACGTTTTGGCACAGGAGGCAAACACACACACACGTATGTGTGCACAGAAATATACACATACAGATAGTGAGAGAGAGAGAGAAACATTATGCATACATGGCCGTTGCCAGCCCTGCCCCGACTGGCCTCCGCGCCGGTGGCACGTAAAAGCACCATCCGTTCGTGGCCGTTTGCCAGCTCCATCTGGCTCCTGTGCGGGTGGCACATAAAAAGCACCCACTACACTCATGGAGTGGTTGGCGTTAGGAAGGGCATCCAGCCGTAGAAACACTGCCAGATCAGACTGGGCCTGATGCAGCCTTCTGGCTTCACAGACCCCAGTTGAACCGTTCAACCCATGCTAGCAGGGAAAGCGGAGGCTAAATGATGATGATGATGATATACATGCAGATGTTGAAGTGTAGTTAAGCTTACTTCCCAACTACAGGTTCTTGGTTCAATCCCACTGCGTGGTACCTTGGACAAGTGTTTTCTACTACAGCCCTAACCTTGTGAGTAGATTTCGTAAATCATCATCGTTTAACGTCCGCTTTCCATGCTGGCATGGGTTGGACGATTTGAGTGAGGACTGGCAAACCAGATGGCTGCACCAGGCTCCAATCTGATGGAAACTGAAAGAAGCCTGGTGCGTGTGTGTGTTTGTCCCCCTCACTGCTTGACTGCCAATGTTGATTTGTTTATGTCCCCCTAACTTAACAGCTGGGAAAAAGGAGACCAATAGAATAAGTATCAGAATTAAAAGAATAAGTACAGGGAGGTCAATTTGTTTGACTAAACCCTTCAGGTTGGTACCCCCAGCGTGACAACAGTCCAATGACTGAAACTAGTGCAAGATAAATACAAACATAAGATTTTCACAAAGAGAGAGGGGGGGGTGAGAAATTTGGTTTCAAATTTTGGCACAAGGCCAGCAAGTTTGGAGGAGTGGATAAGTTGATTCCATTGACCCTGGTCAGTGCTCAAACTGGTATGTATTCCATCGACCCCAAGAGGGAAGAAAGGCAAAGTCAACCATGAGGGGATTTGAACTCAGAACATAAATATTTCTTTATTGCCCACAAGGGGCTAAACACAGAGGGGACAAACAAGGACAGACAAAGGGATTAAGTCGATTACATCGACCCCAGTGCATAACTGGTACTTTATTTATCGACCCTGAAAGGATGAAAGGCAAAGTCGACCTCGGCAGAATTTGAACTCAGAACGTAGCGGCAGACGAAATACCTATTTCTTTATTACCCACAAGGGGCTAAACATAGAGAGGACAAACAAAGACAGACAAAGGGATTAAGTCGATTACATCGACCCCAGTGCATAACTGGTACTTTATTTATCGACCCTGAAAGGATGAAAGGCAAAGTCGACCTCGGCAGAATTTGAACTCAGAACATAGCGGCAGACGAAATACCTATTTCTTTATTACCCACAAGGGGCTAAACATAGAGAGGACAAACAAGGACAGACAAAGGGATTAAGTCGATTATATCGACCCCAGTACGAAACTGGTAATTTATTTATCGACCCCGAAAGGATGAAAGGCAAAGTCAACCCTGGCGGAATTTGAACTCAGAACGTAACGACAGACGAAATACGGCTACGCATTTCGCCCGGTCTGCTAACGTTTCTGCCAGCTCGCCGCCTTGAACTCAGAACATAAAGACAGATGAAATGCCGCTAAGCATTTTGCCCAGTGTGCTTACCATTCTGCCAGCTTGCCACCGCAATACTGCAAAATATATTAGCAACAGTACAACAACAACAACAACAAAATTAATAATTGCTTCTAACATAGAAATAAGGCTTAAAAGTTGGGGAAGGTTTGACAGATACTTCAACCCTGGAAGGAGGAATGGCAAAGTTGATCTTAGCAGGAGCTGAAATTGGAACCTAAATTGCCAGAACATATGCCACAAGGCATTTTGTCTGATACTCTAGTGATTCTGCCAAATCACCATCCTAGTGACAACAGTAGGAACAATGACGAGAATACTAACAACAACAACGTTATCAATCCTCATCATCATCATCGTTGCCATCATCATTCATTTTAACATCTTCTTTTCCATGGTTGTATGGCTTGATTGGAGTTTATTGAGGCCAATTTTCTATGGCGGGGCACCTTTCCTGTTGCCAACAATCACCTGTTTCTAAGAGAGATAATATTTCCCTATGGACAGACATGCAGACATATTTATGCAGAATATTGGAAATAACTAATACAGCTTGTAAGACAGTGACACACACTAGTACCTGAGACCCCCTTCGGTCAGATACTGACCATGGGATTTCACCTAGAGAGTTACCCTCTGAGGCACAAGTCTGGGCAAGGTTGTTTTATGTAAGACCAGCAGTCGCCCATGCATACCAGCCTCCCCTCTCCATGCCACCAGTGTTATCCAAGGGAAAGGCAAAGGGGCCGATACAGCTTGGCACCTGTGACGTCGCAACTCATTTCTACAGCTGAGTGAACTGGAGCAACGTGAAATAAAGTGTCTTGCTCAAGAACACAACGCGCAGCCCTGTCCGGGATTCGAGCTCACAACCTCACGATCGTAAGCTCGACGCTCTAACCACTGAGCCATGCGCCTTCACACACTAGTACCACAACTCTGTGAAGACAAAGAAACAAACACAATCACACACACACAAATATATATATATAGGTGCAGGCATGGCTGTGAGGTAAGAAGCTTGCTTCCCAACACATGGTTCTGGGTTCAATGTCACTATGTGGCACTATGTGTCTTGTGAGTAGATTTGGTAGATGGAAAACACACACACACACACCATTATATATATGTAAAATATAGGGTAGTGAGTTTTGTTAGAAATCTCACTACCAGTGGCCCAGCATATATAAAAAGTCAATAGACAACATATTCTCAATATCAAAGTTATATGTGCACTACTATAACTACCACCACCACCACCACCACCACTACCACCACCACCACTACTACTACCACCACTACCACCACCACCACTACTACTACCACCACTACTACTACCACCACCACCACTACTACCACCACCATTACTACTACTACCACCACCACCACTACTACCACCACCACCATTACCACTACTACTACTACCACCACCACTACTACCACCACCACTACTACTACCACCACCACCACCACTACTACCACCACCACCACTACCACTACTACCACTACCACTACTACTACCACCACCACCACCACCACTACCACTACTACTTCTACCACCACCACTACTACCACCACTACTATCACCACCACCACTACTACCACCACTACTACCCCACCATTACTACTACTACCACCACCACTACTACCACCACCACCACTACTACTACCACTACATAATCATGACAACAGCAGTCAGTGTTTGCTCCATTTTGTTGTATTTCTTCTTGTTTTTCTTCCCCCTTCAAGAGACATCTGCATAGTCAACGCAAACCGAGAGAAGGGGAGAGTTTGTTGGTGGGCTGACATAGACAGAGACAAATTGTGGACAACAACAACAGCGTCAACAACAACAACATCGATGATGATGATGATGGTCGGTGCCAACCACCACAATGGTCAACTGAGCAACGCCTGCAGTCTACGCTACATCCAATACACACATTTGTCCCTTTTGCAGAAGGTGTACGACTACCTGCAACAGTTGCTTCAAATTGTGGGAGACGGATGCACAATCTGTGGCACTGATGAACAGGTCATCGTCAAGGTAAGAACAAAGGTAAGGCGGCGAGCTGGTGGCAGAAACGTTAGCACGCCGGGCGAAATGCTTAGCGGTATTTCGTCTGCCGTTACGTTGTGAGTTCAAATTCCGCCGAGGTCGACTTTGCCTTTCATCCTTTCGGGGTCGATAAATTAAGTACCAGTTATGCACTGGGGGTCGATGTAATCGACTTAATACCTATGTCTGTCCTTGTTTGTCCCCTCTGTGTTTAGCCCCTTGTGGGTAATAAAGAAATAGGTAAGAACAACGGTGCACACACACACACACGTGCATGTGCACACATACACACACAAAGAGATGCACCAAAATCTATGCATGCAGGTGTACACATACACAATCACAGATGCATTCACTAGAAAACTGGGGCATGAGTCAACAAGCAAGCCTCTATGTGGTTACTCAACTTGCTAAAAATAACAGCCAAGTTTCTCTTAGCATTTAAACCAGCCATATCTGAACTACCTGCGATCGGGTATTCAGTCCAATTATTTCTATGTCCCCGCGCATGATACAGCCTTAAGACATTTATTGGATGGCCGTTGACTCTCAAGAGTTCCTCCGCCCTTTGACGGGTTCTGTTTTTCATCCCACAGGGTGTCCAATAAACACCCTCCTCACCAAGCAAGCTTGGTTTAGTCGCTGACGACCCAACCATGCAACAGTTTGTACTGGGTTACATGTTACCAGTGGCACTCAAAGGTGACCTGACATAACACATATGTATACATACATACAAACAAACACACATAATCACAAGTGTTTTGTATGTGAAGAATATGTATGTATATGTGTGCGTGTGCGTGTGTCATCATCATCATTTAACATTTGTATTCCATGCTGGCATTGGTTGGACTGTTCAACAGCCCCAGTGCTGTGTGGTCTCCAACGTCCGCCGGTTGCCCTTCCTAACACCAACCACTTTACAGGGTATAACAGCAGCATTTTTCCATGGTACCAGCAAAAAACTAAAGAACCCTCTCAAGCCCTGCATTGCCACTACTCCAAATGATTACCAATCTGTAAAAGGGGACAGGGCACCTTGCAGCTCGCAAAGTAAAAGAGTGACCCCATAATAGAAAGAACAGATTCATTGTTGTGAGAGGACGCTGATGGAGAGAATAACAGAGGGAACGGTTTGGGAGTAGGAGTAATGGAAACAGGGAAAGAGGAAAGGGAGGGGGTCCAAAGCGTAATGGTGAAGGGGTAGGTTGAGTTGATGGACCTAGTGGAATATATGCATGTGTGTGTGTGTGTGTGTGTGTGTGAGAAGGTTATATCAAGCTAAAATCTGGTGATGTTGTTTGTGTCATGTCTCTTTATGACCTGTAAATTAGTGGTGCAACAAATGGAGATCAATAAAAATAACTGTAGTCAATTAAATCAACTAAAGTATTTGATTTAATTAACTCAAAGCATAAAGATACACCAATAAATATTGCAGAGCATTTTGTCCATCACCCTAAAAATTCTGCCAGGGTACAACCAATATGTGCCATATTTACTCATGTATAAGTCGCACCCCTAATTTAGTGTTATATCTTGGTACAAATTTTTTCCTGCCATCATCATCATCATCATCATTGTTCGACTGAGGTCGAGACAATGGAATTTACTATGCTACGCCAGACTTCACAGTCCATCATAGCATTACAGAGGTCTTGTTGCTGGATGCCTGTATCCCTGGAATTACATCAGGGTAGGAGAGTGTGCGCCCTCTGGTATCACGAGTAGATGGCTTCCAGAGGAGAAGAGTAGAAATTGCCTCGTTTTCCTGCCATAGCTTTGCTCCATGTATAAACCGTATGCCAGGTTTTTAAGTTAAAATCATATAACATATTGCAACAAAGGGCACCATTCGAGCGTGATCGTTACCAGCGTCGCCTTACTGGCACTTGTGCCCGTGCTAGTAGGGTGCCAAGAGCACCATCCGAGTGTGATCGTTGACAGAGCGGCTAACCGGCTTCCATGCCAGTGGCACGTAAAAGGGCTCCATTTGAGCGTGATCGTTACCAAAGTCGCCTTACTGGCATGTGTAAATGGATTCAAGCGAGGTCGTTGCCAGTACCCCCTGACTGGCCTCCTTGCCGGTGGCACATAAAAAGCACCCACTACACTCTCAGAGTGGTTGGCGTTAGGAAGGGCATCCAGCTGTAGAAACTCTGCCAAATCAAGATTGGAGCCCGGTGCAACCATCTGGTTCGCCAACCCTCAGTCAAAATCGTCCAACCCATGCTAGCATGGAAAGCGGACGTTAAACGATGATGATGATGATGACATGACTAAATACAATATTAGTAAAAAAAATATTTTGTTGCAAAAGATGAACTTAGTAGTGAAAAACATTATAACTTTTGTATTGGATTGGTGCATAATTAATGACTTTTTTTTTCTATTTTAAATAAAACTTGTAAATTAAATTATAAAATGTTCGTTAATTATGCACCGACCCAATAATTTTTTTCCCGTGATATCATTTCAGATTCTGATGGTAAAAGATGCCATAGATTTATGGCTCAGATGCCAAAGAGATGAAATGTTGGACGAAAATGAATCTGATGAGGAAAGAGATACCAAGGAAGCTGAAGACACAAAGGGTTCAACAGATATCGACAGTCTGGTGGCCGAGGGCAAGAAGGGCTCTAGCATGACCCTGAGTAGTAACAGCAGCAGTAGTAGCAACAAATATGCAGTTTGTCTCAACACCTTAATAGTGGACAGAGATGGCATGCTTGGTGCTGGCAGGAACCGCTCCAAGAGCCAGCTGCTCGATGCTGTCCAAGAAGGGGACGGCACTAGAGCCACGACATGAGCCTACGTACTTGAACAAACGGGTGTTTAATGGAGCAAGAATCTCCATCAAATTTGACTGTTGGACATCACAGTGATACACACCTCAGTCCTCTCTCGTTTACCCAAAAAAAAAAAAAACAAAACAAAAACAATAAAAACAATCATCACTGAAAAAGGATCTTAGAGTTTTAGAATCAGGAAATAAAGAATAAGTTAAACCTTGTTTGTTTTAGAGTTACTTGGTGTACTACAACCATACAACCTTATGACCACAACATGCATTCGCTACCACCACCACCACATAATTAGGATCTTTTCGGTTTGAACGGCAGTTTTTAACATAATTTCTAGGTAACTAAAAAAATTTTAAACTTCGTATACTGGTAGAATGTGTTTATAAAACATCTTTTTCTCTTGGCTTTATTGAGAAAATTCTATAGTTTGTAAGATATTTGTTGTTTTTTTTCTTCAATTTCTGCAATTTCAACCAATCAATGACATCCATTGAGGTGAAAACATTCTGTGCCGTATGAATATGTCCCTCGTTTAAGAAACAGATTGGGTTTATTTACATTTGTGAAGAAAAAAAGATACCCTTCCACCACCCCTAACCCTAACCTTAAAAGAGATTGAAATGCAATAGATCGATACTAGGGTCATAATTATGGGTGACAATTGCATATGACACCGCTAGAAAAAACTGCTGTTCAAACCGAAAGGATCCCATAATTATATTAGTTGAAGGCACGAGGCTTAGTGGTTAGGGTATTCAGCTCACAATTGTATAGTCAGGAGTTTGATACTCAGTATTGCATTGTGTCCTTGAGCAAGACCCTTCATTCCATGTTGTTCCAATCCACTCAACAGGCAAAAACGAGTAGTGCCTGTATTTCAAACAGCCAACCTTGTCGCATTCAGTATCACATTGAAAATCCCTGAGAACTTTGTTAGGGATATGCTTAGCCCCTTGCATCTTAATTTCACAAGCAGGCTGCTCTGCTGATTGGCTCAACTGGAACCCTTGTCATCATATTAGTCCTCGCTACCACACTAAATAGCCACATTACCCAAATTACATCGCTCATCCTCACCACTACATTACACCACGTACTATGTCTTCACTACTTACCGCATTACACCAAACATCCATACAGCCCTACACTTGTCCTCAGGGGTGCTGAAAAGTTCTTGGCATTGGGTAAAAGAAAATACAGGAGGAATCACTAAATTATAATTTTATCTAACATATTCCCCTCTCGGATTCACACACTTATTGCAGTGGTCCTTCAGTTTTTCTAAGCCCTGTGAAAGAACTTGGAAGGTTGGACCTCCAGCCAGGCCTTTCACGACACCCTTAAAGCCAAGAACTTTTCAGCATCCTCTCATATACATGTACTCAGAGCAACATTATACACCCTAGGCATTACTATAAATCTGTATATTCCACACATCCTCATTACCATACCACACCATCAAACCTACACTCCAATCAGAGGGTTACTTCAGGGCAATATTTCAAAGTCAGCAACAAGGACAAGGACCAGGACCTTGAGACTTTTTAGGATACATATTTCTTTACTACCCACAAGGGGCTAAACATAGAGGGGACAAACAAGGACAGACAAAGGGATTAAGTCGATTACATCGACCCCAGTGTGAAACTGGTACTTTATTTATCGACCCCGAAAAGATGAAAGGCAAAGTCGACCTCGGCAGAATTTGAACTCACAACGTGATGACAGACAAAATACCGCTAAGCATTTCGCCTGGCGCGCTAACGTTTCTGCCAGCTATAGAAGCTACAATTACTTGCAAATATTTCCTTAATTAATGAAATAACAGCAGCAGCAGCAGCCACAGAAGCTGCAGTAATCACTGCTGCTGCAGCTGCTGTTGCCAATGCCAGTACCACTTCAAAAACTTTGGGTGTCTTAAGCCAATAAGGTTGCCTTTACGTGGTCTCTAGAATCTGCTGAAAACAGCAGCTAAGTTTCCCTTAAATCTCACCCTGCTGTCTTACGAAAAAGGTCAGTTTGGATGATGTAGTCTTCGATACACTATGGGAAAAAGATGGAATAGTATGGATAGAATGTCTGATCCAGGGGTGAGACAACAACTGCTCTCCTTCACTCTGTCTGTCTGTCTGTCTGTCTCTCTCTCTCTCTCAATACACATACAAAATGAGATAAAGCAGAATACAAAGGATTAGCATACATGAAAGAGGTCCTTGTCACTTGGTTGCACAGCCAGTATGTCATAGGCTTGGATGTCTGCAGAATGCTGTAAGAACACAAGAACAACGAAGAGAATGGTTAATGAAATTGCAACATGGCAGCACTGAAGATGAAGAAGAGGTACGTGAAGCAATGCAAATGGCACACAGACAGGTCAAACTAACTAACGCAAAAGACCTTCATTTTATCATCACTATCATCATCATCATCATCATCAACATTTAACGTCCGTTCTCCATGCTAGCATGGGTTGGACGGTTCGACCGGGGATCTGGGAAGCCAGAAGGCTGCACCAGGCTCCGGTCTTATCTGGCAATGTTTCTACAGCTGGATGCCCTTCCTAACGCCAACCACTCCGTGAGTGTAGTGGGTGCTTTTTACGTGCCACCTGCACTGGTGCCAGGCGAGGCTGGCATCGGCCACGGTCGGATTGGTGCATTTTACGTGCCACCTGCACGGAAGCCAGTCGAGGTGGCACTGGCTTCGGCCACGATTCGGATGGTGCTTTTTACGTACCACCGACACGGATTACTTAACTCCAATGCAGCTCTGATTGATTAGATTGTAACAAGATGAGAGTCTCAGGAACACTTGAGGGGTGTTTGGTCTTATCTTGTCACATACAAGTCGAAGAAAAGGAACCAAAAATCCGCCTGTCTTCAATAACAATAAAGAGTACTTTATTCTTCGGGTTCACAGGTAAAATATATACATATATATTTCTTAAGGGCGAACCGGCAGCCAAGTCCACAGGACTGTACACAAATGTTCACTCAGGCGAGCCAAGAAGATACGGTCTCCGCTCCTATTTCTTTACTACCCACAAGGGGCTAAACACAGAGAGGACAAACAAGGACAGACAAACGGATTAAGTCAATTATATCAACCCCAGTACTTATTTAATAGACCCCGAAAGGATGAAAGGCAAAGTCGACCGCGGCAGAATTTGAACTCAGAACATAACGGCAGACGAAATACCGCTAAGCATTTCGCCCGGCATGCTAACGTTTGTGCCACCTCTCCGCCAAGAAGATACGATCTCCGCTCCTGCTTCGAAGAGAGCTTCTCTATGCGTAGGGTTTTCCCTGAGAGAAGTTTTAGTCACATCCGTTCGTTAGGGCTGCTCTCCCAAAAAAGGACAGATTTAGCGGAGACGCTTTCAGGTTGCAGTTCCTGCGTATGCACATGAGGGAACTTCTGGCGGTCTACCAGAAGCAATCCAATTCTGCGCATGCACGCTGAAACTTCCACAACAGCGTCACTACAAGATCTATAATCAAACATGTTCCAATCATAACTATTCCATTCATTTGTGAGATATTCTTGCCTTAACTCCACTACCCAAAGTTTCTTATTAAATGGATAGGATGTGCTCTGAGAGAAATGTGGCTGCTGTTTCTAGCTTGTCAAGCAATCCCCTAGAGGATTCTTCAGTGGCTCTTGTCATAGTGTCAAGTGTATTTTGTTAGTTGACTTCCATAGTTAGTGGGGCTATGATATGAAGCTAGCAATCTCAACATAGCTGAACATATATTAACCCACCTCATCAAAGGAGAGCAAACTTTACTCAGTTTGTGGATAAAGATTTAGCTGTTATTTTCAACAGATCAAGTGATGACATAAAAGCCAATCCCTTGACCATGTGGTTGCTACCCCAAGAACAGCAGACCAAGTAACCACACATAATACCCATTTCTGGATTATACGGGCCTCTACTTCAATGACAACATGGATGTTGTTACAGAAATTTAGCAGTTAGGTGTAGGAGTGGCTGTGTGGTAAGTAGCTTGCTTACCGACCACATGGTTCAGGGTTCAGTCCCACCGCGTAGCACCTTGGGCAAGTGTCTTCTACTATAGCCTCGGGCCGACCAAAGCCTTGTGAGTGGATTTGGTAGACGGAAACTCAAAAAAGCCCGTTGTATAGATGTATATATATATGTATGTGTGTGTGTGTTTGTGTATCTGTGTTTGTCCTCCCAACATTGCTTGACAATCGCTTGGCAACGCCCGGTCATAGTGCTAGTAGGAAATATTCTGCTCAATACTACAGATTTGTTTGTCACTTGCTTGACCATAACTACTTGAGCATGTCCCTTAGTGGCTAACAATATGTGCATCTCTGATCATGAGCAGGAGGAGTGGGGGAGTATCAGAGCCATGTGTTGAGAGGGATTCTTTGGGGTTTGAATAAATGTAACAAATGCAAATTTTGAAGGAAATAGTAACCATTTTCCCATACGCTCTCAGGGTAAGCAAATAGGAAATAACACTTGCTACCCCAAAAACAAAAATCGTGTTACACAGTGTTATCAATTAACTTTGAAAGTAATCAAAAATTTAAAGAGATTAAGTTTATTAACCCTTTCGTTACCAACCCGGCTGAAACCGGCTCTGGTTCTGTAGTACAAATGTCTTGTTTTCATAAGTTCTGAATTAAAATCTTCCACCAAACCTTAGTCACAATTTATGTTCCGAACACTAGCTTAATGATAACTAAGTTATTTTACTAAATTCTCTATTATATTTAAGATTAAATGAAAGAAACACAGAGCATCTCAACAGAAATACGGTAACAAAAGGGTTAATTAACTGACTTTTTTCCTATTAATCTGGTATGTGGAACACATCAAAAGGTTCTTAAATAAAATTGCAATGGAAGGTTTCAATTTAAATATGATTAGATTAAAACAGGGCTTTTAGTACAAAAAAAAATCGAAAATGGGGTAGGGGTCTTCAAACAGGTTGGTATTAAATGGGTTAACATACTCTCACAACAAAAAACAGGTAAAAAAATTACTCACCAAATTATGAACCTGCTCTGCCTTGGAGAATATTAAAGTCAAACGAGAGAGCTGCTTCAGTTTGGAACCTGTATCCTGCAGCATAAGAGAGTACAACATAATATAATTTGTGTAGAAGAGGTACAATATTATATATACTGTGGTGTGGAAGTACAATATTATAAGTAGTAGGTGATCAATAAGGACCAAGATACCTGGCACTTTGCTGTATTCAAGAAGACCCGTCCTTCACAGCAGAAGTGTTAGGAGGTGCAATGGCCCAATGGTTAGGGCAGCGGACTCGTGGTCGGAGGATCGCGGTTTCGATTCCCAGACCGGGCTTTGTGTGTGTTTATTGAGGGAAAACACTTAAAGCTCCACGAGGCTCTGGCGGGGGGGGGGGACCCCTGTTGTACTCTTTCGCTCACTCTTTCTTCCTGTTTCTTGTCCCCCCGACTTCCTACGCAACCGCTGAGCCTGGATGCGCATTCATCCATCCGTCGATGCTCTCGGAGTCGGGGGTTGACCTGCTTTCTCTTCTGTGGGTCTTACGAATAGCAAAGGACCACGTTTCGGACTTCTCCAAATGCTCAACAAATAAACAAGCAAGCAGAAGTGTTAAGGTCACTACCCCTGGTGAAGAGGATTATCCTGTGGGAGTTGTGTCCCAGTGCCACATTAAAGCGTTTGTTCAGTGCCATGTTAAAAGCACCCAGCACACACTGTAAACTGGTTCGCATTGGGAAGGGCATCCAGCTGTAGAAATCAAGCCAAATCAGACGGGAACTGGTGCCGCTCTCCAGCTTTGGCTAAACTATCCAACCCATACCAGCATGGAAAACAAACATTAAAAGATGACAATGATGATATATACATACATACCACACTCATGTATATTTATTCCACACACATTTTCTATACCATATTTTTATAGACAATAGCCTTGTTGGGCATATCAGTTCAATATACTATTGATTGTGTAAAGGCAAAATTCACACAGGCATCCAGCTGTAGAAACTCTGCCAAATCAAGACTGGAGCCTGGTGCAGCCATCTGATTCGCCAGCCCTCAGTCAAAATCATCCAACCCATGAAAAGTAGACGTTAACCCTTTCGTTACCAACCCGGCTAAAACCGGCTCTGGCTCTTTAGTATAAATGTCTTGTTCCCATAAGTTTTGAATTAAAATCTTCCACCAAACCTTAATCACAATTTATGTTCCTAACACTAGCTTAATGATAACGAAGTTATTTTACTAAATTCTTTGTTATATTTAAAACAATCGAAAGAAACATAGAGCATCTCAAAATAAATATGGTAATGAAAGGGTTAAACGATGATGATGACGACCACCACCACCACTGCCACCACCATTTAATGTTCAATTTTCATGCTGGCATGGATTTAACAGTTTGAATAAATAATAATAATGATAATAATAAACATTGTGTACAGTGCTCAGGTGCACTACAACTCATCTAAAGTGCATATATAATCAGGTGTAGTTTCGAGGGATTTCGGAAAGCATGAGGGCCTTAAAGGATGCAGTGTCATGGCAGTCAACGACTGACGCAGGCAGTTTATTCCATGCTTCAGCAACTCTGAGCGTGAAGAAATGTTTCCGAAAGCCATGGGAGCTGTGTTGTTTTCTGACTTTGTAGGCATGTCCACGTGTGTTAGACACATGGAGATCAAAAAGGTGTTCAGTGTTGTTATTGGTGAGGTGGTTGACAACTTTGTGGGCGTTTACCAAGTCCGTCGCCAGGCGCCGGAGCTTCAGTGAATCCATGCCCAGGGAAACAAGGCGCTCAGAATATGAATGGAAATGGTGAGTCAGGGGCCTGTACCAAGCACCAATGTCTGTTTAACCATGGTTGCCTTTCTTTATGCCAACCAATTTACAGAGTATATAGTGGGTGCTTTTTATATACACGATCATCATCGCAGCATTCAGATTACTCTGATAAATGTATTGATTATCTATTTACCAACGTCGCTTCACTGGCATCTGTGCCAGTGACACGTGTAAAAAGATTTGAGCGAGGTCATTGCCAGTACCACCTGACTGGCCCATGTGTAAAAATTCGAGCAAGGTCGTTGCCAGTACCACCTGAATGCCCCCTGTGCCGGTGGCACGTAAAAAGCACCCACTATACTCTCGGAGTGGTTGGCGTTAGGAAGGGCATCCAGCTGTAGAAACTCTGCCAGATCAAGATTGGAGCCTGGTGCAGCCATCTGATTCGCCAGCCCTCAGTCAAAATCATCCAACCCATGCTAGCATGGAAAGCGGACGCTAAACGATGATGATGATTGCTTTGAATGAATCAGGCCTTATTTCATAGCTTCAAGATTTTGATGATGTGACTATTTATTTTTAGAATTACATTGTAGGATAGGTGTGAGAGGTCAGATCTGGCTGGTTTAAGCATACAATGGAGAAGAATACTTGGGTCTGATATGGCCCCTGTTTAAACACTAAAGGGTTAAAAAGCCTAAAAGACTTAGTAAAGCAATATTAGTATTGTGATCATTTAGAACCATCACATGATGTCAGGACAAGAATATAGACACACGTGTGTGTGTGTGTGTATGTGTGTATATATATATATATATGAGAGAGACCCCCTTCGGTCATGAATGACCATGGGATTGCACCTAGAAAGTTCCTCTCTGAGGCACAAGTCCAGACAAGGTTGTTTATGGAAGACCAGCAGTTGCCCATGCATACCAGCGTCTCTATGCCTCTGATGTTATCCAAGGGACAAGCAAAGGACAACACAGCTCGGCACTACTGATGTCGCAACTCATTACTACAGCTGAGTGAACTGGAGCAAAATGAAATAAAGTGTCTTGCTCAAGGACACAACACACAGCCTGTTCCAAGAACCAAACTCACTACCTCATGACTATGAGCCTGACACTAACCACTAAGCCACGGGCCTTTAAGCATATATATGAAACCCACACATCCCACTTTTATATATATATAGTTAATCCAAACAAGAAAGCACAAAAAAACACAACAACGCGAGGACGTGGAACAAATATAGTATTATTGGATGCTCAGGAAAGAAGGAAAGAAGGTGGGTTTAACATTTCGAGCGGAGCTCTTCATCAGAAACATAGGAGAAGGAAAGATCCAGAGAAGGGAAGACAGAGGAAAAAAAATCGCCAACGGTACACATGAGGTCACACGATGGGCTTCTCTCAATTTTTGTCAGCCAAATCCACTCACAAGGCTTAGCCTGGAAATATAGTACAGGACACTTGCCCAAAGTGCTGTGCAATGGAACTGAACCCAAGACCACATGGTAAGGAAGCAAGCTTCTTAACCACATGTATATATTTGATATTATTCCTTCTTTTCCTCTCTCTCTCTCCCTGTATGTTATACTTACAATGAGCTGCACGTTACTGTGTAGTCTTAACTTCTGTTCCGGTAAAAGAATGTCACGGGGATCTTTTAGCTGCTTCTTCTGAATATAAAACATATAAATAGAGAGAAGAGAGAGATAAAACACTACTAGATTACTTGTTCAAGAGATTCCAGCCAGAGTGTGAGTACAGATGAAGTGAAGATAGAGGGTAGGCACAGAGAAGGGGCCAGAATAAGGTTAACTAATGCCTCTGAACCAAATTTATTTAAACACTTTATGTTAGGACAGGTTCTTGTGATTTTGTTGTTGAGATTGATGTTTAGCCCTAGGCCAATCCTAATGGAGCAAATCAAAGGCATTTCAACTATGACCAACCTGTCATTTTAGGGATAGCTGTTACATTATTTGATGTATCCCCTCTCCTTTTTAAGATGTCATCTGGGGGAAATTTGACTATTTCTAGTAGGGTAAGTGACTAAGTAGTCTTCGCTTCAGCTCAATGTATATGCCATCGTTGTTAAGTCTAAGGTCAACGCTGACCATATTGACCAAAGATTAAAAGCCCTCCAGCCAGGACCATCTCGCATTTTTAAGGGACTGTGGGATTATGTAATCTAAAAATATTCTGTCCTTACACAGAGCAATAGAGTGTGATTTGAAGAGGAGTTGGTTGCTATTTCTAGCATACCTGTCAGCCACATGAAGGTTCCCTTCAAACATATTGAACAGATTGCATAATTAGAAGAGCATCCAACAAAATACGGTACGGTATTTGGTTGCATCCACTTAGGTTCTGAGTTCAAACTCGGCCCAGGTTCATTTTTGCCTTTCATCCTTCCAAGGTTGATAAAATATGTACTGGAGTTTACTAAGTCAGTTGCCAGACGTTGGGGCTTCAATGTATCTATAACCAGGGAAGCAAGGAGTTCAGAGTATGGTAGATGACTGATGGTGGGTATTTGCTTGGTTGCATGTCTCTAAACAGTTCCCAGGAGATCAATGTCCTGAGCAAGATAGGGGTTCCAGACTGGTGATGCAAATTCCAAGTGTGGCCGCACCATAGCTATATACATCTATAACCCTTTAGCATTCAAACCGGCCATATCAGGCCAAAATATTTAGCCTGTTTTCTGTTGAAATGGACCAGATCTGGTTCTTCACCTCAACCTTACAATATCATTCTAAAACTAAACAATCACATCGTCGAAATCTCTCAACTACAAGATAATGCATCATAAATTCAAAACAATATAACTAAACAATCTCACCCATCTCTCACTTATACACTCTTCATCTGCCTCTTCATATACACACACAACACCAAGTCCCCATCCTAACCTAGTCACCTACCTGGTTTTCACCTTTTCCTTTCGTCTTGCCAGTAGGTGGAGGAAGTACTGCGTTGTTGATTGCGACCTGTCTGTAGCCCACTGCAATTGAAGAGAGAGACATAGATTAGTGACACTCACCATCACCATCATGCAATGTCAAGACAAGGAAACACAAAGTCTCACACACACATTCGAGACCTTTGGAAATATGCTGTACGTGAGAAGACCAGGCAGGACAAGTGAGCCCAGCCCACTTATGCATGCCTTTCCTCTCTTGGACACACAAAGACCTGTTGAGGCAAGCGAAGTCGATATCGAACCTCATCCGACGACAGGCACCTATGCTTGCGAAGACCTGTTGGGGCAAGTGAAATCGAAATCGAAATTGAACCAATCCTATGACTGGCACCCGGCAGATGCCAGGACCCCTGGACTGGTGGTACGTAAAAAGCACTATCCGAATCATGGCCGATGCCTCGACTGGCTTCCGTGCCAGTGGCACGTAAAAAGCACCATCCGAATCGTGGCCGTTGCCAGCCTCGCCTGGCACCTGTGCGGGTGGCACGTAAAAAGCACCCACTACACTCACGGAGTGGTTGGCGTTAGGAAGGGCATCCAGCCGTAGAAACACTGCCAGATCAGACTGGGCCTGGTGCAGCCTTCTGGCTTCCCAGAACCCCGGTCGAACCGTCCAACCCATGCTACCATGGAGAACGGACGTTAAACGATGATGATTCTTTCAGTTTCCACCTATCAAATCCACTCATAAGGCTTTGGTTGCTCAGGGCTTAGAAAAAGGCAATTGTCCATGCTGCCCCACACAATGGGATTGAACCCAGAACCAAGTGATTGGGGAGCAAGCTTCTTAACCACACAGACTTGACTTGACAGCATTCACCCGGGGTGGGTTGATCTGGCTTCATTCATCCTCAATGCTGCATCTCTCACAAACGCCGACCAGGCCTGGCGATTTGAGGTTAACGACCACATGATCTCCAACCACTCCTTATTCCAGCGGCGAACGCCGTAGATATGGAGGTCTAGGTTGGGTTCCAGATCAGCCTTGACTGTCATCAGCCAGGTTTTTCGCTATCCACCACATCGCTTTCGCCAACCTCGAAGGGGAGCTGGGGCAGTTGCTTCGTAGATGAATTCTCCTGGTTGACGACAGAGGGCATGACCCAGCCAACGCAGCCGTCTCGTTAAGAAGACTTCTTAACCACACAGCCACAAGCATGGCTGTGTGGTTAAGGTGATGTAGATATTAATAGTAACGGTAATGTGGTGTGGTGTTAGTGATAGTACTGCATTTCTGACTGTCACTGCTGACAAGCACACTGTAAGAGAGAGAGAGAGAGACAATAAACCTGTTTGTTGTTTATACACCTGTCTTCGTCTTTTGTTTTTCTGTAAATTTCAGCTATATGTGTGTGTGGGGGGGGGCGGAATTACAACCGTGTTTCGTGGTCTGCTACCACAACAGCTCCTTTATAGGATCCAGTTAGCTCAAGACATCATCAGGAGGAACCACGTCCGGTTTCGGCCCCTACTCCTCTACCGTTTTGACGTGGCAGGGCTCCCCCTTTTGGAGGTGTCTTCAGCTCTGGTGTTGGGTGCATGTCTTCTTTCTTCTGTTCCCTGGCCTCTTCGATGTATCGTCAGTGAGTGTCAGCCAGTGACTGACTGACTGACTTGTCAAATTTTTCCCTTTAAACACCTGCTGCTAGGCTCTAGCAGGCAGCCCCAGCAAGTTGTCACGTGTGCCTCAGTGGGGCTATTTTTCACATTTATAATAAAATAAATATATACAAATTAGAAAAATAATAAAAAAAAAAAATTTGCAGTACAGTACTGTTTCTACTTCGCGGATTTTCACCTATCGCGGGGGTGGGGTTTGGAATGTAACACCTGCAACAGTCGAGTGATTACTGTATTTACACACACACACATTATTTAAAACAGTTTGATCTGCCCCATACAACTTAAAGTTTCATATGCTATTTACAGAAACTTAGCTTGTCAGACTCAGTTACCTCCAGCTGACTGAGCCCGATGAGTTATGCTTCGAACCATGCAGGTCCACAGTGGGACTAAACAGAATGTCAGAAATGCCATTAACAACGAGGAAGCTTAGAGACACAGCAACCATCAGATGAAGACGGAGCAATCACCATGTGTGTGTATGTGTGTGTGTCCTTGTCTTGACATTACTCTTTTACTCTTTTACTTGTTTCAGCATTGACTGCGGCCATCTGCACAGCACGCCTTTAGCCTAGCAAATCGACCCCCAGGACTTATTCTTTGTAAGCTTATAGTACTATTCTATCGGTCTCTTTTGTCGAAACGCTAAGTACGGGGACGTCGTACAACACCAGATCGGTTGTCAAGCGATGTTGGGAGGGGGGGGGACAAACACAGACACACATATACGACGGGCTTCTTTCAGTTTCCGTCTACCAAATCCACTCACAAGGCATTGGTCAGTCCGAGGCTATAGTAGAAGACACTTGCCCAAAGTGCCATGCAGTGAGACTGAACCCGGAACCATGAGGTTCGTAAGCAAGCTACTTACCACACAGCCACTCCTACGCCTATACATGATGTTTGTGAGAGTCCCTGTCATACAGGCAGTGTCCTTCGTTTCAAATATCCTATGTAAACCTGTCTGACCAAGGGAAATAGCACCTTGCTTGGAAACAAGTAAGAAGTGCTGACAAATAGGGAATCCAGCCATAGAAAATCTGTCTCAGTTAACTCTGTCTGACCCATACAAGTATGGAAAAGTGAACATTAAGATGACGGTGCAAGCCGTCTTTTTAGAGGCCACTGGCTGAAATCTCTGAGTTGGGAATTTGCCTCAACATTCAACTTTACAGACAGACATTTTAAGATAGTGACCTTGATAATATTATTCAAATTTAGGAATTCAAATGTGAATTTGTAAACATGTAAACCAGGTTGTCATTAGATATTCAGATGAAATATCTGAATCCAGAACCGACAACTGAAATATGCGACAAAACAACTTCCTATTTTAGCTTATAATAATTCTGCTTGTCATTGTTACTTGGCCCGTCAGTAATGCTTTCACGTGATTAGATTTTGACTGAGGGCTGGCAAACCAGATGGCTGCACCAGGCCCCAGTCTTGATCTGGCAGAGTTTCTACAGCTGGATGCCCTTCCTAACGCCAACCACTTCAAGATAATAATTCTGCTTGTCATTGTGTTACTTGGCCCATCAGTAATGCTTTCACGTGATTAGATTTTGACTGAGGGCTGGCAAACCAGATGGCTGCACCAGGCCCCAGTCTTGATCCGGCAGAGTTTCTACAGCTGGATGCCCTTCCTAATGCCAACCACTCCAAGATAATAATTCTGCTTGTCATTGTGTTACTTGGCCCATCAGTAATGCTTTCACATGATTAGAGAAAAAGAGGAAGAAAGAAAAAGGGAGAGAGAAAAAGGGGGAGAGAGAAGCGTTCATGAAATGAGGTAGAGGGAATGTAATTGTAATGTTTTCATGAGATTAGTTGAAGGGAAAGAGAAGGAGAAAGAGAAAGAAAAAGACGGAGAGAAACGTCCGTGGCATGTAATAATTTTAGTAGAGGGGTAATTGATTCAATCAAAACATCAGAATCAAGACACACTGACTGAATTACAAAGCAAAAACTACTTCATATTGGATACTCGCCCAAGGTGCCACGCAGTGGGACTGAACACGGGACCATGTGGTTGGGAAACAAGCTTCTTCCCACACAGCCGTCAAATTTTCGTACGAGTTTTATTTGTTTGTATTAAGTATTGTGACATTGTTTCGTCTCTTTACTTCCTTTTTCTCATGCTATTTTCCCCACGTGTCGCTATGTTCACATGCTCGGTCAAAACCTGCTGTGGTTAAGTAATAAACAAATTATGTCGCTTTGCAAGTTTTTTTCTTACACTGCAGTTTTTCTAGAATGCGCAGTTTTGTGAGATATTGTTTTCTTCTTCTCTTGACGAGTTCAGGCTTTGCTGAAGCACGACCATTTCCATGGTGTGACACTTATTTTAATGACCTCGGAAAGACAAAAAAAAACAAAGTAGACTTGTGACAAATTTAGAAGTCAGACTATACGGTAATGAAACCAAGGAACAAGGTATTTCGCCTGATGTTCTGCCGGTTATGCAACCCACTCTCAGGCATTAAATAGATTTTGTTTTTACCTTTCACCATTCAGAATACTTGTTTATTCACATGGTTTTGAATTAATCATGTATGGGTGCCATCATCATCATCACCGTTTAACCCTTTAATGTTCAGATTATTCAATCAAACATAATGCCTATTAATTCCCATTTATTTGAATTAATCATGCATTATCTCATATCTTCAAGATCTTGATGGTGTAATTACTTAATATAGAATAACATTGTAGGGTAGGTGTGAGGGCCTGGATCTGATCAGTTTGAACATAAAACAGATTAACTATTTTGGCCGGATATGGCTGGTTTAAATGCTAGCGCATGTTGGACGATTTTGACTGAGAGCTGGCGAACCAGATGGCTGCACCAGGCTCCACTCAACAAAGAGACAACCACACAACGCCTTGTCCTGCATCCCTGTAATATAGTGTTGGAATTTCAGCAAAAACACTGACACCATTCAGCATTTGTAAATTCATTTCACTATTACTTACTGATATTCACACATCATTTGTACTTTGATTTAACTACAATTTACTGATGTTCCTTATCAAAAACATTTCTTGTTCCCTTAAGCTAATCTTCTATATGATATACTTATTTTCCTTGCATTAATGTAACATAGTGTCTGAATTTCATTTCATCATCATCATCATTTAACGTCCGTTTTCCATGCTGGCATGGGTTGGACGATTTTGACTGAGGGCTGGCGAACCAGACAGCTGCACCAGGCTCCAGTCTGATCTGGCAGAGTTTCTATAGCTGGATGCCCTTCCTAACGCCAACCACTCCGTGAGCATAGTGGGTGCTTTTTACGTGCCACCGGCACGGGGGCCAGTCAGGCGGTACTGGCAACGACCTCGCTCAAATCCTTTTACACATGCCACCAGCACAGGTGCCAGTAAGGCGACTTTGGTAACGATCACGCTCAAATGGTGCTCTTTTACGTGCCACTGGCACGGAAGCCATTTGGCTGCTCTGGCAACGATCACGCTCGGATGGTGCTCTTGGCACCCTACTAGCACAGGCACAAGTGCCAGTAAGGCGACGCTGGTAACAATCACGCTCGAATGGTGCCCTTTAAGTGCCACTAGCATGGAAGCCGGTTGGCTGCTCTGGCAATGATCACGCTCGGATGGTGCTCTTGGTACCCTACTAGCATGGGCACAAGTGCCAGTAAGGCGAGGCTGGTAACAATCATGCTCGAATGGTGCCCTTTAAGTGTCACTGGCACGGAAGCCAGTTGGCTGCTCTGGCAACAATCACGCTCGGATGGTGCTCTTGGTACCCTACTAGCACAGGCACAAGTGCCAGTAAGGCAAGGTTGGTAACGATCACGCTCGAATGGTGCCCTTTAAATGCCACTGGCATGGAAGCCGGTTAGCCGCTCTGTCAATGATCACGCTCGTATGGTGCTCTTTGCACCCTGCTAGCACAGACGCCTAGATTAACATATCAAAATTTGATATTATATATCCATGCATTTGCGTAAATATGTGTAAATGCGTATGCACGTCTTGTTATGTGTGTGTATGTGACTTTGTAAGAGTGTGTATTTTGGTGTATACCTGCGTGCTTTTCTGTGTATACATGTGTGTGTATGTGTGTAGATGTGAGAGGATGCTGGACCTGCCAGGTTTGAACATAAAACAGGAAGAGTATCTGGACTGGATGTGGCTTTAGCTACTTGAAAACACAATAGAGTTCTGGAGCCTCAAAGTGCTCTCAATTGAAGCTGGATGACTCGTAATAATAATAGTTACTAACTCACACCCCATTCTTATTTCTTTACTGCCCACAAGGGGCTACACAAAGAGGGGTCAAACAAGGACAGACAAACGGATTAAGTCGATTACATCGACCCCAGTGCATAAATGGTACTTATTTAATCGACCCCGAAAGGATGAAAGGCAAAGTCGACCTCAGCAGAATTATCGACCCCAGTGCATAACTGGTACTTATTTAATCGACCCTGGTGCATAACTGGTACTTATTTAATCGACCCCAAAAGGATGAAAGGCAAAGTCAACCTTGGCAGAATTATTGACCCCAGTGCATAACTGGTACTTATTTAATCGACCCCGAAAGGATGAAAGGCAAAGTCAACCTTGGCAGAATTATTGACCCCAGTGCATAACTGGTACTTATTTAATCGACCCCGAAAGGATGAAAGGCAAAGTCAACCTTGGCAGAATTATTGACCCCAGTGCATAACTGGTACTTATTTAATCGACCCCGAAAGGATGAAAGGCAAAGTCGACCTCGGCAGAATTATCGACCCCAGTGCATAACTGGTACTTATTTAATCGACCCCGAAAGGCAAAGTCGACCTCAGAGGAATTTGAACTCAGAACACAGCGGCAGATGAAATACTACCAAGCATTTCGCCCGGCGTGCTAACGCTTCAGCCAGCTCGCTGCCTCATACTTACACCCCATTCTGGAGTAACCCCGCACCTCATCAAATTATGACCCTAGTCCACCAGTGAGATATGCACTTCATCTTGAGAAACACTAATGTAATGGCTTTCCCCCACTGACTTATCTTAGCTTGGTTTGGCTACGATGATAATAATTATTTCTTTACTACCCACAAGAGGCTAAACACAGAGGGGACAAACAAGGACAGACAAACGGATTAAGTCAATTACATCGACCACAGTGAACTGGTACTTAATTTATCGACCCCAAAAGGATGAAAGGCAAAGTCGACCTCGGCGGAATTTGAACTCAGAACCTAATGGCAGATGAAATACGGCTACGCATTTCACCCGGCGTGGTGGTAATGATGATAAAGATACCACTAGTGGTGGTGGTGGAGGTTGTGATGATAGTAGTGATGCGAATGAAAAGATTAAATTTTGGGAGGGTTTTTTATTTTTGTTATTTTTAATAGCTTGATCCAGAGGAGTAAGAACAATACCTAAATCAGCCCTGGTCAAGTAAACTGATGATGAAAGGCATTCCAGCTTTGATCACACTGTCCCATCTCATACCATCCCATCCAGTCTTTATAGAGACATAGTTTGTCTCAGTCTACCAGTGTCTTTCACTTTGTTTAAAGATGGTCCAGTTCAATTTCTGAGAGATTTTGAAGCTATTTTGAGCCGGTAGAGCATCTACATAGCAGCTCCTTATGGTTATGATGATGAGGAGGAGGAGGAGGGAAGGCAATTAGGATCTATTTCTGAAATTAGAATTGATGACAATGGCAGCAATGATGAATGATGATGGTGGTGGTTGTAATGACAATGGTGAGGGTAGTGGTGCTGGTGGTGATTGTGGTGGTGACTATGATGATGATGATGGTGGTGGTTGTGGTGGTGACTATGATGATGGTGTTGGTGGTTGTGGCGGTGACTATGATGATGGTGGTGGTGGTTGTGGTGGTGACTATGATGATGATGGTGGTGGTGGTTGTGGTGGTGACTATGATGATGATGGTGACTATGATGATGGTGGTGGTGGTGGTGACTATGATGATGGTGTTGGTGGTGGTTGTGGTGGTCACTATGATGATGATGTGGTGGTGGTTGTGGTGGTGACTATGATGATGATGGTGGTAGTGGTAGTTGTAGTGGTGACTATGATGATGGTGTTGGTGGTGGCGGTGGTAATAGTGATACAGGTGATGTTGATGATGATGATGATCATCATCATCATCATCATGATAATGACAAGGTTGGTGATGATGCAAGTAGTAATGCAAAAGATTATGAAAATGGAAGTAGTAATGGTTTCCATTCAATGTCAGAACAAAATAAAGGATAAATGCATGGAGGAGGGGGCGTGGGAGGGCAGGGCAGAATCTGTTGTGGTGGTGGTGGTGGTGGTGGTGGTGGTTGTGTGATGGAGGGGGATAAGAACTCTCCGCTAACAGGGACAAGGTCACACAAGCCAGTGTCTTTCCACTAAACACTTAAATCCCCCCACCACTACCACCACCACCACCTCCAACCCCCAACCCATGAACCACTGGTGGAAGTTGACATTGTAACGGTGAGTAGGGGGCTAGTGGAGAAGGCGGTGGGGGGGGGAGCTGGAAGGAAAGGATGGAAGTAAAACGAAGGGGAAGAGAATGGGAAGAAAAAGAGAAAAAAAGGAGACAGACATGTATTTGTGAGAGAGAGAGAGAGAGAGAGAGAGAAAGAGAGAGAGAGAAAGAGAGAGAGAGAGAAAGAGAGAAAGGGAGAGGGTGTGTGCTGGAGATGTGTAGATGGTAGTGATGAGGGAACAAACAAGGACATGCCATCTCAGTGAGGCGGTGGAGCAACACTTACTCTGACCACTGTTGCAAGAGGGACCTCCTATGCAGTTGCTCAGTCTGCTGGAAATAGCAGCTAAATCATCATTAAATCAAGAGTCACTTGCCTTAAATGAACACGGGTATATATTGAATCGTGCAGTCAGTGAGAAATATACAAAACGATGGTGGTCATGGTTGGAACATCACTGATCATAGCTACACTTAATCATAACTACTCCTTTATAATAAGAGGGATATCTGTCCTTAATAAAAAAAAAAAACCTTTCAGTCAAGAATGACCATGGGATTGCACCTAGAAAGTTACCCTCTGAGGCCCAAGTCCAAGCATCAATGTTATCCAAGGGCCGATACAGCATGGCACTAAAGATATTGCAACTCATTTCTACAGTTGAGTGAACTGGAGCAACGTGAAATGAAGGGTCTTGCTCAAGAACATAACACACAGCCCAGTCAGGAAACTGAACTTACTAACTCATGATTGTGGGTCCGACACTCTAACCACTGACCCTGACCCTAACCGTAACCCTAAAACCAGTACAAACACACAAGTGATGTCATAAATAACAGTGACAAACGAAAAATACACCACCAATAGTTGTTATTGACAAACAGCGGCAGTAATTTATTGAGCTGAATACACGTCATTGATTGGTTGAAATTACCGAAATACGACAACTTTAACCCCTTAGTGTTCAGATTATTCTATCAAACATAATGCTTATTGATTCACATTGATTTGAATTAATCATGCATTATCTCATATCTTCAAGAGCTTGATGGTGTAATTACTTAATGTAGAATAACATTGTAGGGTAGGTGTGAGGGCCTGGATCTGGTCAGTTTGAACGTAAAACAGATTAAATATTTTGGCCGGATATGGCCGGTTTAAATACTAAAGTGTTAAGGTGAAATAACTTCATAAATTTAAGTTTTTCTCAAAAGTGTTAAGAGTAAAACATCTCTCTATATATAAACGGCAAAATGTCTGTCTGTTTGAGTGTCCTTTATACAAATCCACAATGTTTCAGTTAGAGGGCTCGCACTTTCTTTGGTCACTCAAAACCGTCCAAGGGTGGTTGTGCACATCTTTACATTTCCCGGAACCATTTGGTTCGTAAGCAAGCTACTTACCATACAGCCACTCCTACACCTATTTTTTTTTTTTTTAAACTGCATTTGTTTCAATTTAAAAATATTCTTTTCTTTATCTTTCAGTCCTTGGACCCTAGCCAAGCTGGGGCATGGCTTCCAAGGGTTCAGTCAAACGAATCAATCCTAGTACTTTTTTTAAAACCTGGCACCCATTGATTTCTTTTGCCAAAGATACAGAGACATAAACAAACCAATACACACACACAAATATATACATACAATGGGCTTCTTTCAGTTTCCATCTAGAAAATCCACTCACTTCTTATCACACAGCTATGCCTGCACATATAGCCATAGTAAATTTAATAAAATACTTGGAAACCATCCCACTTGAGACAACCTCTGGTCCTATTAAACAACTTCCTATTTTAAAGTGATCCATATTAAACCTGATATCAAAATTTTATGATAATTTTATATTTCAAATACTAGCTTAATAATGATAAGGTTACTTTACTAAATTTTTCATTATTTTCTAAATTAACAATCGCAGGTGTGGCTATATGGTAAGAAGTTTGCTTCCGTTCCCACCGCAGCACACCTTGGGTGAGTGTCTCTTACTATAGCCTTGGGCGGACCAAAGCCTTGTAAGTGGATTTAGTAGAGGGAAACTGAACGAAGCCCATTGTGTGTCATCATTGTTTAACGTCCGTTTTCATTGTAGCATGGGTTGCACAGTTCGACCGGGGTCTGGGAAGCCAGAAGGCTGCGCCAGGCTCCAGTCTGGTCTGGCAGTGTTTCTACAACTGGATGCCCTTCCTAATGCCAAACACTCTGCGAGTGTAGTGGGTGCTTTTTACATGCCACCGGCACAGGGGCCAGAGGAGGCTGGCAAACGGCCACGATCGGTTGGTGCTTTTTAAGTGTCACTGACACGGACGCCAATTAGGTGGCGCTAGCATCAGCCACGTTCGGATGGTGCTTTTTAAGTGCCACCGGCACATAGGCATATATAATTAACTAAAATGTAATTAAATTAATTATACTGTATTCAAACTCTCCATTTTCTTATATATATATATATATATATATATATATATATATATAATATATATTATATCAGGCATGTACCGTCAGTAATTACTTAGAGTAGGTAGTTGATGACCTTTATGAAGTAAAACACAAAATTAAGCAAAACAGAGATGCACAACTGAGTTGAAGGCAGATTTATTTCTGTCTTTATAGCACGTAAAGAAAACAGTGTTGCAGGAGTGTACGCAGCATGTGTACTACAGCAGTACTATGTGTAGCTTAAATACTGAGATTGAAAAAGCAGGGCAAATTATGCCTACCTAATCTACAAAAAAAAAATATATATTTTGCATTTTATGCATAGTAATCAGAGTAACCTTCATAATTTTACTGAATTAGGTGCATATTTTGCCATAAAAGGAAAATGTTGATATCGATCTATTTTATTCAGAGTAGGCACTGCCTACCTCGCCAGCAGGTTCCGGACGGACGGACGGACATGTGTGTGCATGACTGTGTTTCTCCCTCACCACTTCTTGACAACCAGTGCTGATGTATTGATGTCCACATAACTTAACAATTTGGCTTAAGAGACCCATAGAATGAGTACCAGGTGTAAAAAACAAGTAACAGGGACAATTTGTTCAAATGAAATTCTTTAAGACAATGCCCCAGCATGGCCGCAGTCTAATGACTGAAACAAGTAAAAGAATAAAAGCAGTGTAATTCAACAGAAATATGGTAACAAAAAGGTTAAGCTGCTGTGTGGAACACAAATTAACATGTTTTGATAGGAAGTTTTACCTAAGATCACTTTAACCCCTTAGTGTTCATATTAGTCTGTCAAATGCAATTGTTTTGAATCAATTATGCATTTTCTCATAGCTTTGAGATTTTCATGATGTGATTACTTATTCTTAGAATGAGATTGTAGTGTAGGTGTGACATGCCAGATCTGGCCAGTTTGAATATTAAACAGGTAGAATGCTTGGGCTGGATATGGTTTGTTTAAACTAGCCATACCTGGCCAAAATATTCTACCTGTTTTATCATAAAACCAGCCAAATTTCACATCTACCCTACAATGTCACTCTAAAAATAAACAATCACATCATCAAAATCTCAAACCTACAACACCTATTTCTTTACTACCCACAAGGGGCTAAACACAGAGGGAACAAACAAGGACAGACAAACGGATTAAGTTGATTACATCGACCCCAGTGCGTAAATGGTACTTAATTTATCGACCCCGAAAGGATGAAAGGCAAAGTCGACCTCGGTGGAATTTCAACTCAGAACGTAGCGACAGGCGAAATACCTATTTCTTTATTACCCACAAGGGGCTAAACAAGGACTGACAAAAGGATTAGGTCGATTATATCGACCCCAGTGCGAAACTGGTACTTTATTTATCGACCCCGAAAGGATGAAAGGCAAAGTCGACCTCGGCGGAATTTGAACCCAGAACGTAACGGCAGATGAAATACAGCTACGCATTTCGCCCGGCATGCTAACGTTTCTGCCAGCTCGCCGCCTACAACATAATATCATGATTAATTCAAAACAATGTAAATAAATAAACATCACATTTTTAACAGAGTAATCTGAATGTTAAAGAGTTAAAACAAAAATATGCAATTTGAGGGAAATTTTGCTGTTATTTCTAGAAGGTTGAGTGACCACTTAGAGATTCTTTTCGTTCATCCTATTTACTTATAGAGTTGGAGTGATCGGCACTTAACTCTAGTGGTGTATATCCCAGTGCTTGGAGATAATTAGGTTAATCCTGCTACTAATTTTGTGTGTCAATGTTTATTTTTGCTTTATATTTGGCTTTATCGAGAGAAAAAGATTAACCCTTTCGTTACTGTATTTATTTTGAGATGCTCTGTGTTTCTTTTAATTAATTTTAAAAATAACAAAGAATTTAGTAAAATAACTTAGTTATCATTAAGATAGTGTTAGGAATATAAATTGTGACTAAGATTTGGAAACAAGACATTTATACCACAGAACCAGAGGCAGTTTCAGCCGGGTTGGTAATGAAAGGGTTAAAATTGTTAGGATGATAATGTCATAGTGTTCTGGAGTGTCGCAGATGCACCTTCATCAAATGGTAAGAATACTATTGTAGTAATGTACTGGCGTATATTAAAGACGTCTGGACTGAGCAGGAGAGGTGATAATGTTCCGGACGAAGTATTGCCTTGAGCTAGCTGGACTGAGTGGGAAGAACAATGGGATCTTTTCGGTTCGAACGGCAGTTTTTAACATAATTTCTAGGTAACTAAAAAATGTTAAACTTCGTATACTGGTAGAATGTGTTTATAAAACATCTTTTTCTCTTGGCTTTATTGAGAAAATTCTATAGTTTGTAAGATATTTGTTGTTGTTTTTTCTTCAATTTCTGCAATTTCAACCAATCAATGATGTCCATTGAGGTAAAAAAAAAAACATTCTGTGCCGTATGAATATGTCCCTCGTTTAAGAAACGGATTGGGTTTATTTACATTTGTGAAGAAAAAAAGATACCCTTCCCCCACCCCTAAAACAGATTGAAATGCAATAGATCGATACTAGGGTCATAATTATGGGTGACAATTTCATATGACATCACTAGAAAAAAGTGCTGTTCAAACTGAAAAGATCCGAACAATGTCTAAAACAGATTGAAATGCAATAGATCGATACTAGGGTCATAATTATGGGTGACAATTTCATATGACAGCGCTAGAAAAAACTGCCATTCAAACCAAAAAGTTCCGAACAATGTCTAAAACAGATTGAAATGCAATAGACCGATACTAGGGTCATAATTATGGGTGACAATTTCATATGACACTGCTAGAAAAAACTGCCGTTCAAACCGAAAAGATCCGAACAATGTCCTTAAGATGGTGCTGTAGAAGTGTTCTGGACTGAGTGGAAGGGATAATAGAGTAAGGATGGTGCTGTAGTGGTATCCTGAAGTGTTGTAGATGGGTTTGGATTGAGTGGGAGAAATAGTGTTATGGAATGTTATAGGATGTTCTGTGGTTAGAAGCTTGCTTCTCAACCACATGGTTCTAGGTTCAGTCCTACTGCATGGCACCTTGTGCAAGTATTTTCTACTATAGCCTTGGGCCGACCAAAGTCTTGTGAGTGGATGTGGTAGATGGAAACTGAAAGAAGCCTATTGTATGTGTGTGTGTGTGTGTGTCGCTTGTCCCCACCCTCATCACCACCACCACTTAACAACCAGTGTTGGTGTGTTTACGTCCCCATAACTTAGCAGTTTGGCAAAAAGGACTGGGGTCGATTCATTCTTCAAGGCGGTGCCCCAGCATGGCCATAGTCTAATGACTGAAACAAATAAAAGGTAAAAGACATCCCTGCAGGGTAGTATTGTTTTGGAGTGTTGTAAGATCTATCTTGATTTGAGTGTGAGTGGGAGTGATATATAGCTCTAGTGATGTTGTAGTAAGTGTTTTAGAGTGCTGCAGACATGTTCTTGACTGAATGGAAGAAACAATGCTCTTATGATATTTTGTGGTAGAGTTCTGGGGTTATTATAAATGTGTCTGAGTGTCTGAGGATGACTATGCTTATTGTGACAAGGACTGTGAGGTATGGAGCTTATTGTGACATTAAACTGTTTAAGTGTATCTCTAGGTAGTTGTGACCATCCCATCTTATTTTCAGACACAATCTAGGACTACATTATCCTATATACCAGTGGTTCTCAACCAGGGTTCCGCCAGTACAGTCCGGGGGTTTCGCAAGAAGTTACAAAACGGCTAAAATTGGCAGTAATTTTAAATTCTCCTGTGCAGATATGTGTGCATAAGACTATTAAATTATTGCACAGGGGTTCCCCGAGCCAGTGGAATGTTTCCTTGGGGTTCCGCTGCAGCAAAAAGTTTGAAAAGCACTGCTATATACCCTTAACTTTTTCTTTTCCGGCTTTTTTTTTTTGAGATAGAAGGGTGATGCTGATGATGGTGTGATGCTGATGATGGTGTGATTTGGTTGCTATTTCTAGCAAGCTAGGCAAACGAGTGGAGGCTATCTCTTAGTAATGTAAAAGTAATAAGAAAAGGTAGTGGAGATGGTGGTGGTGGTGGTGGGGTTGGGTAATGTGTTTGTGTGTCTGTTTGAGCATGTGTATGCCAATAGTTGTTATATGGTGCTGGTATGTGCATGTATACCTGAAGGATGGATGAAAGAGGAAAACAACAGTGTATCTAGGGGCTACATTATCCCATAGGCGCAGGAGTGGCTGTGTGGTAAGTAGCTTGCTTACCAACCACAGGGTTCCAGGTTCAGTCCCACTAAGTGGCATCTTGGGCAAGTGTCTTCTGCTATAGCCCCGGGCCGACCAATGCCTTGTGAGTGGATTTGGTAGACGGAAACTGAAAGAAGCCCGTCCTATATATGTATATATATGTGTATGTGTGTGTGTCCCCCTAGCATTGCTTGACAACCGATGCTGGTGTGTTTACGTCCCCATCACTTAGCGGTTCGGCAAAAAAGACCGATAGAATAAGTACTGGGCTTACAAAGAATAAGTCCTGGGGGTCGAGTTGCTCGACTAAAGGCGGTGCTCCAGCATGGCCGCAGTCAAATGACCGAAACAAGTAAAAGAGTAAAGAGTATATGCCCCTGCCCCTTTTTTGTGATAGCAGGGTGTGATTTGGCTGCTATTTCTAGCAATCTGAGCAACCAAGTGGAGGCTAACTCATAGTAATGTAAAATAGGAAAAGGTGGTGGAGATGGTGGTGGTGGTGGTGGTAGGGAAGTGTGTGTGTGTGTGCTTGAGCATATGTTTGCCAAGAGTTGTTATGTAGTGGTGGTGGTGTGTGAAGGGGTGTTGATATACCTGAAGGATGAAAGAGAGGAAGATGAGGAGTAGGGGGGGTCTGAAGGTGAACTAAGGTAACTAACAAACACAGCTGACCTTGAAATATCCAATAATATGAGAGGTAGAAGAGAGAGAAAAAGAGAGAGAGAGAGAGAGAGTGTGTGTGTGTGTGTGTATGCATCTGTGTTTGTATTCTTAGTGCCAGCCATGTGTGTGAAAGTGAGTGAGCGTGTCTGTGTGTGTATGGGTGTGTGTGTGCGTGCGTGTAAGCAAGCAGTGCCCTTTTTTTTTGTCCTGGTCCAGGGTCACAATCTACCATGCACCTTCTGTTTGACCAGGGGGGATGGGGAGGAGGGTGAAGTAACAGTGAGGAAGGAGAATATCGCTCAAGAGGAAGCAGACAGGTGAAACATCACCTCACCCCTACAAACACCATATACCCTTTCTCACTTCCTTTCTTTCTTCCCAGTGCATGATGTCACTATGTAGTCCCTTCCTTCCTTCCTTCCTTCCTCCCACCCCACCTACTGATAGTGTACGTACACACAATGTCCTCTCCGAAATACTTTGCGGTATTTCGACTGTCGTTACGTTCTGAGTTCAAATTCCACCGAAGTCGACTTTGCCTTTCATCCTTTCAGGGTCGATAAATAAAGTACCAGTTACACACTGGGGTTGATGTAATCAACTTAATCCCTTTGTCTGTCCTTGTTTGTCTCTTCTGTGTTTAGCCCCTTGTGGGTAATAAAGAAATAGGTATTTCGTCTGCCATTACGTTCTGAGTTCAAATTCCACCGAGGTTGACTTTGCCTTTCATTCTTTCAGAGTCGATAAACAAAGTACCAGTTTCGCACTGGGGTCGATGTAATCGACTTAATCCTTTTGTCTGTCCTTGTTTGTCTCCTCTATGATTATCCCCTTGTGGGCAATAAAGAAACATATACTTCAACAGAAGAATTCCTCTCAGCAAATAAGAACTACACCACTCTCTCCGCCTAATTCACCTAATCTACTTCCACCATACCACCCATCACTGGATGATCTCATCCAGATAAAACACACACACACTGACCACACAGTTCTGTATCATTCCCTGTCATCATACATTCACCATCACCACTAGTACCATTATATAACCTAGTGTTTCTCAACATGGGTCCATATGGCCCTTAGAAGTCCATTTAAGATTTTGCTGTCAAAAATTTATCTGCAATAAATTGGTTATACTTCCACCACCGCCGTCGTCGTTGTTGTTTAATGTCTACCTTCCATGCTGGCATTGGTGGGACAGTTTGACAAGAGCTGACCAGGCAGAAGCCTGCACCAGACTTCTGTAACTGTTTTGGCAGGATTTTTACAGCTGGATGCCCTTCCTGACACCAACCACTCAGCAGAGTAGACTTAATACTTTTTATGTGGCACAAGCACAGGCGAGGTCAGTTTTAGCAAGGTTTTTACAGCTGGATGTCCTTCCAAATGCCAACTACTTCACAGTGTGGACCGAGTGCTTTTAAGTAGTGCCTGTACTGACAGGGTCACCAAGTACTTGCAAGACAAAAAAAAACTCTTTTGAGAGGGGAGGAGGCACTGGAGGTGATCTTGTGTCAGATGATGAAAGGTTATAGTGAGACAGAAAGACAGAAACAGGTGAGCTGGCAGAAACGTTAGCACTCCGAAATGCTTAGCGGTATTTCGTCTGCCGCTACGTTCTGAATTCAAATTCCGCCGAGGTCGACTTTGCCTTTCATCCTTTCGGGGTCGATAAATTAAGTACCAGTTATGCACTGGGGTCGATGTAATCGACTTAATCCCTTTGTCTGTCCTTGTTGTCCCCTCTATGTTTAGACCCTTGTGGGTAGTAAAGAAATAGGTATTTCGTCTGCGGCTGCGTTCTGAGTTCAAATTCCGCCGAGGTCAACTTTGCCTTTCATCCTTTCGGGGTCGATAAATTAAGTACCAGTTATGCACTGGGTCGATGTAATCAACTTAATCCGTTTGTCTGTCCTTGTTTGTCCCCTCTATGTTTAGCCCCTTGTGGGTAGTAAAGAAATAAGAAAGACAGAAACAGGCTACCCAGCTGGAGAGAGAGAGAGAGAGAGATCGGGAATGAAGACAGAAACAGGTGCTCCGCCACAAAGGAAATACATGGTTACCCAGCCTAAGGGAAGTACAGAAGGAGAGAGTGAGTGGGAGACAGCAGGATAGAGATGTTGGTAATGTGCCGGGTATACTCACAAGGGACAGGGATCAAAATATAAATAGGATGGTTGAGTAAAGGAAGACAGAGGTGGTGGCAAATGCCAGGGCATACCCTTGAGGTTCAAACGTCATATATTTTAACAATTTTTTAATAAAATTCCTAATAATATTTAATTATAAAAATATAATTCAACATTGAATAGCTAGCAGGGTCCAGTTGGGACACAGCCTTGAAGAATTTTTAATTGGATGTATTGACATCAGAATGTTTTTTTCTTATTTTTACTTGTAGCAGTCATTGGAGAGAGAGAGAGAGAGAGAGAGAGAGAGAGAGAGAGATTGACTGTGTTTAATTGTGCAGAACAGACCATCCTTGAATAAATATGCTGTGGTGGTTGTCATTGTCTTGAACGCTGACCATTCTTGCCACAGGACAATTTCCAGCCAAATAGACAGAAAGATAAATAGAGAGAGAGAGAGAGAGAGGAGAGAATGGGGGGAAAAGAGAGAGAAAGAGAGATTGAAAGGTCTCAATTCTTTGAAAATTTTGGCACTTTAGAAAGGAAAGGAATTATAACAATCTGAGGTACGAAGACAATATGGCTTTGTTTGCAGACTGTCTCTTCACTCTTCACACAGAAGAGACGCTTCAGGGATTGATCAATATCGTGACTGAGGAGATTGGAAAGCTTGGACTGACGATTAACTTCCAGAAAACCTTCTCAAGAAAGCATAGGTACTTGCATGTCACTTGACGGTGAATGGAACTGGGATAGAGCAGGTCAGTTTCATATATCTGGGAAGTTGGATAACATCAGCTGGAAAGTCATATAAGGACATCAAGTGCAAAATTGGATTAGCAAAGAAGACTTTTATGGATAAGAGAAGCATTTTTTGTGCAAAGAGAATTGGAATGAAAGTCAAGAAAAGACAACTGAAGTGCTAAATCTGGTTGGTGCTAACGTATGGATGTGAGTCTTGGACAATAAGGAGTCATGGAGAAGAGACTCAAAGCTGCAGAAATGTGGTTTTCCAGAAAAATGTTGAGAATCTTGTGGGTACAGAGGGTGACGAATGTGGAAGTGTTGAAGAAGATGAAAGTGGAGAGACAGTTGATGGATACTATCAGAGAGAGGCAGTGGAGATTTGTTGGTCATTTTCTCAGAGAGGATGATGGAATGGAGCGTTACATGGTGGAGAAGAAGAGCTGGTGGGAAGGAGAGCGAGAGAGGAAGGCAGAGAACGAAGATGTTCGACTGGATGAAGAAGAGACTGAATGCGCAGATCGAGAAAGACCCGGGTGATGTTGAGAGAGACAGAAATAAATGGAGGAGGAACAAGCCATGATTCGTCAAAGGTGTGAATATGCCATAAGGCGGCCAGCTGGCAGAAACGTTAGCATGCCGGACGAAATGCTTAGCTGTGTTTCGTCTGCCATTACGTTCTGAGTTCAAATACTGCCGAGGTCGACTTTGCCTTTCATCCTTTCGGGGTCAATTAAATAAGTACCAGTTACGCACTGGGGTCGATATACTTGACTTAATCCGTTTGTCTGTCCATGTTTGTCTCCTCTATGTTTAGCCCCTTGTGGGTAATAAAGAAATAGGTATTTCGTCTGCCGCTACGTTCTGAGTTCAAATACCGCCGAGGTCGACTTTGCCTTTCATCCTTTCGGGGTCAATTAAATAAGTACCAGTTACGCACTGGGATCGATATAATCGACTTAATCCATTTGTCTGTCCTTGTTTGTCCCTTCTGTGTTTAGCCCCTTGTGGGTAGTAAAGAAATAGGTATTTCGTCTGCTGCTACGTTCTGAGTTCAAATACCGCCGAGGTCGACTTTGCCTTTCATCCTTTCGGGGTCAATTAAATAAGTACCAGTTACGCACTGGGATCGATATAATCGACTTAATCCATTTGTCTGTCCTTGTTTGTCCCTTCTGTGTTTAGCTCCTTGTGGGTAGTAAAGAAATAGGTATTTCGTCTGCCATTACGTTCTGAGTTCAAATACTGCCGAGGTCGACTTTGCCTTTCATCCTTTCGGGGTCAATTAAATAAGTACCAGTTACGCACTGGGGTCGATATAATCGACTTAATCCGTTTGTCTGTCCGTGTTTGTCCCCTCTGTGTTTAGCCCCTTGTGGGTAGTAAAGAAATAGGTATTTCGTCTGCCGTTATGTTCTGAGTTCAAATTCCGCCGAGGTCGACTTTGCCTTTCATCCTTTCGGGGTCGATTAAATAAGTACCAGTTACGCTCTGGGGTCGATATAATCGACTTAATCCATTTGTCTGTCCTTGTTTGTCCCTTCTGTGTTTAGCTCCTTGTGGGTAGTAAAGAAATAGGTATTTCATCTGCCATTACGTTCTGAGTTCAAATACCGCCGAGGTCGACTTTGCCTTTCATCCTTTCGGGGTCAATTAAATAAGTACCAGTTACGCACTGGGGTCGATATAATCGACTTAATCCGTTTGTCTGTCCGTGTTTGTCCCCTCTGTGTTTAGCCCCTTGTGGGTAGTAAAGAAATAGGTATTTCGTCTGCCGTTATGTTCTGAGTTCAAATACCGCCGAGGTCGACTTTGCCTTTCATCCTTTCGGGGTCGATTAAATAAGTACCAGTTACGCTCTGGGGTCGATATAATTGACTTAATCTGTTTGTCTGTCCATGTTTGTCCCCCTCTGTGTTTAGCCCCTTGTGGGTAATAAAGAAATAGGTATGAATATGCCACGACACAAGAGAGTGTGTAAATGGACAAAACACCCACGCTTCTGAGATGGTGTCTCAATTATGTTTTGTAGGACAAACAGACAGAAACTCTCTTTTACATATATAGATAACGGGATTCTTTCAGCTTCTGTTTGCCAGATCCACTCACAAGGCTTTGGTCAACCTGGGGCAATAAAAAACACTTAGTGAAAGAATGCCGTACAGTGAGATTGAAACCAAGTCCAAATAGTTGGGAAACAAGTTTCTTAACCATAGTCGTGTCTCCTAAAGTATTATTGTTTATTTCTTTAGAAAATCCAATGGCCTTTATGCTTGTATTATGTTTTGATTCGGATTTTTTTTTGCGTTGAAGCAAGTACCTTGACCTCCTAATATGCTGCAAATCCCTTATTTTGGTTCGGAAAAAAGGGGGACCCCCCACTCCCAGAAACATTGGAATTTTTTTTTTTTTTTATTGAATGAATTCCTGTGACCTCCTAATATGCTGTAAAACCCTTTTTGGGGGGTCCGAAAGACGGGGTGGAGTTAGGTGGAAGGATCGTCCCCCACCCCACCCCCGCACCATTGATTTTTTTCACCTGCACGATTTTCACTAAGGCAAAAAAAAAAAAAAAAACTTTGTGTGGAATCAAGTACCCAGACCTCCTAATATGCTGCAAATCCCTTATTTTGGTTCGGAAAGGGGGGCGAGGGAAGCCCCAACCCCAACTTTTTTTTCCGAATCAAAATAAGTTTTTTCGAGCATATTAGATCAGGGTACTTGATTTCCACGCAAAAAATCCGATTTAAAAAAATTTTTATCCCTTAGTGAAAATCGTGCGGGTTTACCCGAAAAATTGACCCCCCACTTTCTTCCTCAAATCACTCACTGCTATCTTAAACTTAGGGAGAGTATTTTGCAGAGGTAAAGAATACGCGCACCACACGTTTTCGGAGTAACCTTAACCCTAAACACGCAGCATGCGTATCCTTTACCTTCGACGAATATCTTGGATTCTGTAGCCCTAGGTCTCCGGCACCGAAATTACTTGAAATTTTCTGTTTCAAAACATACATTATTCAGTGATTAAGAAAGTAGTCGCTTTTATCTAGCTTTCTTGGTGAAACTTAAATTCCGCCCTATGTTCACATGTACGAAAGATTAAATACTGGGACAGAACTAAGATCCATGATCATGAAAAGAAAAACAAAACTTGGGTACTACTTGAGAACAGTGGTCCCAGTGCGCGCACTCGCGTAGTCACGCATCCGCGCTAGCTAGTCGTGACTAGTCGATCCTACAACGACTACCTGGCAAAGTAAATAAAACACAAAGTGAATAATTTTTTAAACAAAGTAAATAACACAAAAACACAAAGTAAGGATCGACTAGTCATGACTAGCTAGCGCGAATGCGTGAGTACGCGAGTGCGCGCACCGGGACCGCTGTTCTCAAGTAGTACCCAAAACTTGCACATAATCAAGCTACCTATTTTGTCGTCAAAATTTATCAAGGTTTATCTTTCCATTTAAGGCACAAACCGGTAAATACGACTGGGTTCGGGCGAAACTTTTTACCTCGCCATTCAAATTGAACACGTGCGACGTTACTCTAATTGAACGAGACACAATTAAAATCAATGTTTTATGATAAGAAAAAATAAAGCTTACGTTTAATTAAACGCCTGATTTTGTCGTCGACGGGTGTATCTTCCTTCCACTTAACACCCAGATCTGTAAACAGTACCATCTCGAGATGTTTCTTTTATTTTATTTGGAAACAGAGCGACCCGGTTCGGAAAAACACGGCGAGGAAAGCAAAGAGGTGAAACTGACAAGAAATCAAAACAAAACCAAAGAGAGGCGATAAATGCAGGGACATAACTCAATACACGCTAAAATGATTTCATCTTACGACTTCAACAGGTTATTACAAATAAGGGATCTTTTCGGTTCGAACGGCAGTTTTTAACATAATTTCTAGGTAACTAAAAAATTTTAAGCTTCGTATACTGGTAGAATGTGTTTATAAAACATCTTTTTCTCTTGGCTTTATTGAGAAAATTCTATAGTTTGTAAGATATTTGTTGGGTTTTTTTTCTTCAATTTCTGCAATTTCAACCAATCAGTGACGTCCATTGAGGTAAAAAAAAAAACCATTCTGTGCCGTATGAATATGTCCCTCGTTTAAGAAACAGATTGGGTTTATTTACATTTGTGAAGAAAAAAATATACCCTTCCCCCACCCCACCCCTAACCCTAAAACAGATTGAAATGCAATAGATCGATACTAGGGTCATATTTATGGGTGATAATTTCATATGGCACCGCTAGAAAAAACTGCCGTTCAAACCGAAAAGATCCCAAAACACAAGGAATCTTGAACACCTTCTAATAACTGAGAAAATATCCCTTTTTTTTTTAACATTTGAAAAATGTATTTGTCATGTCTTGCTTAAATATCTTCGGGTAATCATTTTTGTAAGCCGACTGGCAACAACCACAAGATTAATTTTTAAAAATCTTTTTACATTCCTAGAACGGCCTCTGCACATCTGAATATGCAAACTGCTTACACGTTCTCTTCGAGGCATTGTATTTACCTCTTGCTACTAGGCCTACCAAATGCAACTAAATTCCCTCCCCCCTCGCTACATTTTTTGCGTCTTACACCCCAGAGACCGCAATAAAGTACTTTTTCCATCATTTCTTCCCAGAGCTGCAACTTCAAAAATTATCTCCCACCCACGTTTTTAGCAGTCAGCGACCTGCAGATATTCCAAACCGAACGTCACAGGAATCGATTTTACTGGTTCGTGAGGGGTGGGGACGTAATGTCTTTGACACTTCTTTTGAGTAACCTATATATATTCTTTAATTGTCTTAATAATGACGTTTACTAAATTTTCCTTCTCCCAACATTCCTTAAACTGCATGCTTCATTGAATAAAAATATTTTGTGTGCGTGTTTTTGTTAGACTATGAAGTAACATTGTGAGAGACTTATTTGTACTCAGAACCCAAGAGTTTCCAATATATTTAAATATTTATAAAAATTTATCCAATTTAAAAAATAAAATTTTACCACAGGGAAGAGAAGTTTAAGTCATGACTTGACTAATCATATCAACTTGAATTTTTATCAGGTGATGTATTTCAGATAGATTTAGTGAAGAAAGATATTTTTGAAGGCCCCCACCAATGTGGACATGGGATTGAACAAATTGTTTAGGGTGAAGTTTAGATGAGACATAACAAGAGAAGGATAGGAGGATCTTTTCGGTTTGAATGGCAGTTTTTTCTAGCCGTGTCATATGAAATTGTCACCCATAATTATGACCCTAGTATCGATCTATTGCATTTCAATCTGTTTTAGGGTTAGGGTTAGGGGTGGGGGTGGGAGGAAGGGTATCTTTTTTCTTCAGAAATGTAAATAAACCCAATCTGTTTCTTAAACGAGGGACATATTCATACGGCACAGAATGTTTTTTTACCTCAAATAGACGTCATTGATTGGTTGAAATTGCAGAAATTGAAGAAAAAACAACAACAAATATCTTACAAACTATAGAATTTTCTCAATAAAGCCAAGAGAAAAAGATGTTTTATAAACACATTCTACCAGTATACAAAGTTCAAAATTTTTTAGTTACCTAGAAATTATGTTAAAAACTGCCGTTCAAACCGAAAAGATCCGGACCCACCTATGTGGACATGGGATTGAACAAATTGTTTAGAGTGAAGTTTAGATGAGACATAACAAGAGAAGAATAGGATGTATCAAATGTGCTATGGCAGAGCCATTATCCTTGCTAATTAAAATTTTTTTATTAGTATTGAACTATGAAGTTCAATAAAGGTTATTAGTTATACTAAGACAGTAAAAAGACAGGATCATTCATCCGAGGATCAGATAGAATGCTTTGCAGTATTTATTCCAGCTCTGTTCTCTAAGTACGAGTCCTGTTGAGGTCAACTTTGCCTATAATAATTTCAGGGTTGGTAAATGAAATACCAATCCAGTAATGAATGAGATTTTCTTTACACTCTCATTGCTAATTCATCAAATATAGTGAATCCATACTTAGCTGAAAAGGTCTGATATGAATGAAATGTAATCAGAGTTGGATCTTTTCGGTTTGAACGGCAGTTTTTACTAGCTGTGTCATATGAAATTGTCACCCATAATTATGACCCTAGTATCGATCTATTGCATTTCAATCTGTTTTAGGGTTAGGGGTGGGGGAAGGGTATCTTTTTTTCTTCACAAATGTAAATAAACCCAATCTGTTTCTTAAAGAGGGACATATTCATATGGCACAGAATGTTTTTTTACCTCAATAGACGTCAGTGATTGGTTGAAATTGCAGAAATTGAAGAAAAAAAACAACAAATATCTTACAAACTATAGAATTTTCTCAATAAAGCCAAGAGAAAAAGATGTTTTATAAACACGTTCTACCAGTATACGAAGTTTAAAATTTTTTAGTTACCCAGAAATTATGTTAAATACTGCCGTTCAAACCGAAAAGATCCTCAGAGTTTCCTCTGAACTTGCTGAAATAACTAAGATATTGATCATTGAATTAATGTTGTCTTTTTCTCTCCGCATAATTATTTCTAATTATATTTTTGATGCTTCCTGCATTAAATATGCTAATACTTACATAAAAATCATTTTCATGCGGAATAAGTTTTTGCGTCACTGAGGAGGTCTAACATGACTGAAACATATTCAGAGTTGTCTTCCAATGCTTAGGGAAAAATTCAGAATCATAATGGTTATTGGCTAGTATTAATTTTTTCCTCAACATATAATTTTTTTGGAGTTTCTGTATTAAATATTCTCTATCTTGTATTACATGATGCTGCCCCCTCGTTATCGAGTATGGCCATTGCATGAAGCTTAACTATTATTGGTGCTGTGATCGAATGTGACTTTTTAGCCCAGCTAAAGATCTACAATGTCTTGTACAGAATTGGCAACTAAAACCTTTACCGGTAATAGCCAGCTGTAGTTGTAACTGGGTTTCATGTACCTTTGCATGTCGTTTAAGTCCTGCCGAATTACACTCTCATCCACATGCCTGACAGATATGATTAGTATGGTGTGTTACACCACCACCAGTGGCCGGGTTGTCACTCATCTGTCTCGCTTTATGACTACGAAGATGACTCTTGAGTCCAGCTTTACTGAGGCAGGGTCTTGCACAGACACTGCATGTCAGCATCATAGGAAGACCCTTCCCATCTGGAAGTGTAACAGCGATGCCCTTCCTGACATCCCTCCTTACTTTCTCATGTGTATTAAATATTCTCTGTCTTCTATTACATACATACATACATACATACATACATGATGGTTGTCCACTCATGACCAAGGAAGACCACTGCTGATATTCAGGAACATTGTGTGCTCTGGGACTAACATATTCTGCATTTGCAGCTCTGTTGGTGGCTAATGAGCCCTGCCCTTGATAATCATACATGACTACAAACATTGCAACCCAAGCTTTTCCCATTCACTACACTAGCAGTGTGCTTTTGAGCAGCACACTTAAATTCTTCATGCAGAATACATACTCTTTCGAAGGTGTTGATCCCCTCCTTAACCTGCTTCCTCCAACTGTGGTGATGACAGGCATTGCTTTCCTAGTCAGTCTCCTGCATATCACAGGCCTTTAAAGAGGACTTGACACAGTCCTTAAATCACAGACTTGGTTTCTGCCATGGTCTCTTTCCACTTACAAGTTCCCCATATAGCATCTGTTTAGGGATCCTGCTATCCTTCCTTCTAATAAGGCGTTTAGTCCAATGTAACCAGTGCTTATGCACCATCACCCAGTACTCAAGATATCAGCTTTTTTAAGGTTTTTAAGGTTCAGTTAACATTCAGAATATGTTTCAGACATCTCTGATGAAAGCCTTCAAGGACCCTTACATGATGTTTGTAAAGGGTCCATGTCTCACATGAGTAAAGGAACTACGTCAGTACACATGCACGGTACACAGCAATTTTTGTTTGCCTTGTGATGCTGGGACTAAACACGAAACTGAAGAGACTGGAAGGAATCAGTTGCTGTCTGCAGCCTGAAAGATACTTCATCATCCAAGGAACAAGAATGGCTGAGTGTACTGTCCAGGTAGACAAACTTGTCTACCATTTTCAGTATTGTTCTTTCAACCAGGATAGTTGGTTCCACATATGGATTTCCTGGTGCAGGCTGGAACATTACAACAATCTTTTTCAGGCTAATGCTGAGTCCAAATGCCTTGCAAGAAGCAGAAATACGATTCATCAGTAGTTGCATATCATCCACTGTATGAGTGACTAAGTCACAGTCATCTGCATAAAGGAGGTCACAAATAAGATCCTGGAAAACTGTTGAATTGGCAGCAAATCGGTGCAGATTAAAGAGGCAGCCAGAAGATCGATACTTGACATATATTCCCAGAGAGCTAACATTAGCAAAAACATGAGTAAAAGCAGCAGCAAAGTACAAAGAAAAGAGAACTGGGGCAAGAATGTTACCCTGCTTGACACCATTCTCTACAGGAATGATTCCCACTATGTCACCACCAGCATTGACCCAAGCCTCCATCCCATCATGAAATTATTTAATTATAGATACCAAGTGATCTGGGCATCCAAGTTTGCCAAGTATTTTCCATAGCAAGGCCTTGTTAAATCAATGACTACCTGGACAAGATCCATATTCTGCTCATAGCACTTCTCTTGCATCTGTCTTGCTGTGAAAATCATATCCATTGTCCCTCTACCAGATCAGAAGCCACATTGAGATTCAGATAGGACATCATTTATGAGTTACCCATTCAGTGGGATAAGAAGAATATTTGTCAGAACCTTGCCAGCAGCTGATAGTAGAGCAATACCTCTGTAGTTATCACACATTGTTCTGGCTCCTTTTCCTTTAAAGAGAGGAAGAACTATTCTATTCCAGTCCTTAGGCATTGTACCATCCCTCCAGATTACACTAAGTTCAAGGGACTGTATGATGTAATTACCACCAAATCACAAGACCTCAGCACAAATTCCATCCGTTCCAGGTACCCCACCAAGATTCAATTTACTTACTGACATCATTACCTCATCTATTGAGGGCGTGGAATTTAAGGAGCCAAAGATAGGTCTTTGTTGCATAGTATCAATCAATCACTGTTTCATCCACAAATGACTCATGGTTTAGGAGTTCAGAGAAGTGTTCAGTCCAGTGACCTGTGATTTCTGTTGATTTAGTAAAAGAGAAGAAGACTCCTTGGAAAGCAAAGGAGCTGATGCGGGGCTCTTGGGCCCATTAACTTGCTTCATAAGATGATAAAGCTTCTTGCTGTCAATTGCATCAGTAGCAGCCTGAACATCATGAGCAAGATCCTCCCACCAAGTGTTCTGCATCTTCCTGTGAGATCACTGCAGTAGTGATTTTACACTGCTATAGTAGGTAAGTGCACACTGGGTGTGCCGGTTTAGTGACCAACAATCCAACCATGCAACAAGTTGTACTGGATTCCATGTTACCAGTGGCACTTGTGAGAACCTCATAAGTGACCTGACATACATACATACATACATACATACATGCATACATACATGCATACATACATACATACATACATACATACATACACGCATACACATATACATACATACATACATACATACATGCATACATACATACACATATACATGCATACATACATACACACACACATACATACATGCATACACACATACATACGTGCATACATACATACATGCATGCATACATACATGCATACACCTGCTGGAGAGGACCGATCAGGTAAAGGACCTGGGTATCTTGGTGGATTCCTCCTTTTCGCCTTCGGCCCAGTGCGTCCATGCTGCCAACAAAGCACGCGGAATTCTGTTCTTGATTCGACGGTCATTCGGAATGCTCACAGCAGCCATATTCCTACCACTCTATGTCACGCTGGTGAGACCCATATTGGAGTATGGGATTCAAGCCTCTTCTCCTTATCTCCTCAAAGACATACAGCATCTCTAAAGAGTCCAGAAGCTGGCTACCCGCATGGTTCATGGTCTCAAAAATTTGTCCTACGAAGAAAGGCTGAGGACGCTCGACCTTTATTCTCTTGAAAAACGCCGCCGCCGTGGTGATCTCATTCTCGCCCACAACATCATAAGCGGAAAGTGTAACCTCTCGAAAGAGCTGTTCTTCACTCCTGCTCCAGAGCGTCGGCTGCAGGGTCATTCCGAAAAGCTCTACCTGCGACGATTTCATCTCAATCGAAGGAGAGGAGCTTTGTCCGTCCGGGTTGCGGATCCGTGGAACAAGCTGCCAGACGAGATGGTGAAGATGCCGACGACCACTTTGTTCAAAGCCTCCCTGGACCTCAAGTGGCCTGAACTCTTTACATGAACACCACCCTGTACTTAACTCCATGTCCCCCTACATGGCCTTGCTATTTGCCTTTGAGCCAAATTAACTAACTAACTAACTAACTAACATACATACATACATGCATACACACATACATACATGCATGCATACATACATGCATACACACATACACACACACACATACTTACACACATACATACATACATACATGCATGCATACAAAAATGCCCTGTTGATGTTGTTGAAATTCTAATGAAGGAACCTTGGATCTAGGTTAGAAACTGGTTTTTTCTTTATTGGCAAGATATCTTGAAATAAAACTAAATAATCACACACACACACACACACACACACACAAACTGCTGCAGTACCAGACCTTGGTCAGGTTTATTGAAACCTAAAATAAATACAATCCAGGAATCAGCAATATTTGGGATTAATTTTCTTGAAGATGCTGAAAAACTTCAGGTGGTCTGAAAATGTTGATTCATCCAGAATTGCTGAAATGCAAGCGATTTAGAAGATGATTCGAATTGAATTTTATAAAAAAAATTGCATAAAAGTTAAATGTAAAAAGAATAACAAACATAAACAAAACTTAATAAAAAATTTTATGTTTACATTGTTTGCATTCTCAAGGAAAAATTATGTTCTTTAAAAATGATGTACTAATTTACATAATTATTCTAAATTAATTATTTTTTTGAATCAGTAAATTTTTCCAGTGTCTGTTACAGTGCTTGTAACAGTTCAATTATGAGGACGCAACCAAACCAACACTGGTTGTCAAGCAGTGGTGATGGAACAAACATAAACACAAAAGCCGTGTACACACACACATACACACACGACAGGCTTCCACACAGTTTCTGTCTACCCAACTCACTCACAAGGCACTGTTCAGCCCCAGGTTATAGTAGAAGACACTTGCCAATGGCGCTGCACGATGGAACTGAACCCCAAACCACAGGGCTGCAAAGCAAGCTTCTTAACCACACAGCCAGCCATCCCTACAACCTGTTCTATCAATGGCAGCTAAGTTCTAATTTGTCAGAGACTTAAATAGCAATTGGCAATCTAATTAATTTTTCTCTGAATCTAGGAAGAACAAGATGTTTTTACATCAGTTTAAGATTCCACAATGACAGGATTAAATTATAGTTTAACCACTTAATTAGGTTTTTCGAATACATGCTGTTTCGTGCATAAATTAAATGTTTATTAATGATTTAATCATGTCACTGACAAATGCACATTATACCAATTCATCTAATTATTACAGTTGTGATATCATCACCATCATCATAATCATCATGATTGTCTCCACCATCGCCACCACCATCATTGTCCTCATCACCAATTTAACATCTGCTTTTCCATGTTTGCATTGAAAAACAGATCATATTTGTTAAAGCCAACTTTCTGTGTTCAGATGCCCTTCCTGTTGCCAACCCTCATATTTCTCCATGACTAGACATTAGATTCATGAAAGACTGGAAACTAACAACATTGTTCGTATGATGGTAACACTTGCTTACAACTACCACGTGATGTCAAGACATAAGTGTGTGAACTGCACACACGGATGCACACACGCACACATTTATATATATACAAATACAATGGCCTTCTTTTCAGTTTTCATCTACCAAATCCACTCACAAGGCCTTGGTTGGCCAGGGGAAGACATTTGCCAAAGATGCCACACAGTGGGAGCGAAACTGAAACAACATGGTTGGGAAACAGCTTCTTAATCACATAGCCATGCTTGTGTATATATATGTGTGTGTGTGTGCTACTGGTAAGATGTAACCCAGTACACCCTGTTGCATGGTTGGGTCATCGACGACTAAACCGACAACCCTACCAAGCTTGCTTGGTGAGGAGGGTGTTTATTGGACACCCTGCGGGATGAAAAACAAAACCCGTCAAAGGGAGGAGGAACTCTTGAGAGTCAACGGCCATCCAATAAATGTCTTAAGGCTGTATCATGCGCGGGACATAGAAATAATCGAACTGAATACCCGATCGCGCGGTTAAACCATTGGGAGTGAAGGACTCCTAGCCTTTGTTAGGGCATCCTTCTAGGAGAAGGTAACTCAGGTAACTGGGATAACTCCGACATAAAACCTGCGGCTCAGTGGTTACCGATGATGCCGACTTGTTCTTCTTTTCAGATTATGGCTGCTGTTGCTTAGTGAGTGGGATTGACTCAGTGCACAGCCTTTCCTCACTTTAAAAAAAATCTTCTTGCACAGGCATTGCACGATAACAACATTGATTAAGCTTCGTGCAATAGCCATACTCGATAACGAGGGGGCAGCCACCATATATATATATATACATATATATATATATATCAATCCTCATCATCTTTATCATCATTATTTACAGAGTGGCCTGGGTACTTTTAAGGTGGCACCAGCACTGGCAAAGTCTGCTTTAGCACAGTTCTTACAGCTGGATGCCCTTCGAAACACCAATCACTTTACATGTTTAAATGCATACATATATACATACATACATAAACACACACATATTTGCAGAATACCCAGTATTGTCCCAGCTGTAAAGTAAGTATAAACGTCCCAGAATTGTTCTTAATGATGGCATATTCAGTTTAATAGAACATTATTGCATTTCTTTTGAAACATTATTTTTCATGTAACAAATGAAATTGTTTTCCAATATTTTTGTGGCAGTCCATTGTTTAATGCACTGTGATACTGGTAGACGTTCAGAATTGATGTTTTATTTCATAATTCAATTCCAGAATGGATATATTTCTAACCCAAGTATATCATATATATATTTCTTTACTACCCACAAGGGGCTAAACACAGATGGGACAAACAAGGACAGACAAACGGATTAAGTCGATTATATCGACCCCAGTGCGTAACTGGTACTTATTTAATCGACCCCGAAAGGATGAAAGGCAAAGCCGAACTCGGCGGAATTTGAACTCAGAACGTAGCGGCAGGCGAAATACCTATTTCTTTACTACCCACAAGGGGCTAAACACAGACAAGACAAACGGATTAAGTCGATTATACTTATTTAATCGACCCCGAAACGATGAAAGGCAAAGTCGACCTCGGCGGAATTTGAACTCAGAATGTAACGGCAGACGAAATACCGCTAAGCACTTCGCCCGGCGTGCTAATGTTTCTACCAGCTCGTCGCCAGGTACCTTGACTAGAAAGTATATCATATATAAATACTGGATAGAGTAAATGCAAATGCTATTTTATTTCATTTGAAACTTTCGTGTAAATCACCCATACTCTTTTACTTGTTTCAGTCATTTGACTGTGGCCATGCTGGAGCGCCGCCTTTAGTCAAGCACATTGCCTCCAGGACTTATTCTTTGTACTTATTCTATCAGTCTCTTTTGCCGAACTGCTAAGGTACGGGGACGTAAACACACCAGCATTGGTTGTCAAGCGATGTTGGGGGGACAAACACAGACACTCAAATATACACACACACACATATATATACATACGATGGGCTTCTTTCAGTTTCTGTCTACCAAATCCACTCACAAGGCATTGGTCGGCCTGAGGCTATAGAAGAAGACACTTGCCCAAGATTCCATGCATTGGGACTAAACCTGGAACCATGTGGTTGGTTAGCAAGCTACTTACCACACAGCCACTCAGTCATTCTTTTAACATGTCAAAACTGGTATGCTCAGAGGAAACTCACATGACCTGATATTAGTTTCAAATTTTGGCACAAGGCCAGCAATTTCAGGGTGGATGCAAGTCAATTACATTCCTCTCAGTACTCAACTGGTACTTATTTTATCGCTCCCCCACCCCCAAGGGTGAAAGGCAAAGCCGACTCTTGTGGAATTAGAACTCAGAGCATGAAGACAGATGAAATGCCGCTAAGCATTTTGCCTGATCTGCTAATGAATCAGCCTGCTCACTGCATATGTGTTACACACATCCTATATATGTAATGTTTAAGGCAGTGAGCTGGCAGAAACGTTAGCATGCCGGGCGAAATGCGTAGCCGTATTTCGTCTGCCGTTACGTTCCGAGTTCAAATTCCGCCGAGATCGTCTTTGCCTTTCATCCTTTCAGGGTCGATAAATTAAGTACCAGTTATGCACTGGGGTCGATGTAATCGACTTAATCCGTTTGTCTGTCCTTGTTTGTCCCCTCTGTGTTTAACCCCTTGTGGGTAGTAAAGAAATATATATATGTCATGTGATCAACCAGACTATCAGATGTTACACATCGCTGGTCACAATGTGTTTTTGCATTGTTTTAGCCTTCAAATTACACCACACCAATGGCCAGTCAGGGAATTGAACCCACTATCTAGCGATTGTGAGTGCAACAACCTAACCACTAGGCCATGTGCCTTCACCCTATATGAGTGGACTGGAGCAATGTGAAACAAAATGTCTTGTTCGGGGACACAATGCACCACTGGGGATTGAACTCATGACCTGAAATTTGTACTTTATCTTTACGATTGAAATTTGTACTTTAAGAGTGAATTTTGTACTTTATCTTTTGTTTTAGTCATACATACATACATATACATATTTCCATACATACATGTATATATACATACACACACACATATATATTTTTCTTTACTACCCACAAGGGGTTAAACACAGAAGGGACAAACAAGGACAGACAAACGGATTAAGTCGATTATATCGACCCCAGTGCGTAACTGGTACTTAATTCATCGACCCCGAAAGGATGAAAGGCAAAGTCGACTTCGGTGGAATTTGAACTCAGAACATAGCGGCAGACGAAATACCTATTTCTTTACTACCCACAAGGGGCTAAACACAGAGGGGACAAACAAGGACAGACAAACGAATTAAGTCGATTATATCGACCCCAGTGCGTAACTGGTACTTAATTTATCGACCCCGAAAGGATGAAAGGCAAAGTTGACCTCGGCGGAATTTGAACTCAGAACGTAACGGCAGAAGAAATACTGCTAAGCATTTCACCTGGCGTGCTAACAATTCTGCCAGCTCGCCATGTGTGTGTGTGTGTGTATACATATATATATGTGTGTACATATATATATGTATACACACACACACACGTACAGCCTCATCACCACCATTAAATGTCCATATATCATGCTGATATGGGTTGGATGGTTTGACAGTATCTGATAGGCACAAGTGCTGCATTATGCTCCCTTGTCTTCTTTGGTATAATGTCTTGTCACTGGATACTCTTACTAACATCAACCTCTTTGCAGCATGTATTGAATATTTTCATTCCACCAGCACTACTAAGGTTGCCATGTATTTTGCAAGACTATAAACCTTGATCGGAGTAACTGAATGCTGGGAGATGAGGAGTAGAAAGGGGTAAAGTATGAGGGTCAAGCTCTGGAGCCAAACAGGTTTCTGACTGTAAAAGGTTTTCATGACTGTTCATATTTTAGAAGAGAAGCCAGGAGTGAGTGGAAGAGTAGGGGATGTCTGACAGTGCAGAGCAGCAGAATAGTAATGATGATTCATTAGACAGGAGAAAGATGAAAGAGAGATGATATGTTGTTGGGAAAATTGCATGGATGGCTGGGGAAGAGAGAGGCAAGTATAGTGTATGTGGAGGTGGTGGCATATGGTAATGGTTGAGGTGAGATAATTTGGTGACATAGTGGGGCAGGGTGATCAAGGAAAGTGTGGGCGAAGGGAACAGTATGAACAGGATGAAGGATGGGTTTGCGAGTGAAATCTTTTTGGGTTGTAAGAAAAATGATTCCCAGGAAGAACTGCAGTTAGGAAAGCGATAGGTAATGGTGGTGGTGATGGGTGTCATGACGATGAAGGAGATTGGGGGAAGGGCCCAGTTATGCATATACATACACATATATAAATACACATTATATATATATATATATATATTTGCTTCCTAGCTACATGGTTTCGGGTTCAGTCCCACTGCGTGGCGCTTTGGGCAAGTGTCTTCCACTATAACCCCGAGCCGACTGGAGCTTTGTGATTGAATTCGGTAGGCGGAGGTTACTGCCGTGTGTGTATGTGTGCGTATAGCTGCTCAGTGCCTCTCCGAAAGAGAGAGAGGGATGTACACACATACATACACACACACATATATACATACATATATATACATAGACACACACAACTCAACTAGAACTCAGTTTCATTAAGTTGGATGAGTTTTCTCAAAAAGCCACATATTGTCATGAAGTTCAAGAACCTAAAATTATATATATATATGAGCGGTTAACCAGCTTCCGTGCCAGTGGCACTTAAAAGGCACCATTTGAGTGTGATCGTTACCAGCGTCACCTTACTAGCACTCGAGGCCTGTGCTAGTAGGTTATTAAGAGCACCATCCAAGCGTGATCGTTGCCAGAGCGGCTATCTGGCCTCTGTGCTGGTAGCGCGTAAAAGACACCATTCGAGCGTGATTGTTACCAGCATCGCCTGACTGGCCCCTTGCCGGTGGCACATAAAAGCACCCACTACACTCTCAGAGTGGTTGGCGTTAAGAAGGGCATCCAGCTGTAGAAACTCTGCCAGATCAAGATTGAAGCCTGGTGCAGCCATCTGGTTCGCCAGCCCTCAGTCATTCGTCCAACCCATGCTAGCATGGGAGGCGGATGTTAAACGATGATGATGATGATATATATATATATTATATATCTGTTGTGTTTGGTCTCTTGTTTGTTTGCTTACTGTTTCCCAGCAGATTCTCATTGCTGACACCACCAAAGGGGAGCAATATTATTGTTAAAGGCGCATGAAATTGCTGCGATCATTTGGATGATAGCTGAAGAGGATTTAGCAACATTCTATGTGTGTATTTTCCGTTTGTTTGCACTTGTATATAATTTTTTTGAACACATACATAAACAGGATATCATTTACAAGGTATTTATTCAGGCAGGTAAGAAGAATACCTGCCGGAACCTTGCCAGCAGCTGACAGCAGAGCAATACCTATATAGTTACCACACTTTATTCTTTCACCTATTCCTTTATAAAAGAAAGGATAATTGCATTCTTCCAGACCTTGGGAATAGCACCATACTTCCAGATTTCAAAAATAAGCTTATGAAGGTTCTGTGTAATACAACCATTGCCAAAAACCAGGATCTCAACAAAAATTTCATCTTTACCAGATGCTTTATGAAGACTCAACTTAATCATGGCTGTTACTACTTTGTCTATAGAGAGTGCAGAGTCCAAGGAGTGGATGACAGATCTTTGTTGGTTAGTGCCAGTTATTACATCATCTACAATTAACTCAGTTTAAAGGTTCAGAAAAATGTTCAGACCAATGGCTGTGGTTTCCATTCTGGTAAAGAAATAATGGATACTAGCACTATGACCTGGCAACACCGGGTCATAGTGCTAGTGCATGCATATATAGCTGCGTGCGTGTGCACATACACGCGAAGATCAAGTTTTGGGCATTTTGATTGGGTTTTGGATAGAAAATTCACAAAAAAAAGTCACTTCTATTGATTTTTTAATGGCTTTGCGGGGTGACTGGGGAAATGTAAAGATGTGCACGACCACCCTTGGACGGTTTTGAATGACCATAGAAAGTGCGAGCCCTCTAAATGAAAAATTGTGGATTTGTATAAAGGACACACACACAGACATTTTGCTGTTTATATACATAGAGATGATTTTCATTGCATGATAGATGGATCTAGCCCTGGTTTTCATTGATTTAGTCAAAGTCTTTGATACTATGAATAGAACCACCCTGTGGAAAATACTCAGCAAACATGGTTGTCCAGGCCACTTTCTGTCAATAATTTAATTATTTCATGATGTGATAGACGCACGGGTTAATGTTGGTGATGGCATGGCAGGATCTATTCCTGTGGAGAATGGAGTCAAGCCTGGTGAAATTCTTGTCACAACTTCTTTTCTTTGTATTTCGCTGTTTCTCTCACACATACTCGTATTGTGGATTGCTCTTCTGGGAAACATGATCTGGTTGTCCTTTCAAAATTTACATAAATCACATTTCTGCATCTTACAAAGCTGGAACTTTAACATTAACCTTGACAAAACTGATGTATTGTTCCAGCCTCTGCCAGGAAACCCATATGTACTTACGTGTACTTGTGGTGACATTCACCCTGGGTGGGTTGAGTTGGCTTCTTCCACCACCCTCAAGGCATTTCGAACCATGGCAGTGGAAGAAGTTTCGTGGGAATATGAATTTCACAAGCGATCCCCAACAATCCCGCATGTAGAGACATCCTGTTTGCCACAGATTGTCTGCAGACGCAGGGACAGAACGACCGAGGAGCCGCCGGTTGCCGAAACAAACACTCCAAGGATTTTCACCAGAGCTCCGTCTGCCGAGTTGTGGCCCTAATACCACTCGGTGTCAGACCAATCCGCCTTGGGTGGCCCTACCAGGAACTGAAGTTCCCGATGGCATAGCTCTGACACTACCTGTTGCCAGCGTCCCCACCACGGTGAAGAGGGGATGGACTTCAGGGACGCAAAGTGAAACCATATATCTCAGATGAAGGAACAGTGCTGAAAGTGGTAGACAAGTTTATCTACCTGGGCAGTACCCTCAGCTATTCTTTCTCCTTGGACCATGAAATATCTTTACAGCTTCAGAAGGTAACTGATTCCTTTAGGGCTCTTGAGTTTTATGTCTGGTCCCAACATGGCATCACAAGTTAAACAAAAATTGCTGAGTATCATGTATGAGTGATAATGCCACTTCCCTTGCATGAGAAATCAATCCTTTACAGACCTCATGAAAGGGTCCTTGAAAGCTTCTGTCAGACATGTTGGGGACACATTCTGAATGTTGGCTGGTCCTTGCAGACTGTAGACGCAGGGGTCTTGAGTTAAGTTGACATCCTAAGAATGGATGCAATCTTCTTCTTCTTCTTACAGCATTCACCCCGGGGTGGGTTGAGCTGGCTTCATTCATCCTCAATGCTGCATCTCTCACAAACGCCGACCAGGCCTGGCGATTTGAGGCTAACGACCGCATGATCTCCAACCACTCCTTATTCCAGCGGCGAACGCCATAGATAGGGGGGGCTAGGTTGGGTTCCAGATCAGCCCTAACTGTCATCAGCCAGGTTTTTCGTTGTCCACCACATCGCTTTCGCCAACCCTGAAGGGGAGCTGGGGCAATTGCTTCGTAGATGCAATAGTGCACAAGCACAGTTTATATTGGACTGGACACCTTCTGATGCATGATAAGGGGTTTCCTAAGCAGATGCTATGTGGCAACTTGTTTGTAGAAAGTGCTCCCAGTGGAAACGAAGATTACAATTTAAGGTTCATTTCAAGTCTTAGTGAAATGAAGGCACATAGCTAAGTGGTTAGGGTATTCACCTTACGATCGTAAAGTCATTAGTTTGATTTCTGGCAGTGCACTGTGTCCTTCAACAAGATGCTTTATTTCACATTGCTCAAGTCCACTCCTGGCAAATATGTGTGTAGTGACGCCTGGTTCTAGACGCCATTTTGGGATTTTCATCCACGCATGCGCAGGGATTAGAGCCTTTCAGAAGCCCCTTATACGCATGCGTAGTCATCAGCAGCAGCTAGGCTTGATCGATTCTCTCTTTCTTCGCCCCCTGCTGCTGACCGAGATGGACGCGACTAGACCAGCTCTGTGTGGCTGGAATTCTGAAGATGATCCATGTCTTTGGTGAATCAGTGAAGAATGCCTTCATAATTGTGATTAAATCGACTCCGCTGCTTTCCACACCAAGGCGACCAGGCTACCGATTGTCCAGAGATGTAATGCTTGTAGACAGAAAAATGAATTATTGTTGTTCCTGCAATTTTCCTTTCCATGCCCTTAAATATGCTCTTTCCTTGGTCACAGCTGAGTAGCCATCACACATACAGGCAAGCATATATATTTGTGGGTGTAAACATACGTATACATTCATATACACACATGAATATACGTATATACATACATATATATATATGAATACACGTATATACATATATATATATGAATATACGTATATACATACATATATAGGCGCAGGAGTGGCTGTGTGGTAAGTAGCTTGCTAACCAACCACATGGTTCCGGGTTCAGTCCCACTGCGTGGCATCTTGGGCAAGTGTCTTCTGCTATAGCCCCAGGCCGACCAATGCCTTG
>NC_043010.1:14306013-14453513 GCF_006345805.1 Octopus sinensis
TACATTATTGGTGTCCCATCGATGCCGTTCTCTCTCTTTTTTTTTGGCACTCACACAAGTGCTGCCACGAAATGAGGGGCTCGTTTGTTACAAAGAAGCATTCGGTAGTCTTCCCCCTTTTTGTGGCCACGATACTATACTCCCGCTTTTATTCCGTACCTCATCACACAATACTACCTACTCACCAATTTCAAGAATGCACACACACATATACATATATATATACACACACATACATATATATCATGATATATATATATATATGATGTGTGTGTGTCTTTGCCTTCGCTATTACGAAATAATAATCTCTCTATTCTCTCTACATGTTTTCCATACGGAAGTGTAGGTTTCAATTCCGGTTAAAAGGTTAGAATGATGAATTAGCACGGAGAAGTGTGACTATTTCATCGGTAGATATCGATGAGGCGGTTTGGTAAAGGACTGATCTGATTGAGATTCTTCAGTGTCTGCTTCAGCTTCAAAACCATCTCCTTCCCCCGCTTAGTCCCGAGATCAAACTAATCTTTATCCATTTCGGCATTGGCTGATAAACGAAGTACCAGTTATATACTGGTGATTCGATTTCATTTGGGTTATACTCACCAATTATCTAAAGGGATTGAGATAGAGTTGCCAAAAAAAAAGACAAAACCTTAGGCCGGCGACTATTTCATTCGTGTCCTGATCGCAGACCTGTTTCCTCCCAAAATGAGTTCTTATTCTAACCGTAGTCCTTATCTTTTGTGTATTTTCTTTTTATTGGGTTTTTAAAAAATAAATGCTGATAAAATACCAGAAGCGTCTTAAAACGAGACGAGATCTCCGCCCCGTTGTTGTATTGTATGTTCAATGAAAATCTTCGCATGGACAGCTTTGTCTTGTAGAATGGGAAGTTGACGAGTGGCTTTGTGAAAATCTTTTCCGTATGAATAATACTATTACGAGTTGTACACTTTCAGTCTCTCTACATATTGTGCATCGAACACTCTTATAAATATATATATGAGAGAGAGACACACACACACATTGAGAAGACATTTACGTTTGAATAAAAGCATTTCGGTATTTGTCTCGTTCATGTAAGGAATTGTTGCTTAGGCCCAGATCAAACCCCGAGGGGCATACTTAGGCTTTAATGACATTCTAACCATCACCATTCGATTTTGTATATCAGAAACTGTTCAGTCTACTCTGTTTTTATTGAAAGTGTCAGTAAGGAATTTGAAGGCGATTTGGTTGCTGTTTCTAGCCTGTTGAGTGATTGCATAGACGCTTTTTTGTTGGTTGCTTGACCAGCAAGAAAAGTTGTCCAAATGTCCTTTTCTTTGTATAATGTTGACCTAGATATACTGTACTCGAAAAAAAAAAAGATTGTATAAATACATATATACTTTCAGTGGTGGTGCCCCAGCATGGCCGCGGCTTTCGGGCTAAAACATTTTAAAGGATTTTAAGGATACTATTTGGTTCACCGGATTAAGCTGACCTAGGGTTAAATAGGAATGAAATTTCCACTTAGGTGTTTGTTTATTTGCATTGAAGGTAGATCACCTTGTGTTGATAGTTGCACTGGTATGAGGTGTGATGTGAAGGGGGCCATAAGTACTGGGTGACAAATGGCGTTCTGTATTGAGTGTGCAGAAGAAGTTCCAGGAAGAGATGAGGTTAGATACCAAGATGTTTAAGCCCCCTTGATGAGGTGACACAGGATTAAGGCAAGTAGTGATGTTGTTGTTATTGCAGGCCCATTCAACTTGTTTCAGTGTAGGAAAGCAAATGTTTGAAATAAGTAATGGTTATAATTTTTGGATTCGTCATCATCATCATCATCGTTTAACGTCCGTTCTCCATGCTAGCATGGGTTGGACGGTTTGACCGGGGATCTGGGAAACCAGAAGGCTGCACCAGGATCTGGTCTTATCTGGCAATGTTTCTACAGCTGGATGCCCTTCCTAACGCCAACCACTCCGTGAGTGTAGTGGGTGCTTTTTACGTGCCACCTGCACTGGTGCCAGGCAAGGCTGGCATCGGCCACGGTCGGATTGGTGCATTTTACGTGCCACCGGCACAGAAGCCAGTCGAGGCAGCACTGGCTTCGGCCACGATTCGGATGGTGCTTTTTACACGGATTGTTAACTTCAATTTCAGAGATAGGTATTTTTTTTTTTTTGCAATATTCACATCAAACATTTCATCACCTGGTGACAATTGGAGATGAAAGCAGTGTTGTTAATATCTTAAAATTAGCTATTGGCAAAATAAAGCATCAATACCATTTGAAAAGCTGCATTGCTTTGAGTAGCAAATATTTTAGCAAAAGATTTCACTTCTTGATGGGATGAAATACTTAAATGATTGCTGTTAATGAGATCATATATTTTCACATTAACCTCTTGTGGAGGCACATGGCCTAGTGGTTAGAGCAGCGGACTCGCGGTCGAGGGATCGCAGGTTCGAATCTCAGACCGGACGATGTGTGTGTTTATGAGCGAAACACCTAAGCTCCACGTGGTTCCAGCAGAAGGTAATGGCGAAACTTCTGCTGACTCTTTCGCCACAACTTTCTCTCACTCTTTCCTCCTGCATCTTGCAGCTCACCTGTGACGGACCGGCGTCCCGTCCAGGTGGGGAACCTATACGCCAAGAAACCGGGAAACTGGCCCTTATGAGCTAGGCATAGCTCAAGAAGGAACAAACAAACAAAACAACATTAACCTCTTCTCTTTAGAGATGTAATTTTTTTAATATTCACATTTGATTTGCTCTCTGTAAGCCATTGTGTAGTTATTATTACTTGATGTGTATGTAGTACACATCAAGTAATAACATTATTCAAACTAGAAACCTTTATTTCTAAACTATTTGCAATAATGCTTTTATCTATTGGACGCACACACAAAGCTAATAAACCATGTCTATTGGATATTTGTTTGAAACCTGTTGAAATGCAGTCTTATTACACAAATGTATGTTTTATATACATATATTTTAAAGGTTTGAACCACATGAATCCAAGGGAATACTGACCTGATCTTCCTCTTTCTTGTGCCATGCCTATGGGTCATGGACCTCCATGCCAAAGCTTGAAGATGCATTTTATTTTACCGTAGTAATTTCTCATTACCTTCTGTTGGTTTATTTACAGTTCACACCATTCATCTGCTGCTCTCTCCAGTTTATCCTTGGCACACAGGATCTATTTAACTTACAGGCAGGAGAACTGCTGGTTCACTTGATGCCAGGGCATTTCCACGCACAGATGGGCCTCTGTGACACATACCTGGAGGCCATTCCTCCTTTGAGTCTTGTATTGCCTTACCTACAGGACCATCTGCTATTTGATCCATAACTGGGACCCTTTATATACTACCACCTCAGGACTGAGCGAAACTCGGAGTAGTGGTGGCTAGGAGGTAACTCCACACGCCCGAGCTGGAGCCTCTCTACAGGATGCAGTTCAATGTCTTATCTAGGATTTTCTATCTTCAGATAACCATTCCTTTAACTGTTCTTTTAAAGAGTTACTCGTATTGTCATATCGTAACTCTAACCATGCAAGGGAAATGGCTATTTAGGTCTTTCCGAGAGAAAGACCTTGTTACATGCTATAATCTAAAAAGTATCTTTTTTATTTTTTGTCAATGCCCTTCTCAGGTTATCCTGGTTCGCCCCTTCCTTTTAAAAAGACCCAGGTATTGCTGTTTTTCTCAAGTTGTCAAGAGGCCTGTTTTTCTTTTTAATGGTTAAGCAGAAATCTAACATGAATACTTACAACAGTCTGAACCCTGTAAACAGTACTCAGGAGTGGCTGTGTGGTAAGTAGCTTGCTAACCAACCACATGGTTCCGGGTTCAGTCCCACTGCGTGGCATCTTGGGCAAGTGTCTTTTGCTATAGCCCCAGGCCGACTAATGCCTTGTGAGTGGATTTGGTAGACGGAAACTGAAAGAAGCTTGTCGTATATATGAATATATATGTGTGTGTATATGTTTGTGTGTCTGTGTTTGTCCCCCAAGCATTGCTTGACAACCGATGCTGGTGTGTTTACGTCCCCGTCACTTAGCGGTTCGGCAAAAGAGGCCGCTAGAATAAGTACTGGGCTTACAAAGAATAAGTCCCCGGGTCGATTTGCTCGACTAAAGGCGGTGCTCCAGCATGGCCGCAGTCAAATGACTGAAACAAGTAAAAGAAAGAAAGAAAACACCGAGTGGCTTTTGTTAAACTGGCATTGTAGTTAGATAACTTTTTAAAGACATTCTTCGTGAAAGTCATTTGACATGACTCAACATTTAGTTCAGATCCTTGTAAAACTTAAATCCACACCCTTCTTTTCTTACTTCTAAAGTTACTTCTGTCTTAACACTTCAGGCTAATGAAATGCTTATCAGTTCTTTTGATGCTGCTGCTCACAGTCCTGGGTGGAGTTGAACTGGCAGCACTTACCACTGTTGGGTGGATGGATTTCATTTATTTATTCTTTTCGTCAGTAGTATTAGTGTCAATGACCTTTGCAGATCCTTCCAGACTGCCAAGTTTGTTGTGTTTGATAGTCAGTTTAGACATCCACAGAAAGGGAATTCCAAATTGTTGCAGTTCCGGCACTGAAGGAACAGGGTTGACAAGAGAAATGGTGAGTGCACATTGGTGTGGTGGGTTGGCAGCCATTTACTAGCTAACTCCTGACTGACCCTTCTTCTTAGCAGCCAGTCATTAAAAGATTTTTTCTCTGACCACAGTGTCTAGTTTAACACCCAGCTGGACCTTGAGTGTGTTTAGCAGGGTTCACTCTGTTGCAAGCATTCAGACTTAGTGAAGAAACTTCATAAGTATGAGCTAACAGTTGTTTCGGTTAGTGAACTTTTGTTGAACAGCTCGACCCTTTGAGATAGTTTAACCCTTTAGCATTCAAACTGGCCATATCCAGCCAAAAGTATTCTGCCTGTTTTATGGCCAGATCTGGTCTCTCACACCAACCCTACAATATCGTTTTAAAAATTAACAGCTACCTCATCAAAGTCTCATAGCTACAAGATAATGCATGATTAGTTCAAAACAATTTGGATAAAAAAGCATTAATTTTAGCAGAATAATGCGAACATGAAAGGGTTAAGGTGTGTGACAACAAAGCTGTCCTAGTTATTGGTAATATTCCATTGTGGATTTTATTTGAACTTTGCAGAGTCAGCAACTGATCAGGGCTGAAAGATTTTTTGTCTTATTTAGCTGTGGAGAGGAAATGTAGTTTTGGGCAATTGTGTGTATAAGAGAATGTCATGGATTGCAACATGTAATATTTGTGGCAACTCCAAGGGCTTTGTGTTGGGTTATTTGATATTTAACCAGTTAGCATTCAGATTGCTCTTTCAAACATAATGCCTATTTATTCACATTATCTTGACTTAATCATGCAATGTCTTATAAGCTTTGAGATTTCAGTGTTTTTTGATGGCTTAGTTTTAGAATATAGGGTAAATACGAGAGGCTAGATCTGGCTCCTTTGAATGTAAAATATTTGGACCTGGTTTAAGTGCTAAAGGGTTAAGTGTCTTGGTCATGAACACAGTAGATATGAATCACTTGGTTTGTTCTATATTCTATCAACTAAGCTGTTCTCTCTCTCATACAAATATGCACACAAATGAGCACTAATGTTAGATTTTAATGTGCTAAAGTACTTGACTCTTGTGAGTCGAGATTGTGATGCATATCAATAGTTGACTTGGCCACTAATTCTGTACCAAGTTATCATATGTAACTGAAGGGATATCTGTGAATATCAATTACTCTTTTACTTGTTTCAGTCATTTGACTGTGGTCATGCTAGAGCACCGCCTTTAGTCGAGCAAATCGACCCCAGTACTTATTCTTTGTAAGCCTAGTACTTATTCTATCGGTCTCTTTTGCTGAACTGCTAAGTTACGGAGATGTAAACACACCAGCATCAGTTGTCAAGCGATGTTGGGGGGGACAAACACACACATAAACATACACACACACACATATATATATATGTATATATACATATATACAACGGGCTTCTTTCAGTTTCCGTCTTCCAAATCCACTCACAAGGCTTTGGTCGGTCCGAGGCTATAGTAGAAGACACCTGCCCAAGGCGCCACGCAGTGGGACTGAACCCGGAACCATGTTGTTGGTAAGCAAGCTACTTACCACACAGCCACTCCTACGACAATCTCCATAGTGTCCACTAGGGAGCACACATCTGTTTAGATGCTAATATGAAATCATGGGGTAGAATAGTTTGCCTAGTTTAATCTAAACATAATTTTACGTCTGATACAAGTAACTGGGATGCTTGTGTTCCAAGTGAAATGGATCTAAGAAGTATGAGATGTAGTGAATGATGTTTTTTTTTTTTTCTTTGCCTGTTTGCCTGCTGGTCAATCTCTCTGGCTATTGTTTCTATTATTACTTATTTCTTTACTGCCCACAAGGGGCTAAATAGAGAAGGGACGAACAAGGACAGACAAACGGATTAAGTCGATTACGTAGATCCCCAGTGCGTAACTGGTACTTAATTTATCGACCCCGAAAGGATGAAAGGCAAAGCCGACCTCGGCGGAATTTGAACTCAGAACGTAATGGCAGGCGAAATACCACGAAGCATTTCGCCCGGTGTGCTAACGATTCTGCCAGCTCGCCACCTTATTTCTATTATTACTGCTACCAATAACACCACTGTTGCTTTTAACTTTTAGCACTTATAGCCTGACTGTTGCACCTAGTTGTTTGATCAACTCTCTCCATGCTACTGGCTTGCTTGACCAGACCAGCCTTGGGTTTCACAACTATCACTATTGCTACTCTATCATCTCTTCTACCAACAACAACAGCAGCAGAGTTCTATGTGGTTAGTCAGGCTGTTAGAAATAGCAGCAAAATTTTCAAATTGCACCCTACTGTCTTATATGAAAGTGGCACGTAAAAAGCACCATCCAATCGTGGCCGTTTGCCAGCCTCCCCTGGCACCTGTGCCGGTGGCACGTAAAAAGCACCCGCTACACTCACGGAGTGGTTGGTGTTAGGAAGGGCATCCATGTGTAGAAACACTGCCAGATCAGACTGGGCCTGGTGCAGCCTTCTGGCTTCCCAGACCCCAGTTGAACCGTCCAACCCATGCTAGCATGGAAAGCGGACGTTAAACGATGATGATGAAACAGGATAGTCATGGCTATAAAAAATGATAGCAGGAATGTCTTTGTAAGTTTTCTCTACCAGAGCAGATGTATGGAATTAAACAACTCTGTAACAGCAACCTTATGATGTCAGGTGTTCATACATCAGCTCTGCACTGGTAATTGATCTCAGTGAACTGATCTTGTATCCAAAATGTTACATATGCAGCTGGCTCTCTTCTCATTGTCTCATAACTTAAAGTAGAAATGGATGCTAGGAATAAGAAAATGCAAACAGGATGATCTTTCATTTGGTTTACTTGTTTAGAGTAAAGCATACTCTGAGATGTGCATATAGTTTGTAGGTTTTGTATGGTATATTTGTGATGTGTGTGTGTGTATATATATATATATATAACGGGAAGCTTTATGAAAATAGACAAAAGACGAAGGCAGGTGGAATACAAACAAACAATTGTATTAGTATGGCGCTCAGGAAATATAAATAAAACAAATCTTTTACGTTTCGAGCCTACGCTCTTCAACAGAAAGATGCACAGAAAAGAAACACAGAAAGAAACAAGGAGAGAAAAAAAAAGGCATATATATAGTGGAAGCGTCATCCAACCAAAATGCAAATATATGGGAAACTACCACCTGTGTCATCTCTTGTGAAAGGTAGGAGAGTCCAGTTTGCTGGACATTGGTTGTAGAGCTGAAAACGAGGCAATTTCTACTCTTCTCCTCTGGAAGCCATCTACTTGCAATACCAGAGGGCGCACACTCTCCTACCCTGATGTAATCTCCAGGGATATAGGCATCCAGCAACAGGACCTCCGTAATGCTATGATGGACCGTGAAGTCTGGCGTAACATGGTAAATTCCATTGTCTCGACCACGGTCGAACAATGATGATGATGATGATGATATATATATATATATCATCATCATCGTTTAACGTCCGCTTTCCATGCTAGCATGGGTTGGACGATTTTGACTGAGGGATGGCGAACCAGATGGCTGCACCAGTCTCCAATCTTGATCTGGCAGAGTTTCTACAACTGGATGCCCTTCCTAACGCCAACCACTCCGAGAGTGTAGTGGGTGCTTTTTACGTGCCACCGGCACGGGGGGCCTGTCAGGCGGTACTGGCAATGACCTCGCTCGAATCTTTTTACACGTGCCAGTGAAGCGACATTGGTATCGATCATGCTTGAATGGGGCCCTTTTACGTGCCACGGGTACGGAAGCCAGTTGGCTGCTCTGGCCACGATCACGATATATGTATATATGTGTGTGTATATATGATAAAGGACTTTCTTCCATGCTAGCATGCGTTGGTTGGGGAGTTATTTGAGGCAGGATGCTCTTCCTATCACCAACTTTTTACGTATTTGTTTTAGCAGATGGATATTTTCATTTGAAAGCACAAAGTAATCAGTTATAATGTTGAGAAAGAATGTAAACATTATCACTGATTTGTTCAAGTGGCAAATATGGGTGTCCACATTTGTGCACATATATACACACATACATGTATTTATGTGTGAGTTTCCTATACTTTCCATCTACCAAATTCTCTCTCAAAGTATTGGTTGGCCTTAGGCTATACTCTTTACTCTTTTACTTGTTTCAGTCATTTGACTGCAGCCATGCTGGAGCACTGCCTTTAGTCGAGCAAATCGACCCCGGGACTTATTCTTTGTAAGCCCAGTACTTATTCTATCGGTCTCTTTTGCCGAACCGCTAAGTGACGGGGACGTAAACACACCAGCATCGGTTGTCAAGCAATGCTAGGGGGACAAACACACACACACAACACGTACACACACACACATATATATATACATATATACGACGGGCTTCTTTCAGTTTCCATCTACCAAATCCACTCACAAGGCTTTGGTTGGCCCGGGGCTACAGCAGAAGACACTTGCCCAAGATGCCACGCAGTGGGACTGAACCCGGAACCATGTGGTTGGTTAGCAAGCTACTTACCACACAGCCACTCCTGCGCCTGAAAAGTTATAATTATTGAAAAGAAATTCTACATTTAAACTACAGTAGGCTTACAATACCCTAATATCTATGTATAGTAAATGTCTATAAGCACTTTTGTTATCATATTTTTTGTTAAGATACACTGCTTTTCATCATCATCATTTCACATCTGCCTTCCATGCTGGCATGGATTGGATGGTTTGACAGGAGCTGGCCAAGAAGAAGACTGCACCTTAATTCTGTGTCTGTTTTGGCATGGTTTTTATGGCTGGATGCCCCTTCCTAATACCCACCACCCAGAGAGGACAGTGCTTTTTCTGTGGCACCAGCTTAGGTGAGGTTAGTTTTTGGCATGGGTTTTTTTACAGCTGGATGCCCTTCCAAATGCCAACCACTTTACAGTGTGGACTGGTTGTTTTTTGCGTGGCACCTGCACTTGGGTCACCAAGTAACTTACAAGACAAAGAACCTTTGGATGGGAAGGGGACATTGGAGGAGGTTTTTTTTAATTAATTTTGAAAATAATGAAGAATTTAGTTGAAAATCTTTGTCATTATTAAGCAGGTGTTGGGAATGTAAATTAACACGAAATTTGGATGGAGGGTTTATTTTAGGTCATTTTAAAAGACAGCCTAGGGTTAAAAACATTATACAATTCAGTACAAAAACAAACTTTCATTTATGCAACAAATACAAAAAAAAAGGGTACTGCCTCTGTTAGATTTTTTGCTTTTGTAGAAGAAGCATCAAATGGTTGTTGACTGCTTTTTCTTATGAACCTCTAATTCTTCCCTATAACATTTTTGTGTTACCATTATAGATATTTTTTTTTTTATATTTTGTTAAAAATTGGATAAGATAATTTTCTGAAAGTATTTAGAAAGATGCTTGCTTTTAAAACCAGGTTTGGAGAAGTGTCTTTTGTCATGCTTGAAGTTTTAACTCTTTAAGGTCTTCATAGATAAGGGTCTTATCAGCCTATAGTAAAATCTGATTATCATATTTTTCAAATCCTACTTCCTCTGCCATTTGTGTTGGGCAGTTGCTGATCCTGACTGTTTCATCTGACATTTTGGAGACAGTTTTTTTTTTGTCAAAACTGCTGTGAAACATATATTTAGCTAATGTTTATTTTCTCACTTGCATAATATTTTTTCAGAAATCTTCAATCAATTACTGTTTGTCATCAGTCATGATAACTGACTTTCCAAGATAGTATACCTTGTATTTGAAAATTCATAGTCTGTAAAGTTGTTTGGTGGAATGAATGAAAACAGCTTGAGTAGGTATGCACATTTGAAGTGAGACTAGATTTGAAGGTTGACCAAGAATATTGTCCAAAAGTAGAAGTGCCTTGGCCTCAAAATACTTCTCACCCTGAAGTGAGCACTATGGAAATGTTCAATAAGCTATTCAGCAGTTATGTTATGTAACCAAGCTTTTCTGTTTGATTTGCACATAATAGACTAGATTTGGATTCACCTTTCATTGCTTTTGGAATATCAGAATGATAAACAGTGGCTTGAGTCTTGTTTCATTTACACATAATCATATCGTTGCCAGAGCGGCTAACTGGCTTCCGTGCCGGTGGCATGTAGGAGGCACCATTCGAGCGGGATCGTCGCCAGCATCGCTTTATTGGCACCCGTGCCGTTGGCATAGGTCGTTGCCAGTACCGCCTGACTGGCCCATGTGTAAAAATTTGAGTGAGGTTGTTGCCAGTACCACCTGACTGGCTCCCCCCCCCCATGCCGGTGGCACGTAAAAGCACCCACTGCACTCTCGGAGTGGTTGGCATTAGGAAGGGCATCCAGCTGTAGAAACTCTGCCAGATCAAGACTGGAGCTTGGTGCAGCCATCTGGTTCACCAACCCGCAGTCACGTTGTCCAACCCATGCTAGCATGGAAAGCGGACGTTAAACGACGACGACGATGATGAATGTGAAATGATCTTTTGCTGCTTTGTATCTTGGTGCTTTTTATCTTTGTGATGAAAGATTTCGAAGGTAATCACTTCAAAAGTAGCCTACAAAATTCAGATTCTTTTTTCCTGTAATACATTTCAGTTTTGTGCTGGATATTCTGATGCAGTTTCATGCTAGCCTGTGCTGAGTTTTTTTTTTTTAATGAATGTTATTCAAATACTGTAGAGATTAGACCAATATTTCTTGAACATTTCAAACCATCCATGAAAAGCAACAAATATTTTAGTGTCTTCAACCAACTGTTTCAATTGTTTAAATAAATTTATCATCAAGAGTGGTGTGTGATGCTGTAATATATCCATCAGACATAAGGTGGCGAGCTGGCAGAAACGTTAGCACGCCGGGCGAAATGCGTAGCCGTATTTCGTCTGCCGTTACGTTCTGAGTTCAAATTCTGCCGAGGTCGACTTTGCCTTTCATCCTTTCTGGGTCGATAAATAAAGTACCAGTTTCGCACTGGGGTCTATGTAATCGACTTAATCCCTTTGTCTGTCCTTGTTTGTCCCCTCTATGTTTAGCCCCTTGTGGGTAGTAAAGAAATATATATCCATCAGGCATTTAGCATTATTTCTATATTAACCAATTTTTCTGCATGTCTATTAGTTTAGAATCATTATGCTCGTTTGAATTTTGCATGGTAATTTTTCCGAGAACACTTATGATTTTCAAAGTTTTACCATGCAAATCCTAAAAAAATTATTTTGCAGCAACGGTTTTCTATTTTCCTGCTTGTACCTTTGCTGTGTAGTTGAGATGCTTGCTTTACAACCATACAGTTTTGGGTTCAATTCCACTGCGTGGCACCTTGGGCAAGTGTCTTCTACCAGAGCCTTGGGCTAACTTATCCCTTGTGAGTAAATTAGATTGCTAGAAACAGTGGTGGAATCCTGTCCTCTGCACATTGCTTGACAACTGGTGTTCATTTATTTACATCCCTGTAACTTAGCTGTTTGGTCAAAGATATCAATAAAATATATCACAGACTTTAAAAATATGTACTGGTGTTGATTTGTTTGACAAGACCCTTAAAAAGCAGTACCCTCTGCATGGCTGCAGGCCAATGGCAGAAACAAGATATTCTTTTTGTGATATTTAGGTTGGCATCTAATGATATTAACACTTGAAGTGACATGACAAGATTGTAAAGAGTACATTATTAATTTCCTTAGAAATATTTATAGAAATTGCTTTGTGAGTGGTACAAAGTAGCATGAGCAAATTCTTGCAGAAATCTCAGTGAAGGGCATAAAACCAGAATGGTCTTTTTTGATTTTAACTTAAATTGCTGCAATATTAAAATTTATTACAATGAGGTTTCATTGATAGAGGGAGTATAGAATGAACTATTTGTGTGTGTGTGTTTATAGTATGTGCATGTATACAAATTCACCTGTTTGTGTGTATTAAATGGAATGCACACATGTAAGGAAAAGTTGATACCAAGTAGAATTTGTAGTGAAAAGTTTGGTAAAAAAAAAATTCATTACCTCTTCCTGTTAGATACATACACATCCCTTCAAGGAACATTGTTGTAGAATTTAACTGGTGTTAACCCACAATCAATTATCCCATTATATAACTGTTATAGAGGCGCGTGGCTCAGTGGTTAGAGCGTTGAGCTTACGATCGTGAGGTTGTGAGCTCGAATCCCGGACCGGGCTGCATGTTGTGTTCTTGAGCAAGACACTTTATTTCACATTGCTCCAGTTAACTCAGCTGTAGAAATGAGTTGCGACGTCACGGGTGCCAAGCTGTATCGACCCCTTTGCCTTTCCTTGGATAACATTGATTGCATGAAGAGGGGAGGCCGGTATGCATGGGCGACTGCTGGTCTTCCATAAACCACCTTGCCCAGACTTGTGACTAGGAGGGTAACTTTCTAGGTGCAATCCCATGGTCAGTGTCGTGACCGAAGGGGATCCCAATACAGGGTGGCCCAAAAGTAGGTTTACATTTATTCAACTATCTCTTTTGTATTCATATATTAACAGTTTAGATTTTAATTATATAAAAAATATGAAACCATTATTCTATGGTAATTTAGTTTTCTCAAGCTCCCTTTTCAGTTAGTAAGATAGAAATTTAAATGTAATAAAATGTTTTAGAAGAAATTTAAAGTGCCTACATGATATAACTGTAAACCTACTTTTGGGACACCCTGTACAATGTTTTTTAAAATTATTATTAAGGCAGTAGGGTGTGATTTGGCTGTCATTTTTAGCTGGTTCAGCAATTACTAGTTGCAGTGTCTGATTGTAGAGAGAGAGAGGGAGAGAGAGACTAATAGGCTTTTGGTGTACAGAAGGAAAATAGTGTGCTGTACAATTTTGGTGTACAGGAGGAGAAGATTGTGCGCAGAATTTTGGTGATAAAGAATGAGAAGAATGTTGTACAATTAGCAGCGTCTGAGAAACAAGATTGTAGAAGTGGTTGAAAAGGCAGTATGGACACAGCATAGCAGTGGATCAGGTACTGGAGGGTTTCATTCAGAAAACCTGCTTTGAGAGCAGCCTTGATCATATCTGCTCAAGTAGACACTTGTGGATTTGATGTTGGCAAATTGCTAGCTACTTCTAGTTGTGGTCATATACCTTGTCTTTATTGAAAGGCGTTAAAGTACTTAAAATTTGTTCTTTGTTGTAAAGACTTCTGGAATCTTTTTGGTTTGAACGGCAGTTTAACATAATTTCTACATAACTAAACACTTTTAAACTTCGTGTACTGGTAGAATGTGTTTATAAAACATCTTTTTCTCCTGGCTTTATTGAAAAAATTCTATAGTTTGTAAGATATTTGTTGTTTTTTTTCTTCAATTTCTGCAATTTCAACCAATCAATGATGTCTATTGAGTTAAAAAGCATTCTGTGCTGTATGAATATGTCCCTCGTTTAAGAAACAGATTGGGTTTATTTACATTTGTGAAGAAAAAAAAGATACCCTTCCCCCTAACCCTAACCCACCCTAACCCTAAAAGAGATTGAAATGCAATAGATCGATACTAGGGTCATAATTATGGGTGACAATTTCATATGACCACCGCTAGAAAAAACTGCCGTTCAAACCGAAAAGATCCGACTTCTGAGTTTCTTAAAGGATATTTGTTTCAAGATTTGGTGCAGATTAGTAGACTATAGAAATTCTTACAAAGATAGTATGGTTGGTTTGCTATAGGCTTGGAAATAAAATTTGCACCTCCATGAAAAACAGTACTCTGGAGGTGAGTATCAGGCTGAAGTGTGTGTGTACATGTACATATTCCTGTGTTATTGGAGAAATGGGTTTTTAAAAATAACTTTGATTTGCATTGTAAATAGACCCTTGTAGTTGCTAATCTAGTTTGTACCACCACAAATGCTACTGTTATTATGCTTATATTGTTACTACTACTACAGCTATTACTCTCATTGTACTACTGTTACTGATTCTACTATTGATACCACTGCCACTTGTACTACTACTTTTGGTGATCTTATTGTCACTACTACTACTGTTTAGTGCGTTCAACAGCTTGCTTTCCCTTCCATAAATGTACCTCACTGTCTTCACCATATGTTAATTAAACATATTTTAAGCATGGAGCATTAAAAAGTTAATTAGAAATATGCAGGAAGAGGTGTGGGGGAACAATAATTGTCAATATTTATCATTTCTCCAATGGAAGTACAAGGCAGTTTTGGACACGACATGTTTGGTCTTATTCTGATCTTTTCAATGAAGCATAGCCTTTATTGTATTTGCTGAAGTTACTGGCCAATGAATTTATTGATGCGAAAGTTGAAACATTTGTGAGGATATAGGAAAACCGGATTGCTTAAAAATGAAATAATTCAGAAGTTTGATAAGTTCTTCTATCTGATCACATTTTCCTAGTTTCTTTTGTCAGCAAAGTTAATTTATATTAATCTATTCCATATTGCCGTTGATTTGTGTTTTTTTGTTTCCTTTCGTTCAAGTGAATTTATAACTGGAGTTACGAGTGGCACTGAAGCAGAGACTAATATCCTGTCTTGCTTTTACTTAGTGACATACTTACATACAAACACTTACTACCATCCTTGTCACTATCTACTTGACTTTCGATCCAATTTCTTCCCCTATTTAAAAAAAAAAAAAAGGAAATTTTTTCTATCAAACTCCAAGGAACAAATTGTCTTTTTAGCAGTGGGTTGGTTGTTGTATTGATTGTTTGTGACTATAAAGAACTGATAGTAATTCTTTTCAATGTTCAAACCCTGCTGGATTTGACTTGTGTCTTTCAACTGTCTGAAAAAAATATCTGTAATATACCAGGACTATTAAAATCCCTATCAGCATTAAAAAAGAGTTGTCATATGCTGTTTGTAAATTTTTAAGTATATAGGTGTGGGTGTGTGGTTATGAAGTTTGCTTCCCAGTCATATGGTCTTGGGTTCAGACCCACTGTGTGACACCTTGGGCAAGTGTCTTCTATTATAGCTATGGAGCAACCAAATCCTTGCGAGTGGATTTGGTAGATGTCTGTGAATGTTCTGTATATATTTTGGCTTCTTGATTACTTGTGGTGTGAACACTTTGGTCTCAAGCATTTGTCTTATGAAGAAAGGCTGAAGACGCTCGACCTTTATTCTCTCGAAAAACGACGATGCTGTGGTGATCTCATTCTCGCTCACATCATAAGCGGAAAGTGTAAACTCTCGAAAGAGCTGTTCTTCACTCCTGCTCCAGAGCGTGGGCTGTGGGGTCACTCCAAAAAGATCTATCTATGATGATTTCATCTCAATCAAAGGAGAGAGGCTTTCTCCATCTGGGTTGCAGATCCGTGGAATAAGCTGCCGGACGAGATAGTGAAGATGCCGATGACCGCTCAGTTCAAAGTCTCTCTTGACCAGAAATGGCCTGAACTCTTTGTATGACCACCCTCCCTGTACATAACTCCCTGTCCCTCTACATGGCCTTGCTTTTGCTTTTTGAGCCAATAAAAATTGAATTGAATTGAAATTCTCTTCTGTGTATGACAGACTTGTTGAATGTATTGATTGATATCATCAAGGTAGATTTAGCCCAAGTCAGTCAAGTGGCTCTGTCTGTGACTGTCCTATATTTTTGTATACCTAGCACTACACTGTCCATTGTGTTCTTCCTTATAAGAATACGGGGTGTAATTTGAAGATTTAGCTGTTACTTCTAGGAGGCTGAACCCCTCAAGTCTTCTTTTGTTGGCTTGACAGGAGGTATGGAGGCACATGGCCAAGTGGTTAGAGCAGCGGACTTGCAGTTGAGGGATCGCGGGTTCAAATCTCAGACTGGGCTGTGTGTGTGTTTATGAGTGAAACACCTAAGCTCCACGTGGCTCCGGCAGAAGGTAATGGCAAACCTCTGCTGACTCTTTCGCCACAACTTTCTCTCACTCTTTCCTCCTGCATCTTGCAGCTCACCTGCGACGGACCGGCGTCCCGTCCAGGTGGGGAACCTATACGCCAAGGAAACTGGGAAACTGGCCCTAATGAGCCAGGCATGACTTGAGAAGGAACAAACAAAAAACTTGACCGGAGGTATGGTAGTGGTCTGTGTTGTTTAGGAGCCAAGTTTCTTGTTGGTTTATCTAAGATTGGAATTGTCTAGGAGATGTTGAGAGGATGTAACCGACATCATTTGCATGTGAGGTATGTTCTATAACATTTTGTTGACTGTATACGCTGCAGTAGGAATATCGATGATTGATGGGCTTGAATTTTATGAATCTTAAGTTGGATTCTTGGTATAAGTGGTTCCACAGGGCATTTCAAAATGCGAAAGTTTTGTTTTTTTTTAGTTCATTGACACGTGTGTTTTGCTGAGGTAATTGGAGATTTGAGCAATTATGTGCCATATTGTGTTAATTAGGTGTGTAAAGGAAACTGTCTGAAATTCTCACCTTTTCACTAAGCATGTAATTTCCTCCAACTTTAAATACAATGTTTGAATAACCAATAAACACACTCCACAGATTTATATCTGCTTATATGAGAGACATGACTTTGGAGTTTAATCCTTATTAATTAATGAATGAATGATTTAAAAAATAAAAATTCATATTAATTCTTTGTGTTTAGTTTGAAACAGTCGCATACCAAAGAACTAATAAAGAAATATGAAAAATCCTTAATAAAAAAGATTAAATTTGAATACATGTGCTTTCTAATATGCTTGAAAGAAAAGCTGTTCCCTTTTTACACAGATGTTTCTAATTAAAACAAAAATTGCTTCTAATTAAAGAGTGTGTTATCATTTTTGTTGTCCACTTTCCCATCCGTGCATACACATGCATGGATTGGATGGAATTTGCTGAGGCAGATTTTCTGTGACTTGATGCTCTTCCTCTCTCTCACTAATCCTCACCTATTTCCAGGTAAGGTTTACAATTACCACATGAAAGGAACACTTGTGCACGTGTGTGCACATGAACACATGTGCACACACACTCACAATGGGCTTCTTTCAGGTTTCTGCCTACCAGATCCATGGCTATTGCAGAAGATTTGTCCAAGGTGCCATGCTGTGGGGATGAACCTGAAACCACGTGGTTGGGAAGCTAGCTTCTTAACCACATAGCCATGCTCGAGTGCATGTGTATGTATGCATATATTTATATTATTTTTTCTTTTACTCTTTTACGAGTTTCAGTCATTTGACTGTGGCCAGGCTGGAGCACTGCCTTTTAAAGAGTTTTTTTAGTTGAAGAAGTCAACCCCAGGACTTATTCTTGTAAGCCTAGGACTTATTCTATTGGTCTCTTGCTGGACCACTAAGTTACAAGGATATAAACATTCCAACATCTGTTGTCAAGTGATGATGGGTGGGGGGACACACATGCATAAATATATACATACATATATATATATATATATATATATATATACACACACATACACACATATGTATGTACCTGTCCTTTGGACGGTTTAAGTTGCTTTCGTGGTACTAGCCTCGGTTTGGTTGCCATTAACCGTCAAAGCGAAACGTGCATACAGTTTTCGTCCAAGGACTGTTTTATAGATATAGATTAGGTATTAAGCATTATCGCTCTTTCATCATATTTCGAAAAGTCCCCTTGAGTCGATGAAAAATCACTCTTTTTGCCATAGCAACCACATCTTTATAGCTTGCGAACTTTAACCATCGTGCATCTCATCCTCACCACGCATTTAGGGTTCAGTTTCACTGCCAATTTTCAGCTCGATCCTAGCCTTGGTATGGCTGCCATTAAGTGTCAAAGCAAAATATGCATACAATTTTTGTCCAAGGACTATTTTATAGATATAGAAATATATAATATATATAATGTCCGTTGCCAGCCTTGCCTGGCCCCCGTGCCGGTGGCATGTAAAAGCACCATCCGTTCATGTCCGTTGCCAGCCTCGCCTGGCCCCCGTGCCGGTGGCACGTAAAAGCACCATCCGTTCGTGTCCGTTGCCAGCCTTGCCTGACCCCCCATGCCGGTGGCACGTAAAAGCACCATCCGTTCGTGGCCGTTTGCCAGCTCTGTCCGGCACCTGTGCGGGTGGCACGTAAAAAGCACCCACTAAACTCATGGAGTGGTTGGCGTTAGGAAGGGCATCCAGCCGTAGAAACACTGCCAGATCTGACTGGGCCTGATGAAGCCTTCCGGCTTCACAGACCCCAGTTGAACCGTCCAACCCATGCTAGCATGGAAAGCGGATGCTAAATGATGATGATGAATGGGCTTCTTTCAGTTTCTCTTTACCAAATCCACTCACAAGGCTTTGGTTGGCCCGAGGCTATAGAAGATACTTGCCCCTGGTGTCACACAAAGGGACTAAAGCTGGAACTATATATTTGGGAAGCAAGCTTCTTAACACCCATCCATGTCTGTGCCTGTATATGAATTACTTCTAATTAGAAATTTCATCTGATATCAGTTAATCAGGGTAAGTCCTTGTGTATTTTTAGAGGAGAGAGATATGTATGAAAGACTGATTAGTTCTCAGCTTAATTCCCATTTTTTGTTCTACCGGTCACTTTGCGTACATTTTGGTTTCTATAAATGAATTCCTTATCACATTTATTGATCTCGCTTCATGATATTTTCGTACTTTGTGTGTAGATTTACATTTGTTGAGGCAAGATTGCTCAACAAACAAAATATTGGACTTCAATCAGCTTTTGTTTCACTGGTTGAAATCCATTGCAGGCTTTTACTGTTATCTCTGAGAGGCGTGATACTTTATTTTTTTTTATCGATCCACCTCGTTTAGTTGTTGCGGTTTAAACACTTATCAGTATTGAGTAAAGTTAGTTGTTGCAAACTGGTATTCCACCGCCAGGGGAAGTCTGTTTTCTCATCCGTTTAATGCCAGAGAATGTAGTTGAAGTTAGTTAAATATTGGCATCTGTAGATGCTTGGTGGAAAGTTAAGTAAATGCTTTGTAGCTGATTTGTATATTTAATGTTCTCTGATATCGTTGACATTGTTTTAACATCCACTTTTCCATGCTTGCATGGATTGGATGGAGTTTACTGAGACAGATTTTTCTGTTTCCTGGATACCATTCCGGTTGCCATCCCGTACCCGTTTCGGAGCAAGGTAATATTTCCCCTAGGCCAGACATGTTTTCACAGAATATTGGAAATTGACATTCATTTACAACAATCACGTGATGTCAAGACTAGGATACCTATTTCTTTACTACCCACAAGGGGCTAGACATAAAGGGGACAAACAAGGACAGATAAATGGATCAAGTCGATTACATCGACCCCAGTGCGTAACTGGTACTTAATTTATCGACCCTGAAAGGATGAAAGGCAAAGTCGACCTCGGTAAAAAATATGGAACGCTTCACGAATTTGCGTGTCGTCCTTGCGCAGGGGCCATGCTAATCTTCTCTGTATCATTCCAATTTTAGAAAAAGTACCGCCGTAGCTAGTACAAGACTAGAATAACCCCCACACAACTATAGTGGAAGACCCTTGACAAGGTGTCACACAGTGAAACTGAACCCTAAACCATGTGATTGAACCCTAAGCTTTTTGTCCACAAAGCTAGGTCTTTATTGTGCTGCTACTGTATAAGTCAGAGATTTAGAAATGCAATATTTCTAATATTTTATTTACTTGTCAGAAACTGTCCCTTAACAATAAATGCCCCTATGGCATTTTACTTTATGTATGGATGCAAATACTGACAGTTAAGATGCCATACATTGGTAGTTAACCTTCCGTATGGTACAAATAACTGGCTGTTGGGATACCAAACTGATTACTCTAATTACTCTAATTTCACCCAGTGAAGTAAGCATGGTTGGTTTAAAAATCTTGATCTGACTTCTCTAACTTTCCATTGGTTTTGTTCACTGTCACCATACACACGTCTAAATCAACTTTTTCATCTCTTTATTTGTTGATTCCATTACAGTTCAGATATGAAGCTCACTGTTTTGTGTTCTCCTAATTTATAGTGTTTTTGGTACAGGCATTGGTACAAATATTGAGACAGAGAAGAAGTTAGCAACAGGGTAGATTTAAAAACTTTTTTTTTTTTACATCAGTATCAAAAATGCTATAATTATGGAGTGGCTGTGTGGTAAGTAGCTTGCTAGCCAACCACATGGTTCCGGGTTCAGTCCCACTGCGTGGCATCTTGGGCAAGTGTCTTCTGCTATAGCCCCGGGCCGACCAATACCTTGTGAGTGGATTTGATAGACGGAAACTGAAAAAAGCTTGTCGTATATGTGTATATATATATATATATGTGTGTATGTGTGTGTGTGTTTGTGTGTCTGTGTTTGTCCCCCTAGCATTGCTTGACAACCGATGCTGGTGTGTTTACGTCCCCGTTACTTAGTGGTTCGGCAAAAGAGACCGATAGAATAAGTACTGGGCTTACAAAGAATAAGTCCCGGGGTCGATTTGCTCGACTAAAGGCGGTGCTCCAGCATGGCCGCAGTCAAATGACTGAAACAAGTAAAGAGAGTAAAGAGAGAGTATTATAACGGTAGCAGTGGTTGTCTGCTATCTTCTGAGTTCCAATCTTTTATCAATCACGAGTTTATATAAACTATCAGACACCTATTTGGCCATGTGCAAATTTATGGCCTCATGCCATTGTAAGAAATTCTCAAGCGAAATCTATGGCAACAGAATTTCTGATTAGAAAAAAAAAAAAAACCCATCCTTGTGGAATTTACTTTGTTAGACAAATCACACTGAAATGAACCCTGACTTTCTGTACTGGGGCCAATTAAATAGATTATACTCTTCCCTCCAAATCTGTGGTCTTGTGTCATTATTGATATATAATTAAAAAGTGGAGGCGCAATGGCCCAGTGGTTAGGGCAGCGGACTCGCGGTCATAGGATCGCGGTTTCGATTCCCAGACCGGGCGTTGTGAGTGTTTATTGAGCGAAAACACCTAAAGCTCCACGAGGCTCCGGCAGGGGATGGTGGTGATCCCTGCTGTATTCTTTCACCACAACTTTCTCTCACTCTTACTTCCTGTTTCTGTTGTACCTGTATTTCAAAGGGCCGGCCTTGTCACTCTCTGTGTCACGCTGAATATCCCCGAGAACTACGTTAAGGGTACACGTGTCTGTGGAGTGCTCAGCCACTTACACGTTAATTTCACGAGCAGGCTGTTCCGTTGATTCGGAACAACCGGAACCCTCGTCGTCGTAACCAACGGAGTGCTTCCACATAATTAAAAAAAAAAAAAACAGGTTTTGGCTAAATGAGAAAGCAAACACATCTGCAAATGATATCCAAAGATGCTGTGTATTGTCTAAAAGGTTGTAGATTTGTCATCTTTTGGTCTCGCACACACATATAACATAAAGATATAGAACCATCCTTATATGATATAATATATGCCATGTAAAATTTTTTTTTCTGACATTTACTCTTTTACTCTTTTACTTGTTTCAATCATTTGACTGCGGCCATGCTGGAGCACCGCCTTCTAGTCGAGTAAATCGACCCCGGGACTTATTCTTTGTAAGCCTAGTACTTATTCTATCAGTCTCTTTTGCTGAACCGCTAAGTTACGGGACGTAAACACACCACCATCGGTTGTCAAGCAATGGTGGGGGATAAACACAGACACACAAACATATATACAACGGGCTTCTTCCAGTTTCCGTCTACCAAATCCACTCACAAGGCATTGGTTGGCCTGGGGCTATAGCAGAAGACACTTGCCCAAGATGCCACGCAGTGGGACTGAACCTGGAACCATGTGGTTGGTTAGTAAGCTACTTACCACACAGCCACCAATGACTTTCAGTTTCTGTCTACCAAATCCTCTCACTAGGCTTTGGTTGGCTTGGAGCAAGACACTAGCCTAAAGTGCCATGCAGTGGGACTGAACCAGAAACCATGTGGTTGGGAAACAAACTCTTTTTTTTACCATACAGCCATAACCTTTAAGAGATTATGACCATGAACTGTGTCCTCATTACATTTGTACACTTGTGTGAATCTGGATTCAATTCTGTTTTGTTAAGACAAAACCCACCTGAATCCAGAAGCAGACCTGCACATTGATTTGCAAAGTAAAAAAAACCCAAAATCTCCGTTTTGACAGTATGAATGAGAAGCAGGAACAAAGTCATTGAATTTTATTTACAGTTGGGATAGATTTCACTGTTTAAACTTTTCCTTCAAATTGCTCAATTCATTCACATTTATTCACATATATTCACATTTCATGTGCTGAGTGAAGAAAGGCTTACTGTTTGAATTCAGTTTGTTCACTCACAGCACTTATTGTATTAGATTTTAATCAAATATAAATTAGCTATTAGAGTATTGATTTTTTTTTTTCCTTCCCATCTTCAAATGTGATATTTTTGTTGGGAGTACCAGAATTTAAAATTCCCTAGGGGTTTAGGGTTACAGAGAAAGTTTGGGAACCACTGATGTCGAAGCACTGTCCATTTCCTATCTTCTAATGAAAACATGTTTGGATTTGAGGAAATATTACCTTGATGTTTAGTCCCAGGTCAGTCCTGATACAGACCAAAGCTATTCAAGCCTCGACTATCTAGTCTTTTTCAAGAATAGTGTACTCCAGGCCACATTATCCAAAAGATCAATGTTGCTGTCACCGTTGATAGTGACAGTGTCGGACAAGTCGAGAAAGTTGATAGGGTTGGTGCTATCAATTCAGTGTCGAAATTCTAATTAACAAGAAATCCTGAAAACAAATGAGCAGAGCAAATCCAATGAATTTGAATTCATTCAGATTTTGTTTCACTGAATTTTGATTGAATTTCAAATTAGAATAGGAGTGGCTATATATATATTTATATATATATATATATATATATTCTTTTATTATTTTACTTGTTTCAGTCATTTGACTGCAGCCATGCTGCACCACTGCCTTTAGTCAAGCAAATTGACCCCAGGACAGCTTCTTTGTAAGCCTAGTACTTATTCTATCGGTCTCTTTTGCTGAACTACTTACTGGGACGTAAACACACCAGCATTGGTTGTCAAGCGATGTTGTGGGACAAACGTACACATACACATGACAGGCTTCTATCAGTTTGTCTACCAAATCCATTCACAAAGCTTTGGTCAGCCTGAAGCTATAGTTAGACACATGCCCAAGATGCCATGCAGTAGGACCGAAGCCGGAACCATGTGTTGGTAAGCAAGCCACTTACCACAAAAACAAAATGCCTTTTTTCCATCTGAGTATTGGATGGTGATGATGGGGGTAAACTGCCTTTTTGTAGGTTTGGAATTTCCATTTCAAAAAGAAAAGTCACATGCAAGAAAAAGAAACAAAAAACTTATGGTTTGCCTCCATCCTCTATCTTCAAGTGGGTGAGCTGGTTGGTCCAAGTCAAGAGGGTTGATTGATCTTTGATGTGGCCATAATAACATTCATACAAAGTTTTGTATTCAAAATTTCAATAGATGATGTAAACTTATAGGTGTGTATGTGTGTGCATGAAGAGAGAGTGAGAATTACTTATGAGTAATCTGTCAGAAATACTAACAGAAAGTGAACCCTATAGCCTATTTATGGATATATATATATAAACACCATTGTTTATCCTCTGTCAGCAAGGTGTGTTCGTGTTTGCAAGTAGATCACAGCTATTCTACTATAAACTGTTATGCGTAAGTCAAAGGGTTGCTTAAAAAATAGTTGATGTGCTAAGAAAATGTGTTTGATCTGTGCACTTACGTCACCTGTTATTGTTTATAGCCCTAGACCAGCTTGATTGTGCAGACCTATTATGAACGGCGTTATAGCCTTGACCATCCCGTCTTTTGGATCTTTTCGGTTTGAACGGCAGTTTTTTAAAAATAATTTCCACGTAACTAAACAGTTTTAAGCTTTGTATACTGGTAGAATGTGTTTATAAAACATCTTTTTCTCTTGGCTTTATTGAGAAAATTCTATGGTTTGTAAGATATTTGTTGTTTTTTCTTCAATTTCTGCAATTTCAAACAATCAATGTCATCTATTGAGGTAAAAAAAACATTCTGTGCCGTGTGAATATGTCCCTCGTTTAAGAAACAGATTGAGTTTATTTACATTTGTGAAGAAAAAAAGATACCTTTCCCCCTAACCCTAAAACAGATTGAAATGCAATAGATCGATACGAGGGTCATAATTATGGGTGACAATTTCATATGACACCGCTAGAAAAAACTGCCATTCAAACCGAAAAGATCCCATCTTTTTATCTGATGACAGTGTATTTTAGAATCACATTTTATTCAGTGTCTTTTATTTGTTTCTTTTGATATATTTTTTAATCACTGTATGTATTGAGGAATATTTCTAGCAAGGTCGGTTTGTTGTCATGTTGGCTGGGATCTTTTCACTTTGGCCGGCAGATTTTAAAAATACTTTCTAGGTAACTAAAAAATTTTAAACTTCGTATACTGGTAGAATGTGTTTATAAAACACTTTTTTTCTCTTGGCGTTCTTGAGAAAATTCTATAGTTTGTAACATATTTGTTGTTTAATTTCTTGCATTTCGGCAATTTCAACCAATCAATGACGTCTCAATAAAGCCAAGAGAAAAAGATGTTTTATAAACGCATTCTACCAGTATACGAAGTTTAAAATTTTTTTAGTTACCTAGAAATTATTTTAAAAATCTGCCGGCCAAAGTGAAAAGATCCTGTTGGCTGTGTTTTCTCTCTCTGTCCTGTCTCTGATGCCACACAGATTTTTCTGTTCTTTTATTTTAGTTATTTGAAAGTTACGTAGAATTGTGTGATTATGTTGAGATTAAAACGAAACAATGGCTTGGATAAACACACACACACACACACACACACTCACTGACGCACGCTTACTGATAATGTGTGATGAAAAGAATTTATTATTCAACTGTTGATGACTTCAGTTCCGTTACTATATTGGAATGTCCTGGTTTCAGTTTTGAAATAGTTATTTTCTATATAGCCCCTCCCCCCCCCGAGTTTGTTTGTATGTATGTTTGTGACGTCATTCACTTTCCTCTGGCGTAAACATTTGAGTGTTTGTGGGTGCGTGGTAGTGGTGGTGGTGAGGGCTTCGGTCTTCTTCATTTATCTCTCGCGTGTCTCCTGACCAGAATATTTGGTAGATTATTAACGAATGGGATCTTTTCAGTTTGAACGGTAGTTTTTTTCTAGCGGAGTCATATGAAATTGTCACCCATAATTATGACCCTAGTATTGATCTATTGCATTTCAATCTGTTTTAGGGTTGGTTAGGGGTGTGGGGTAAGGGTATCTTTTTTTTTCTTCAGAAATGTAAATAAACCCAATCTGTTTCTTAAATGAGGGACATATTCATACGGCACAGAATGTTTTCACCTCAATAGACGTCATTGATTGGTTGAAATTGCAGAAATTGAATAAAGAAAAAAACAGCAACTATCTTACAAACTAAAGAATTTTCTCAATAAAGCCAAGAGAAAAAGATGTTTTATAAACACATTCTACCAGTATACGAAGTTTAAAAGTGTTTAGTTACGTGGAAATTATTTTAAAAAACTGCCGGTCAAACCGAAGAGATCCAATGAATGTATGAGAGGATAGGTAAACTCTGGACACCGGCCTGCTTCTCTCTGGTTTACTACACCAGCTTTATTTGGTGGGCTACTTGGAGGCTATTTCCACTTAGTAATCTAGCATGACCACCACTCCACCTCTCTTTCATTTTATTTATTGGTATAGTGGTTATGGCGAAAATGTTGTCTGTGTGCTGGTGCTGACTGATCTACACCCCTGCTACCGCTCAGTTGTTGACACCGGCTTCTTCTCCCCCACCCCTGTTGGACCCTAGCACAACCTAGTTTATTTTAAGCTTCACTGGCGTTTTCAGATTAGATCATGTACAGTAATTCAGGATTTGTGTGTGTGCGTGTGTGTGTCTAGATGCTGGTTTCCACACCAGCTTTTGATTCTTTTGTTCAAAATATATGAAAGTACTGTGTGTGCCTGTGTACATGCTCCCCTCTGTTTCAACGAGCTTTTGTTCCAAGGTTTGTTTTGCGTTCAACCTGGGGGTCTTTGTTACATTTACTCCTATTATAGCCTTCAAGTTTTACACACTTTTTCATTCGTAAATTTTGATTGTAGATTATGTAAACCACCCCATTGATAATAGTTCTTTTGTCTGTCTGTCTTCATAATGTCCTATGATTATAAAATGCTTGATTTTAATTGAAATCTTAGGTTTGGGATTATCTCAAATATAACAAACTGTATGCACTCTGTACTGAGATTATGGGTATATGAACTGCATACATTTTGTCAATGAAGTTATCTATGGTCACATTTGCCTATGTTACTTTATGTGGAAGGGTAGTATAGTACCCTATTCATGTATTGGGTACTTTATATTTTCAAAAGCAAAGTAGGTATATATATATATATATATATATATATATATATATATATATATATATATATATATATATATATATAATACAAATAAGAAAATGGAGAAACAAATTCATTTCGAGATAAATTTGTTCCTCCATTTTCTTATTTGTATTATGAACTTACAGTAAAAATATTTTTCACCTTCACCCATTCAATACAATAAATGAATTAATTGCATTGCAATTAAAAGCATTTATGTATTTAGTATTTGGGTACTTTACCAGCAGTATATTGGATAACTGATATCCCATAGTGGGTTACTTTCATAACCCCTATCTTACTTTGTGTGTGTGTGTGTGTATGTATATATATATATATGATGATAGTATTATAGCTAAGAAAAAATTTGAAACAAAACTTACTCTAATTATGAAATGGGAATATTTTTCCGGTGATTAAATCATACTTCTGGGTTGGTCAAGAGAAATATATTAATCTACTTAGCGTTTAATCCGGCATCAATTGATTCCCAGTCTTGTGCATGTCAAGAGCAAACAGTTGTAGATATTAAGATGTAATAAATAGATTATAATCTAAGTTGATTGCCACTAATATTCTCTTGCACAACTTTCATATGATAGGTTTTAAGATGGACTGTTTTTTATTAAACGAAGAATAATCATTAGAGATGAGCAGAAGGTAAAGAAATGGCAGTACCAGAGGTATTGGACCATCAGCTGATTAGATTGGCTCGTGACATTTGACATCTCGTGTGTAAAGTTTTTTTTTTAATTTGGCAGGGAGAAATAAAATCTGTTTTAACTTAGAGAGATTCAACTGGAATTAAGTAGTGTTAATCATTAACAATTTATTTACCTGGAACGAGATATAAATAGAATGTAATGGATCCTTCTTTGTTGATGTTACATTACTAATGCTTTTTTATTAATGAAAATGCTGCTACCAGTTTGTGGATAGTAAGTTCAAAACCGTTGCTCTAAATAATGTCCTTAATTCTATGTATCTCACCTATCTTGGCTGTGCATCAGTAGGGTGAAATTATCAGATCTCCTGGGAGGGCTATCTGTATAAGACCGGAGTCCACAAAGATATGTCTTATCTATCTAATGCGATTAGATTGGAACTAAGCTCAGCTCTTATGTTCCCCTCAGGCATTTGGAGATATAGATTTATGTACAATTTTGGGTTTGCTATGAGATGGTAGTATTTAAAGTACATATACTTATGGTTGGTATTTAGAATCTGCACCATGCATGTATCCGTGTTTAGTATTTGAATAGTATATTGCACGTGTCCACAGTTCATTGAGAAATTGCACTACATGTGTCCAACTTAATGTATAGAAACTTACTCTAGACACATGTTTATGATTGGTGTATAAAAATTGTGCTATACATACATGTTCATAGTTTCTTTATAGAAACTACAGTGTGTTTATGGTTAGAACTGAGAAACTACACATGTGGCCATATTTGATATTTAGAAATTTCACTACATGTTGTGTATCCCCTGGTTCATTGAGAAATTACTCTACATGTGTCCATACTTAATGTATAGAAATTTACTCTAGACATGTGTTTATGATTGGTGTATAAAAATTGTGCTATACATACATGTTCATAGTTTCTTTATAGAAACTACAGTGTGTTTATGGTTTGAACTGAGAAACTACACATGTGGCCATATTTGATACTTAGAAATTTCACTACATGTTGTGTAGCCCCATATTAGCTCTGATTGTCCAAAGTTACAGCATGCAGTCAGTTGAATGGTTAGGTGTGATACCACTTTTTCCTTTTTTGTAGTTATACGATGTTTCCATGAAGCTCGGGCCTAACTGTGTTCTCCAACTGCACTGATTCATTAGTAAGGTGTGCAGTGTAACAATCTTGGTATCTTAGCACACTCTCCTGTTTATTTTTCTGTAAACCATAGATTCTGGTGTTGAGCCTTGTGGAAGCAGGAAAGCAAGGTGGACTCGGGGTGCAACAGCTGCTGTTTCTCTGCACTTATCAGTGGCAGTGTGCATCCTGGTACAGTATTTGGATTAATGAGTGTATTGATGTTGCAGCTATTTCTGCATATTCTTTTTGCATTTGCCTGAAACTGAGCGAAAGGGAGTTGTAAACTACACGCTTTCACTAGTCAGTTAAGGTGAGACAGTGTCACATGACAACTTGCTAGGGCTGCCTGCTGGAGCCTAGCGGCAGGTATTTAAAGGGAAAAATTTGACAAGTCAGTCAGTCAGTCACCGGCTGACACTCGCTGACGATACATCGAAGAGGCCAGGGAACAGAAGAAAGAAGACATGCACCCAACACCAGAGCTGAAGACACCTCCAAAAGGGGGAGCCCTGCCACGTCAAAACGGTAGAGGAGTAGGGGCCGAAACCGGACGTGGTTCCTCCTGATGATGTCTTGAGCTAACTGGATCCTATAAAGGAGCTGTTGTGGTAGCAGACCACGAAACAGAAACACGGTTGTAATTCCTCAAGGTGTTTGTGTTTGGAAGTGATTTAAAAAAAAAAAAAATATTTTCAGATAGCGGATGGGACTGGTAACAAACCAATAATCCCTCCATATGCAGGCAGTCTTTCATTTTTACTGTCTTTTTGTTTTTTTTATGTAGTCTGTGGGTGGTTAGCCGTGTGAAATTTTTAATTGTGACTACTTCATTGTATTGTACTTTGCAGTTTATTGTTGAGGAATTAGTAGTCCAGACAGGACTGACATAGTCTGTGATGGCTCAAATGTATTATTTATATACTATTGTTGTTGTTTCTTTGTTGGCAAAATACGGTATCTGTGAGTGCTCTAAGTATGTTTGTATGTTGTCACTGTTGTGGCGGTATATATATATAATTCTTTGTATTTTTATCCTATGTTTGTGGTATATTGTGTGTGATGGTTGGACGTAGTTAATGTTTTCTAACGTTGTTAGTATGAGTGTATATTTTGTGGGTGCTATTTCACATCTCTAGTGAAGGGGCCATGTTTCTTGAAAAGATTGAAAAGAGGGTTGGATTACTTGTGAAGCTGTTTAATATTCAGTTTTGGATGCTGGTAGCGCAGGGCCTGGAATTTTTCAGCATTAAACTGCATTTTATTATCCTCAGCCCATCTGTAGATTGAGTCCAACTCCTGCTACAGGTGTGCAACATCGCTGGGGTTCTGTATTTTCTGCGAGACTTTTGTATCGTCTGCATAGCTTGCCAGAGTGGCTATCCGGGCATTTGAGGGCATATCTGAGAGGGCCACTATAAAAAGCAGTGGTCCCAAGATAGTGCCCTGTGGAACACCGCTCACTATTTGTGTGTTCATAGAGGTGGCTCCATTAACCACTACTGCCTGACTCCTATCTTTCAGGAAGTCATGTAACCGCACTCCAAGTTTTCCAGCTATGCTGAGGTCACGCAGTTTGTGGCATATCATACCATGATCCACCTTGTCTGGAGAATACTTGTAGGATGTGAGTGTGATATCATCTGTGTATGAGGCTGTATGTTTTGTAGTGAGGGAAGAACGTGTAGGTAAATATTGAAAATGGTGGGTGATAGGACAAATCCTTGTGGCACTCCATTTTGCATGATGACAAGGTGGACTTCAGTATGTGATGGATGGCAGCATAGCGGCAGTTTGGAAGAATGAAGGGAAGAGTTGCTGCTCCTCTGCTCACTTGTAGCTGGTGTTGCTTACACTGCTGCTGCATAGTAGCAACTGATGCCGATGAGGGGTTGGCATTAGGAAGGGCATCCGGCTGTAAAAACCATGACAAATCAGAGTGAATTCTGGTGCAGCCCCTCAGCTTGCCAGCCCTGGTCAAACCATCCAACCCATGCCAGCAATGGACAATGGATGTTAAATAAGTAGTTTGCCAGGTAATATGTTGTATTGTCGTATAGCCCTTGGTCAGCATTGCAACTGTGAGCAGACCCCTCTTTTTGTAGTCAGGGTCTGCTATGCTGTCCAGTTTGATCCATCTTTAAAACAGTTGGAGTGTTGTTTGAGGGAGATTTGGCTGCTATTTTCAGCATGTTGAATGACTCGAGCATTTTGTGATTCTCAAGGTGGGCTTGAGTATTTTGTTTCGGTTGATAGTAGAAGAGTTAAGAATAGGTGGAGTGGCATGCAGTGGATGTTTCTGCAGTTAAAGCTGTCATGTATTTCAGTTAGGTTGAGTGCAATCGTGTCATCCCACGTTGTGAGTTGGAGTCAGTGATCTGAGGGTTAGAAATGTCAAAGATGAGACTTTCTAGAATTTTTGGCGGGGTATCTAGGAGGACAATGGATTTGTATAAGTTTTCGTTGACATTTAGAATTATTTTCCCAACTTCCAGATGTTTGGAATTTGACAGGGTCGATATATTTTGTTTAGTCCCCGGTCAGCCCCAAGGGATTCTATGCCCATCTTGTTTTTTTTTTCAAATATAAAGGCTAAGGTCTGAGATGCTTGGAATTTGATGGGGTTAATGTTTTGTTTAGCCCCAGGTCAGCCCTAAGGCATTCCAACTATGTCAATCTTGTATTTTTCAAATATAAGGCTAAGGTCTCAGATGCTTGGAATTTGACAGGGTTAATGTTTTGTTTAGCCCCAGGTCAGCCCTAAGGCATTCCAACTATGTCAATCTTGTCTTTTTTAAATATAGGGCTAAAGTCTACATTATCCTTTTTTTTTTCCTTTTGAAGTTAGGGTATATTTTGAAGAGATATTGGTGGAATTTCTAATATATAAAGGCACATTTGTTACAAAATGGTAGTGTCATGGTTTAAGCCAGTGGAGGTCCACAAAATTTTCTTGCTAAAATTTGTGCAATAAACTAGTCATACTTCTACAATACACAAAATATTAAAATTTTTTTTAAAATAGAATTCCTAATAATATTTAATTGCAAAAGTATATGATTTCTTAAATAGGAATCAAAGGGGATCCATAGGTAAAAAATGGTTGAGAACTGCTGGCCTAAGCAAAACAATTGTATTTACCTTTTAGTGTTCTTGTTATTTTGTGTAGTTTTTAATTGGCTAATTGAGAAATATGTAATAAATGCACTTGTTTGGGTGGATTGAGGTTTATCTTGTATTCTGGCATGAGGTGGTGATGGTGTTTTTGATGTTGCTAATTACTTCAAATACTGTTTTTTTACCGTTTGTTTTGTGATTTCTGTTCTATTGGATATGACTGTTTGCCAGTTTTTTTTACCCCTTAGTTATTTCCTTGTTTGATGCAGATTTCTGAGTTTATTTCTGTGGTTCAGGCATACTGTATTTGAGGCTGTCTTTGATTTTTTATGAGGTTTGCTTTTTCGGATGTGTAGTTAGGGTCTGTGACGCACACAGCTGTGTGGTTGAGAAAATTGTTTCCTAGGTATGTGGTCTTGGGTTCAGTCCTACTCTGGGGAAAAGCGACTTCCACTATAGCCCCGGGCTGACCAAAGCCTTGTGAGTGGATTTGGTAGATGGGAACTGAAGGGAGTTCCAAAAATGTGTGTGTACCCTTATCTTGGTGGTTGTAAATGAGCAACCCCTCATCATATAAGTAAGGTTATTCATTTCCAGCTTTCCATGAAGCTTTGTGAAAATATTACCTTTGCTTGGAAATGGGTGAGTGTTGGTCACAGAGCATTCTGTGACAGATCTGTCTCAACAAATTCTGACTCATGTAAGCACAGAAAAGTGAATGGTAAAAGATATGTATGAATAAACACTACACATGTTTATGGTTGCTATTTAGGAACCACACTATGAATTAAATTGCAGCTTTTTTTTGTTTGTTAATTATTTAAATTAAGTTTTTAAAGTATAGGCGCAGGAGTGGCTGTGTGGTAAGTAGTTTGTTTACGAACCACATGGTTCCGGGTTCAGTCCCACTGCGTGGCACCTTGGGCAAGTGTCTTCCACTATAGCCTCGGCCCGACCAAAGCCTTGTGAGTAGATTTGGTAGACAGAAACTGAAAGAATCCCATCGTATATATGTATATATGTGTGTGTGTCTGTGTTTGTCCCCCCAACATCGCTTGACAACCGATGCTGGTGTGTTTATGTCCCCATAACATAGCAATTCGGCAAAAGACTGATAGAATAAGTACTAGGCTTACAAAGAATAAGTCCTTGGGTCGATTTGCTCGACTAAAGGCGGTGCTCCAGCATGGCCACAGTCAAATGACAAACGGGTAAAAGAGTAAAGAGTAAAGCTTTTCTGCAGTTTATTTTAGGGCCCATACTGGAGTAAGCGGAATTGTAATAGAAGTGGCTATTTTAATGTTATAGCTAAAGTTTCATCAGTGGTCTCAATCGTTTTTTTGCCTGTGGATACCTTTGGTTCTTAATTTACTCAGGTGGATCCCCATAGCCATGCGATGTTTGAAAAAATCTTAAATTTTTGTGATGAGACATTAACCGTCCCCCGCCCCCCCCCAATAAAGCTTTTTGTGTACTGTACAAAGTATGAGCAATTTATTGCACATAAATTCTAACAAGCTCTCAAATGAATTCTCCAAGGGTCATTTGAACCCTGGCTGAGAACTATTGTTCTACATGGAGAAAGAAGAAAGTGAGAGAAAGAAGAGCTTATCTTCATTCTCTGCACTTAGAACTTTGTAATAAGGATATCTTTCATAAGAAAGTTACTTGTGAGGGTCTCCTTGGTGTTTGTAAATACCTGTCTTGGATATTTTGTGACATTTAATTTGTTTTTTTGTTTTTCCTTCAGAAATATTAAAAAAAAAATTTTTTGGATTAGGGCTTACTCGCAATACCAGAGGGCGCACACTCTCCTACCCTGATGTAATCTCCAGGGATACAGGCATCCAGCATCAGGACCTCCGTAATGCCATGATGGACCGTGAAGTCTGGCGTAGCATGGTAAATTCCATTGTCTCGACCACGGTCAAACAATGATGATGATGATCTCTTCTGTTCTCCATCTTACTATAATTACTATGACTTAGATGCCTTAATTAGTAAAATGCAGAGCAGAACTACCTTTGTGTTTATGTTGATGTTTAGCCCCCAGATGACTTTGAAGCAGTATGCCTGTGACAATATATATCCATCATTTCTATCCTGTTTTATATTCAGACTACACGTCTCCTTTATAAATATAGTAAGGTATGATCTTGGAGTTTTGACTACTATTTCAAGCTGTCAAGTGACCACAGTGTGGCACAAGGTTCCTTTGTTGTTAAGCCCCGTGCAAGTTTCGAGTGAGTAAACCTACCATCAAAAGCATGGACTCTTACACCTTATATTTTGACATTATCTGTCCAGGGCCACATTATGCCATGAGTTCTTCTACGATGGCAGTGTGATTTGAAGAACATTTGACTACTTTTTCTTGGAGATTCAGTGACTGTATGGACTATATATTTGTCAAGATCATCATTATCAGTCCTGTTGGGCACCTGTATAACAGTAAGAGATGTCAATAGATGGCTTTTATCTTTTATTTTCCATAGAGATAATTAGGCACAGAAAGGGAAAATCTTCAGATTTTTGTAATAATTATTTATAGAAATTGACAATAGGTTGGGTTGCATGCTTCTCGCTTTTGGCTTCCATATCCACTGGATGGGTATGGATGGAGGTCTCAGGTAAGAGTGTATCCTTACCACAGAGGCTGCCTCTTCGTCTCTCCCTCTTTTTCTTTCTGTATACAAGTGTATGTATGTGTACACGTGTGTGTATGCATGCGTGTGTGTGTATGTGTGCGTGTGTATACAGACGTGTGTGCGTGAGTGTGTATACATGTGTGCATATGGATATATGTGTGCGTGTTACATTCTGACAGACATATCTATCTATCTATATATATATATATATATATATATATATATATATATATATATAAGATTTACAAAACTGACAGAATTCCTGACAGGATTAAAATAAATGAAAAAAAGCAGAAACCTATTCCCACTAATTACGCCTCGTCCTCCCACCACTACCACCATCATCACCACCTCCTCCTCCTCCTTCCTCACTCACCTTACCTGTGCAGTCGCTGATACTTCTTCCATACACGTGACACTTAAACTCACGGCAAAACTGCCTTGAATGATATTTTCTCTGAAACCGAGCAACACTCACAGGCGGCCAACCTGTTGTTCTAGTTCTTTCCATTGTCTTACTATCTATTTTTTCCCCTCCGACTTTAAATAATGCACCCACAAACAACCGACTAAAACAGTTAAATTATTTTTTTCACGCACATTTGTCTTTTTATTTTTTTTCTCTTACATTAAAATATATATATATATATATATATATATATATAAACATAAACCACCCACGTAGAATTCACACTTTTGGTCTTAGATTTATACCCTTTACACGCGTATATCTATCTTATGTATTTACACGGTATTGTTTTTTCTTAATTTGGAATGTAATAATTTGGAATGTATTTTAATCGCATTGTTTTATGTGTATATATGTATAGGCGCCTGTATATATATATTCACACACACTCACATATATATCGTATATATATATATATATATATACATGGCATATATATATATATATATATACAAACATATATACACACACATATATACATGGCATATATATATACATATATACAAACATATATACACACACACACATATATATCGTATATATATATATACATGGCATATATATACACACGCATATATATATATATGGCATATATATATACATGCATATATATACATACATATATACATACATATATATACACATACACACATATATCGTATATACATACATACAGACTGGGGATTTTTTCCTTGTGTGGTGTGTCCTGTACCTTGTTTTTCTGTTGTAAAAAATGTTTTTCCCGTTTTCGTTTCGTCTGTTTTTTTGTTGTAAAAATATGGCTTGTCCGTTTTCGTTTTTCGTTGAGTTCTACGTCTAGTTGCGGTGTCCTGTACTCACGTATATATATTTATATATGCATGTATATATACATGTAGATGTAGGTACGTACATATATGTTTGTATGTATGCATATATTTTATTATATATATATATATATATATATATACACACACACACACACATCGTGTGTGTATATATATATGTATATATATAAAGTAGAGCTAGCGGTTGGAATGAACGTCTTAGGGATGAGAATATCCGTTCTTACTACGGGTATCATTTATCTTTACCATCCCTGGGTATTGGTATGCAAGCATACTCTGCTGGTAGGGTACAGGTAATAATTGAATAAACAAAAGTTCATCCGGAATGAAATTTAAATAAGCAGAAAATGCCCGACGTAGGTGTCAATTTGCGTGTTTGTCGATAAAGGTATTTTTTCTCGTTTTCTGCTTATTTAAATTTACGTACATATAGAGGGTGCGGCAGAAATACCTCCCACATTTGAAAGGTTGACGAAAGGAAAAAGATACAGCATTTATGGAAAATTAATTTTACTGTTGTTTAAAGAAAGGGCTACAGTTTTTGTTCATTGGCTAACGTCATAGGCACTTGATGTGAAAGGTATTTCTTCCGCATCCTGTATACTCACTCACACACACACACACATATATATAATGTGTGTGTGTGTGTATATACGTAATGTGCGCGTGTGTCTGTATATACGTATATGTGTGTGTGTGTATATACGTATATGTGCGTGTGTGTATATACGTATATCTGCGTGTGTATATACGTACATATCCGTGTGTGTGTGTATATACGTACATATGCGTGTGTGTGTGTGTGTATATACGTACATATGCGCGTGTGTGTATGTGTATATACGTACATATGCGCGTGTGTGTATATATACGTACATATGCGTGTGTGTGTGTATGTATATATATATATACGTACATGTGTATATACGTACATGTGTGTATATACGTACATATGTGTGTGTGTGTGTATATACGTACATATGCGTGTGTGTGTGTGTATATACGTACATATGCGTGTGTGTGTGTGTGTATATACGTACATATGCGTGTGTGTGTGTGTGTATATACGTACATATGCGTGTGTGTGTGTGTATATACGTACATATGCGTGTGTGTGTATATATACGTACGTGTGTGTGTGTGTATATATACGTACGTGTGTGTGTGTGTATATATACGTACATGTGTGTGTGTATATATACGTACATGTGTGTGTATGTATATATATATATACGTACATGTGTGTGTGTGTATATATATGTCTGTATATACGCGTGTGTATATACGTACGTGCTTTTGTGTGTGTATATAGTAAATGAAAGGCAGAAGATGGAATATACGAGACTTATTAATCACGACATTTATTTCGACATATCTAGCATTGATTCCTTTAGGGTGGGACGCTCTATGACTGGCTCAGGAGCATCTGGTAGTGCCGATAAATACACAACTTGTTAAGTTATGCAATGTATTTTTCTCATTTCTTAGTAAGAAAAGCAGCAAAAATGAAGGCAATCTCTTCATTTACATAGAAGATCAAAAATAAAATCAGATACAAAAAGTGGCTATAGGCGCAGGAGTGGCTGTGTGGTAAGTAGCTTGCTAACCAACCACATAGTTCCGGGTTCAGTCCCAATGCGTGGCATCTTGGGCAAGTGTCTTCTACTATAGCCTCGGGCCGACCAATGCCTTGTGAGTGGATTTGGTAGACGGAAACTGAAAGAAGCCTGTCGTATATATATATATATATATATATATGTATGTATATATATGTGTGTGTTTGTGTGTCTGTGTTTGTCCCCCTAGCATTGCTTGACAACCGATGCTGGTGTGTTTATGTCCCCGTAACTTAGCGGTTCGGCAAAAGAGACCGATAGGATAAGTACTGGGCTTACAAAGAATAAGTCCCGGGGTCGATTTGCTCGACTAAAGGCGGTGCTCCAGCATGGCTGCAGTTAAACGACTGAAACAAGTAAGAGTAAAAAGAGAGAGTATGCAAGACAGCAAGAAAAGTATTAAAAATAACTTAAGAATTATGGATGTATAAATGCCCTTGCATAAGCTGCATGGTTTGTGTACACTCACTCATACAAGCATCTGTGAAAATGTAAGCATACATACGTATGTGTGTGGCTTGGTGCACTCATGATCACAAAGCGAGTTAGATATCTTCTTAGTTTTTATAAGAATGGGGCAGTTTAAAAGTAAACTTAATTTATCCATACCTCAAAGTAAATTGTTAAATTCATTTCCACTGCATTGTGCGAAAGTACATTTATATGCCTGTAGGCATCTTGAGCGTCTCTTAGAAATTCTATTAACGATCTTATTTGTCCACAGAGTAAACAGGGATTCCTCAGTGCAGAGTCGGCATCTCCTGGAAATTATGTTGTATGGTTTCGCCTATCTTAATACGGACCAAGTTATGCTGTACTTAATTTTTATCCTTCTGTTGCCATACAAAATCAGCCAAAGATGTTGAATGTCTCTTGTCTTAAAGCTGGTGACATGGCTGTGATAATGATTCTTAAACAAATCAGCTGTCTGCCCAATGTAAACATATGGGCCTCCCCTTGTGTGCACGATACATTATATACAAGATTTGTACTCGTACAGAGGGTCATCAATGGGCACTTAGATTTTTCCCTGCATGAGAATTTATATCTTTATATATAAAAGTGAGGTTGTGTGCTGTCTGTTTCCTACGATTTAGATTCCTAACTACTCCCACATTTTGCAGTGCAGTTTAACCAAAACCGGGTATCTTATAGTCGTGATTCATATCGAGCCCTTCTGGGTATTAGCGCGCGTCTACGGTGAGTCTACGATTTAAAAAAAAATTTACCATCAATTTTTCCCATTTTTAATGCATTTTTGGCATATATAAGGGAAGTAACTCTCTAAAAATTTATTAAATCTCAGAACGTAAAAAGCTACAGTAACACCCCGCCCCTTTGTGGTTAGCCATATTGAGATGGCTATTATACTTTACATCTCTAAAAATGCTTATATAGTTATTTCCCTTACAAACCCGAGCAACGCCGGGTGATACTGCTAGTTGGTATATAAGGCAGTTCTCCATTTTCTGATGTTGTTACCGTGTTAACTGTATCATAAGCATTTCTACTATTATAATTTGGCTGTAATTGGTGTTTTTCATTGCAGTTTAAATCTTTGTTGGTATTTAGACATGTATGTTTGCTAGATCCAGTAACCTTTGTTGCATTTTACTGTTTTTGATGCATAAGCTACTCTAAATTAGTTAGTGTTAGGATACCTTCAGTGTGCCAATTAAAAATGGCATGATACTGATTAAATTTAGGTAAACATTTGTCCAGAGCAGCAAAATATTTTCCAGCAATCTTGGTTGAAACATGCAAACAAAAAATTGGGTTGAACCAAAGGATATTCTGATTTCTGTGTGTGTATATGTGTATGTATATATATGTGTGTGTGTGTGTGTGTATGTGTATATATGTGTGTGTATATCTATGTGGGTAAATATATATACGTGTATGTGTATATATGTCTGTGCATATGTTTGTGCATATATATGTACATATGTCTGCATATATATGCACACACGTCTGTGCATATATATATACACATACGTGTGTGTGTGTGTATATATATATATATATATATATACATACATACATACACGTCTGTGCATATGTGTGTATATATGCATATGTGTATATATGCATGTGTGTATATATATGTTTGTATATATATATGCATATGTGTGTATGTTTGTATATATATATGTGTGTGTGTGTGTGTGTGTATGTTTGTATATATGTTTGTGTGTGTGTGTGTATGTTTGTATACATGTGTGTGTGTGTTTGTATACATGTGTGTGTGTGTATATATGTATATATGTGTGCGGATGTGTGTGTGTATATGTGTGTGTGTGTATATATATATATATATATATGTGTGTGTGTGTGTGTATATATATATCTATATACATGTGTGTATATATATATATATATATGTATATACATGTGTGTATGTATATCTATGTATATTTGTCTATATCAGTGTGGTGTGTGTATATATGTATATATATTTGTGTATGTATATATATATGAGTGTGTGTGTATACACACACACACACACAGAAAGAAAAAGCATTTTTATTGTCCACTTCTCCATCGTTGTGTCAGATGACATTGATTGGGAGAGATCTTTCTCTGGTCTGCTTCTCTTCCTCTCACCAATCCTGACCTGTTTCCAAGTCGGGTAATAATTCCCCATGACCCTATTTGTTTCCATGGAAGACTGGAAACAAAAGATACAGTTTGCATGATGGTGACTTGTTTACCATTGTCACATGATGTCATTGTAATGAGACACACACACACACACACACACACACACACACACACACACCAATAGGCTTTCTCACATTTTTAGTCTTCGAAATTCACTCATAATTTTTTTGTTTGGCCTGGGGCTATAATAGAAGACACTTGCCCAAGGTATCCATATCCTTTTTATTCTGCAAGAGGGCTAAAGATAAAGTGTGTGATGTGTATGGTATGTGATGTTACTAAGAGCAATATGTAATATTTGAAACAATTTTATTTAAGTATTGCCTGTATTGTTAAGATGGTAATGTTAGAAAAAAAAATTTGTCCCCTTATAGATTGATATAAAAGAAAAGACAGGGAGGGGAAAAAAAGGAAAAATGTACACGATCGTTGTAATTTACAGGAAATCTATTCATAGATATGTGAAAATTAGAATGGAGGTGGGGGAATTTAAAAAAAATGAAAGATATTGATTTTTTAAAAACCAACTAATACCTTATGTTGCGAGGAAATTGCAAAATTAGCAAAACAATCAACAAATGTGCAAACGAGTAGATTTAAATGGTATGTGCAATTTGTTGGTCTGGCAAATAGCAGCTTAGCTATGTGAGCATTTGATAATGGTGCACAGTAGGCTGGTGCACAAATAACAGTAATATTTAGAAAAATATGTTAAGTGCAAGAAGTGTGTATGCGTCTATATATATATATATATATATATATATATATATATATATATATATACGTATGGTGCAAATATGGGTGTGTGTGTGTGTTATATGACATGGCTGTGTAGTAGGTAACTTGCTTCCCAACCAGATGGTTCCGGGTTCAGTCCCACTGCCTGGCACTTAAGGTAAGTGTCTTCTATATCCTCAGGCTGACCAAAGCCTTGTGAGTGGATTTGGTAGATGGAAACTGAAAGAAGCCTGCCATGTGTGTGTGTGTGTGTGTCCGTGTGTCCCTCACTGCTGTTTCACAACTGGTGTTGTTGGTGTTTATCTTCCTGTAACTCAGTACTTTGGCAAATAAGACCAGCAGAGTAAGTACCAGGTTTCACAACAAGTTCTACACTCAATTGTTTTGACTTGAAAATTCGTCAAGGGTATGCCTCAGCATGGCTGCAATCTAATGACTGAAACCAGTAGAAGAATAAAAGAATATATATAGTATTGTTGTATTTAGGAATGGTTATTTTGACAGTTTAGCCATTAAAAACACCTGCACTCTATATTCAGCGTTATTTATTTTTTACATTAATCTTAATCGTATTTCGGCCAGAGTTCTTTCGTCACACTTCTGTGACCTCATCAGTGGTCCTTTGCTTTCTTCATTCTTATTTGTGTGTCTCTCTTTACCAACGGTCAGCCATTTTGTATTTTGTATTTCTATTGTATGTGTCTTCATTTGCGCATGCGTATACCTCTATGTGTGTCTGTTTAGTTGGTGTGTGTGTGTGTGGTGGGAAGTGCCTGTAATATTTGTATCTCCTGTTTATATACATTCGTGTAATTAATATATATAGTAGATTAATAGATAAGCTGCAAGCACGTGTGTGTGTGTGTGTTATTGTTCCCTTCCTCACCGCATGGCTCTGGATTGAGTGCCATTGTGTAGAACTTTGGGCAAGTGTCTGGTACTGTAGCTCCAGGTCAGTCAAAGCCTTGTGAGTGGATTTGGTAGACAGAAACTGAAAGAATGCATGCACGTGTGTGTTACTACCACCCTACTTTGGCATTGCATGATAGTTGCAAATGAGCATCGCTGTTTTGCAAGCAGTGTCTTTCATTACCCCAAACCTTCATGGAAACATGTCAGGTCATGGGGAAATGAAACCTTCTTTGGAAACAAGGAATGATGATAGGAAGGGCATCTAGCCATAGAAAATTTGTCTCATGCCTAGACATTTCTGTCCAGTCTTCACGCATCGTCCTTATTTCATGTCTATGTTTCACTATCATGCAACATTGCACTTTGTGCACAAACATCATAAAAATCTACACTTTCAGGAGAACTCCTTTATTGTCAACAGGAATATTAAGTCCCTAAACTTTTTCCCACCCCGTTGTTTACTCTGGCTACTATGATTTTAGACCACACCCACTGCTAATTATGTCAATTGGGTAACAAACTGTCAACTACACTAATGCTTTGATATACAAGTTAATTTGCCCCCCAGGGGCTGGGGGGACTGGTTGTAAAGTGAAAACTTGTAAAGTAAAGCAATAATTTCCCATAGTAGCAATGTTATAATCGTAATTCATTCTCAGAAAAATATCTTACCCACAAGATTTATAATACTTGTAAATAAATGGCAATAAAACAACAATAGAATGTAAAGAATATTTTATGTAAAGTAAAAAGAATGTCAAGATCATCTCTATGTATAAATCTTTATATATAAAAGAGAGGTTGTGTGTCTGTCTCCTACAATTTAGATTCCTAACTACTCCCACATTTTGCGGTGCAGTTTAACCAAAAGCGGATATCTTATAGTCGTGATTCATATCGAGCCCTTCTGGGTATTAGCGCGCGTCTACGATGAGTTTACGATTTTAAAAAAAATTTACCATTTTTTCCATTTTTAATGCATTTTTGTTGCTATTATATAAGGGAAGTAACTCTCTAAAAATGTCTACGATGAGTCAACAATTTAAAAAAAAATTTACCATAATTTCTTTTCCATTTTTAATGCATTTTTTTGCTATTTTTTGGCTATAACTCTCTAAAAATGCTTATATAGTTATTTCCCTTACAAACCCGAGCAACGCCGGACGATACTGCTAGTTTATAATAAAAAATATATTATAATCGTTTTCTGAATCACTTTCACTCACACTAGACCATCACTTGCAGATGCGATCACCAATTCTTAAGCGCTCGTAGATGGACTTTTAGATTTCATTTAAAAAAAAAAAAAAAGTTTGAGTTGTTTGTTTAGAAGAAGCTTTCTTTTTTTTTTGTTCTCTATAAATTTCTTGGTAATATGCAGAAGCACTTGTTATGGGAGTAGAAACTTTTGCACTTTGTTCAAAATTTGGATAAATGAAACTTGTAAACCTGGGGGTCCTTGTAAAGTGAGATTTTACTGTACATCTTTCGGAGCCTTCCAAGCATTTTATACAGTATATTTCATTGTTGTTCTTACTACTTTTATGTATCTGCTACATGCAAAATCCTCTTTGTCTTTTATCCTATCTGTAATCCTTCTCATCTTCCCCTTGTTCATCCATAGTTTACATAGGGTACACTGAATGAAATTCTTATCTGCATTTTTTTTGTCTTGTGTATTTATCACAGCTGCTTCCAGGTGGCGGTAGTGTCTTCAAAGGTGGTGAGCTGGCAGAAACTTTAGCACGCCGGCAAAATGCTTAGCTGTATTTCGTCTGCCGCTACGTTCTGAGTTCAAATTCCGCCGAGGTCGACTTTGCCTTTCATCCTTTCGGGGTCGATTAAATAAGTACCAGTTATGCACTGGGGTCGATGTAATCGACTTAATCCATTTGTCTGTCCTTGTTTGTCCACTCTGTGTTTAGCCCCTTGTGGGTAGTAAAGAAATAGGTAGTGTCTTCATTACTGCTAACTAAAACTTTTACCTTTGTTTACTTTAAGATTTCTCAATTCTAAACTTTTCTATGTTTGGAATTTCTTTAAATGTTCGATAGATTCCACTATGCAAACTATGTCGGACTGTCATTAGCTTATAGTTCTCATAGATGTCAAATTAAAACAAGATGTAAGGAAAGGAAACAAACCCGAATATCAATAATCCCTTAAAATATTCAACTTATAACTGAGTTTGGATCTTTTCGGTTTGAACGGCAGTTTTTAACATAATTTCTAGGTAACTAAAAAATTTTAAGCTTTGTATACTGGTAGAATGTGTTTATAAAACATCTTTTTCTCTTGGCTTTATTGAGAAAATTCTATGGTTTGTAAGATATTTGTTGTTTTTTTCCTTCAATTTCTGCAATTTCAACCAATCAATGACCGCCTATTGAGGTGAAAACATTCTGTGCCATGTGAAAATGTCCCTCGTTTAAGAAACAGATTGGGTTTATTTACATTTCTGAAGAAAAAAGATACCCTTCCCCCTAACCCTAAAAGAGATTGAAATGCAATAGATCAATACTAGGGTCATAATTATGGGTGACAATTTTATATGACACTGCTAGAAAAAACTGCCATTCAAACCGAAAAGATCCCTGAGTTTACCTTTCTAAAGCTGGTTTTGTTAGCCACTCGAGGGCTAGGAACCAAACCAAGTCAAAACAAATCTTTGCCAACTGCAAGAACATGTCTGTCAGTGTAATAAATGCTGTATTTCTTTGAGTGGCCTGAAGAGGGCAATGTCTTTTGTACACAATGCAGAATTTGTAGCTTGTTTGTTCCTTCTCGAGCCATGCCTGGCTCATAAGGGCCGGTTTCCTGGTTTCTTGGCGTATGGGTTCCACACCTGGACGGCACGCCGGTGAGCTGCAAGATGCAGGAGGAAAGAGTGAGAGAAAGTTGTGGCGAAAGAGTCAGCAGAAGTTCGCCATGACCTTCTGCCGGAGCCGTGTGGAGCTTAGGTGTTTTCGCTCATAAACACACACACATTACCCAGTCTGAGATTTGAACTCGTGATCCAGTGCTTTTCAACCGTTTTGCTAGAGCGGAACCCCAAGGAAACATTCCACTGGCTCGAGGAACCCCTGTGCAATAATTTAATAGTCTTATGCACACATATCTGCACAGGAGAATTAAAAATTACTGCCGATTTTAGCAGTTTTGTAACTTCTTGCGGAACCCCTGGACTGTACTGGTAGAACCCTAGTTGAAAACCACTGCCATGATCCCTTGACCGCGAGTCCGCTACTCTAACCACTAGGCCACGTGCCTCCACACAATGCAGAATCGTGCTCTATAGTTAACAAATGTCTCATTCATAGAGTATGCATTGTTTGATTTGTGTATTCTTAATACATGTAAAGATGGAAGTATTACTCACACTGCAGCACAATGCTGGAATGAACATACAGATATACATGTCACAAACAAAGTAAACGTGACTGATGGCATAAATCTAATGATAAGAATTTTAAACGTCTGAAATAACTGCCTTGATGTTTGCTAACCATGAAAATGAGGCATTGACATGTGCCAATAAGAATTTGCATTGATGACAAGGCTGTGAATGTCTAGTAAATGTTGATTATAATGAATTTAGGGACTTTAATGTTCGAAATGAACTCTAAGGGATTCATGTGGAGGTAATAAAAAAAGTTATCACTAGAACATCTATGTTTTTAATACACACCTACATACATACATATGCGCACACACACATATGTGCATGCCTACTTACATATACTCTTTTACTTGTTTCAGTCATGTGACTGTGGCCGTGCTGGAGCACCGCATTTGGACTTATTCTATCAGTCTCTTTTGCCGAACCGCTAAGTTACAGGAACGTAAACACACCAGCATCGGTTGTCAAGCGATGTTGGGGGGACAAACACAGACACAAACATATACATATATACAACGGGCTTTTTTCAGTTTCCGTCTACCAAATCCACTCACAAGGCTTTGGTCGGCTTGAGGCTATAGTAGAAGACACTTGCCCAAGGTGCCACGCAGTGGGACTGAACCCGGAACCATGTGGTTGGTAAGCAAGCTACTTACCACACAGCCACTCCTACGCGTATATAAATTTTTTTGTTGTCTGGGTCTTCAAGTATTGACTAATGGTTTAGATCAAGGGTGGGGAAACTTTTTAGTGCTGTGGGCAAAAATTTCCAAAGAAAAAGGTCTGCAGGTGGATCACAAGTTCTAACACTTATACCTGTGTAAATCTTGTATATATCTATGTATAATTTGATATACATTAATAAAGGTAAGTTTAATACATTAATGTGTAACATCTTCATTAACACCGCCACCGAATTTAGTACGTTTATATTACTTATGATACTATATTTTTCAACTAGAGGGTCTCAAGGGGGTGGTACAAACCTAGCAATGTGTGTTTTATAGTGAAAACAAAATTTCCATTCAAATGGCTATTACTGGACAATTTTCTATTCAAGTCTGTTTTAAGTTGTAGTGGAAACGTGACCCATGTCGCAAAGAGGCATATGAGTATTGTATAAATTTTATAATTGAAAAATTGACTATATTTTGTACATACAAGTATACCAGCCTGCGGGCACAATAAAATGGGCCTGCTGGTGCAATTGTGCCCATAGGCGGGGGTTTCCCCACCCATGCTTTAGATAATCAAGCTGGTAGAATAGGCCATTAGGTGACATGTGACAGTCTATCACTGTCAAAGTGGAATTTACATTAAATTTCAACTCTTTCAATATTGAGTCATCCCACCAGTAAATGTATTGTATTCAAACCAAATTTAAAATAATAACTTTCATTTAACATGTACACACACACACACACACACACACACATATTATGCATGATACAATGTAATTGAGAACTGAAATGAATTTAGATATGAAGCCTTGCTATGGATTAGATAAGAATGTAACAACATGGTACGGATGTTTACCTATTTAAATCATAGTAAGGCTTTATAATGTTTCAATGCACATTTGTGTATTGAAATGTGTATGTATATATATAAATATATATATACACATATGATAGATCGTTAGCTCCTACATGCATTTTTTTCTGTGTATCTTTCTGACGAAGAGCGTAGGCTCGAAACGTAAAAGACTTGTTTTATTTCTATTCCTGAGCGCCATACTAATACATTTGTTTGTTTGTACTCCACCTGCCTTCGTCTTTTGTTTATTTTCGTAAACCTTCCCTATATATACACACACACACACACACACACACACACACACACACACACACACACACACACACACACATACATACCTACACTTAAATACACATGAATGTATATGCATTTTACACATTTGTATACTTGTGCCATCAAAAGATGATGGCATTTTAAAAGAAACTAAAGCTATTAATAAATTCACTGACTGTACATACATTCAATATATTAGAAACTTGTTGACTAAGATTATTTCATTTATTGACAATATTTTGAAGAATTAAATATAAAATTAAATATGAAGAAAAGTTAAATCTTTTATTTTGTTTCGATCATTAGGCTGTAACTATGTTGGGGTATCAACTTGAAGAATTATAGTCAAAGGAATCAACTAAAAGGTGGTGCTCCAGCATGGCCGCAGTCGAATGACTGAAACGAGTAAAAGAGTAATATTTTGTCCTTAAGAAGTTTCTTTATTATTTTGTTCATGACTTAGTCCCGTAATGATGTAACTGTGATACATGCATTGACCTGCCACAGGGTTATCATGTTATAAAATGCTTATCTACAAGTATTTACTTAACTCTAAAATATGTCCAGTACATGTAAGTGACACTCCTATAACTGTTAGCCTGTTTTGCTGAACCGCTGAGTTACGAGGATGTAAACATGCCAACACCGGTTGTCAAGTCAAGTGGTGGTGAGGTACAAACATGGACACAAAGATCCACACACAAATATATCTATCCATGTCCTGTGCCAGTATCACATAAAAAGCACCCGGTACACTCTGTAAAGTGGTTGACACTAGGAAGGGCATCCAGCTGTAAAAATCGTGCCGAGAAACAGACAACTGAAATCTGGTGCAGTCCTCTTGCTTGCCAGCTCCTCTCAGAACTGTTTAATTCATTAGGATGCAGTCTGAGGGAAACTCGACTGCTATTTTACTTTGTAGTTAAGTGACCATTGTGGGTTGGCTTGTTGCATTGCTTGGAGCACTTTTTACTATTGTTACTAGCACCATCATAGCATTACTTTTATATGGTACCTGTAATACTACCATCATAGTATTACTACTCTGGTACTAGCGTTAGTTTGAACAAGGATTTTATTACATAACACAACCTTGGAGAAATTGTTTTCATAACCACTTTACTAATAACGAAAAATGGGCTTTATCGTCATAGGAGGAATATACGGAAGCAAAATCTATGCAGGTGGATATTGTTAGAAAGTCAAGGGTAATGTGTGATAAAATGAGAGAAGTGGCTCTGTAGAGTGTGTAGGAAATGTATATTGTACATCATTAAGATGTACAAGACCTCCCTTTGCAAATACCATAAGGGCACAGAAAGTGTGCCTAAAGCCAGCTGGAGACGATGTTCTCCTGGGGCTATAAGCTACAGTAACACCCACACTTAGTGGTTAGCCACATTGAGATGGCTAGTCTACCTTACATTGTCGTGCAGTTACTGTTTACATCTCGTTCAGAGATTTATTATTGCTTGCATACAGTTTTTTGAGATCAGTGACGAAAAGTTACTGGAAAAACGGTGATTGTTGTATGCTGATGACAGATCAAAACCTAGAAACTGCAGTCCGTGCGTATCACTTAGGTTGACGAGGGAAGGGTGACCTCCCTTTGCAAATACCATAAGGGCACAGAAAGTGTGCCTAAAGCCAGCTGGAGATGATGATCTCCTGGGGCTACAAGCTACAGTAACACCCACCCTTAGTGGTTAGCCATATTGAGATGGCAAGTATACCTAATATATATTGGGTAGTTTCACTGAAACTGTGCTGTGAGAGGGTTATTTACTGATGTAGCTACTATATTTGAATGTATGTTTGAATGTATGTTTAGTGTGTGGAGAACTGGCGCTTGGAAATGGTGTGAAGTTGGAAGGAAAAGGTGTGTTGCTATGATTTATGGAAGTGCGATGCGAGGGATGAATATGGAATGGCAAAAAAAGGAAAAATGCTGGGAAGAAGGAATGAGACTGGTCTGGCAGATGTGTAGATTTGTTGAGAGAGAGAGAGAGAGAAAGAAAGCCCCCCCCCCCGTGGTGAAGATAATAAATTGCAGGGAATGATAGGGATTGAATTGGTAATGGATACTACAAAGAGAAAAGGGATGAAATAGCTGGGGTCATGTACTGAGGAAGGATAAAGTTGACTGGGTGATGGGGAATGATGGAAATGAATGTGGAAGGAAGTGGATGAGGATGTGGAGGAGGAGGACTGAGAAAGTCATAGCTAAAGATAATGGAGGTGGAAATAAAGGCAAAGGGATTGGTTAAGGGAGTAGAGGATTGGTAAAGTGGGTGCCACCAATCCTAAAAGGCTAACTCCTGCTTTAACTGGGGAAATATAGAGATATGTTGTGACATGAGAGGAAAACTAATTGAAGAATCTATAAAATTTTGCAAGGAAATATAATGGAGAGCTTTTTGTTTTTATACCTATGGGAACACTAAACTAATTTCTGTGAGCTAAGGGAACGGTATCCTTGGATCCGAGGTGTTACACTCACAAAATACTGCCTTATGTCCTCTATAAATTAATACCCCACATAGGCGCAGGAGTGGCTGTGTGGTAAGTAGCTTGCTAACCAACCACATGGTTCCGGGTTCAGTCCCACTGCGTGGCATCTTGGGCAAGTGTCTTCTGCTATAGCCCCGGGCCGACCAATGCCTTGTGAGTGGATTTGGTAGACGGAAACTGAAAGAAGCCTGTCGTATATATGTATATGTGTGTGTGTGTGTGTGTTTGTGTGTGTGTTTGTCCCCCTAGCATTGCTTGACAACCGATGCTGGTGTGTTTACGTCCCCGTCACTTAGCGGTTCAGCAAAAGAGACCGATAGAATAAGTACTGGGCTTACAAAGAATAAGTCCCGGGGTTGATTTGCTCGACTAAAGGTGGTGCTCCAGCATGGCATCAGTCAAATGGCTGAAACAAGTAAAAGAGTAAAGAGTATAAAAAGAAGAAAGATTTTAGTACATGTTTAGTGAATTTTTTTCTCTAAATCTTCTCCTTGAAATCCTCACATTGAAATTGAAGGGATTGACCATCATTCTAGTGAAATGACTTGTATGATTTTTACTATTGCAAACACATTTTTCAAGAGAGAATAACTAAAGAAAAAAATGTATTTTTGACTGCACCTATGCTAGGGCGTTGCTTTGAAGGTTTTAAGCTGAACAAAGTGATCCTGGTATTTCTTTACGTTTGGTACTAAGTACTGTTGATCATTTTTGCTGAACTGTTAAGTTACAGGGACATAAACAAACCAACACTTGTCAAGTGATGGAGGTGCATGCACACACACACACACACACACACACACACACGCACACGCATGCACGGAGTGGGCTTTCATAGGGTTATTCTCTGCCAAATTCATTCTCAAGGCATTAGCTAGCTCAAGGCTATAATAGAAGACACTTGCTCAAGATGCCGTGCAGAGAGACTGAACCCCAAATCCTTTGGTTGTAAAGTGAACTTAACTGCAAAGCCATGCTCGTGCCAAATGGTGGAGGATTATGGGTAAAAGAAATGTTTATATAAACATAATGTTCAGTTGTTTTTCCTCCTACAGTACTCCTAGATACTCTTAGGCAGTTGAGTCTATTTCCTCTTGCTCATAAGCATAGACGCTCAATCAATAATTTTATATATATATATATATATATATATATATATATATATATATATATATATATAATCCTCCTCCAAATTTGGGCAGCATGGCTGTGTGGCAGGAAGCTTGCTTCCCAACCACATAGTTTCTAGATCAGTCCTACTATGTGGTACCTTGGGCAAGTGTCCTCTGCTATATCCTCTAGCTGAACAAAGCCTTAAGTGGATTTGTTAGACAGGATCTGAAAGAAGCTTGGTGTGGTCCAGCATGACCACAACCTCTGGGATCATCATCATTTAACGTCCGCTTTCCATGCTAGCATGGGTTGGACGGTTCAACTGGGGTCTGGGGAGCCCGAAAGCTGCACCAGTCCAGTCAGATCTGGCAGTGTTTCTACAGCTGGATGCCCTTCCTAACGCCAACCCCTTCCTAACGCCAACCGACCCTTCCTAACGCCAACCCCTTCCTAACGCCAAAAAATAAAATAAAATGCGTGTGTGTGTGTGTGTGTGTATATATTATATATATATATATATATATATATATATATATATATATATTCTCTCCTTGTTTCTCTTGTTTTTTTTTCTGTGTATCTTTGTCGAAGAGCGTAGGCTTGAAACGTAAAAGACTTGTTCTTTTTCTATTCCCGACTCCATACTAATACATTTGTTTGTTTGTACTCCACCTGCCTTCGTCTTTTGTTTATTTTCGTAAACCTTCCCGTTATATATATATATATATATATATATATATATATATCTTTGTGTTTGGACCCCACCACTGTGTTTATGTTCCTGTAACTTAGCGCTTTGGCAAAAGAGACTGATAGAATAAGCACCAGTCTAAAAGGAAAAAAAAAAAGATACGGGGTTTGATTCATTTGATAAAAAGATTTCTTCGAGGCACTTCCCCAGCATGGTTGCAGTCTAATGACTGAAATGCGTAAAAGATAAATCTGCTAAAGTAATATTTCTAGGGTGAGGATTAATGTGAAATCCTGTGGCTGACATGTGTGACTGTGTTAAAGCTAGTTGATTAAGAAAGTATTAATAAAAATACTTGGTTTCTTTCGGTAGCTAGCTGAATATTAATCCTTATAAATATTGTCCTTGTTCTTAGTTGTAGACTGTTGGTTTGTATTTATAAAGCTGAAATAGTAATTTATCAAGTCAGTATATTTTAATGAATTACAAATGATTATAGAGCCAGTGAGCATTGTGTGGAAGTGAGATTGATCTGAATGGGAGGTGAGTTTGTTGTGTGTAACTTCTCTTTCCCTTGCCATAAGTGATGGTCCCTTGCTGTGTGTATTTCATTTGAATGAAGGGATCTTTTCGGTTTGAACGGCAGTTTTTTTCTAGCGGTGTCATATGAAATTGTCACCCATAATTATGACCCTAGAATCGATCTATTGCATTTCAATCTGTTTTAGGGTTAGGGTTGGTTAGAGGTGGGGGGAAAGGTATCTATTTTTCTTCACAAATGTAAATAAACCCAATCTGTTTCTTAAACGAGGGATATATTCATATGGCACAGAATGCTTTTTAACTCAATAGACATCAGTGATTGGTTGAAATTGCAGAAATTGAAGAAAAAAATATCTTACAAACTACAGAATTTTCTCAATAAAACCAAAAGAAAAAGATGTTTCATAAACACATTCTACCAGTATACGAAGTTTAAAAGTGTTTAGTTATGTGGAAATTATTTTAAAAAACTGCCGTTCAGACTGAAAAGATCCGAATGAAGTGTTCCTGTCCCAGAAGCTGAATGCCTGCCAGTGTATGTTTTGAACTCATGAAGCTGTTAGCTTCGCTACTTTTCTCTGTTCAGTCAGTTGAACTAGCAAACTTTCTGGTCTCTTGAAGAAAGACATTAAAAAAATCTTTTGTGTGCGTGCGTGCGTGCGTGCGTGTGTGTGTGTGCATGTGTATGTGTGTTTGTATTAATGAGGAAAAAAGCGGTGGTTGTGTGTTTCACTGTCACGTGTGAGCATTTGTTTATTGAGGGGAGTGCATTGTGTGAGAAGTGTCTGGAGGGCAGTGTGTGTGTGTGTGTGTGTGTATTTTTGTTGAAGTGTAATCAGGTTGTTTGACATAATTCACAGGATTTAATATTTCAGTGGTTCACATGTCAACATCATGCAGTAGAGATGTGGTTGCAGTAGTAGTAGTAGTAGTAGTAGTAGTAGTAGTACTGGTGGTGGTGGTCTTTTTTGAAATTCCTGTTTATATTTATAGAAACAACATAAAATCAATATAGGTTTGGCTGTTTATCAACCTGGAACTTGCTGTTGCCATAAACTATTCGTACGGTATTGTTGTAGGTACCACCACAACTACCGTTGACATTATCCAGTACTGCTGATGGTCCCAATACTACTTGGTACTTTCATGACCTCTACCTACTGTTCATGGTGTTGTAGGTACCACTGTCAGTTGTTAGTAACACCATAGCTACGACAGCCACAGTCTAGTACTGCTACAGGTTCCACTGTCACTTTGTTAGCTTTACTGTAGCAACCATACTACAATTTGCTATAGGTGTGGGTGTGTGTGTGTGTGTGTGTGTGTGAAAAGATGGAGTGCAGGAGTGGCTGTGTGGTAAGTAGCTTGCTTACAAACCACATGGTCCCGGGTTCAGTCCCACTGCGTGGCACCTTGGGCAAGTGTCTTCTGCTATAGCCTCGGGCCGACCAAAGCCATGGGAGTGGATTTGGTAGACAGAAACTGAAAGAAGCCCGTCGTATATATGGGTGTGTGTGTGTGTGTGTATATATATATATATATATATATATGTGTGTGTGTGTATATATGTGTGTATACGTTTGTGTATCTGTTCATCCCCCCCAACATCGCTTGACAACCAATGGTGGTGTGTTTACATCCCCGTAACTTAGCGGTTCGGCAAAAGACACCGATAGAATAAGTACTAGGCTTACAAAGAATAAGTCTTGGGGTTGATTTGCTTGACCAGAAGGCGGTGCTCCAGCATGGCCACAGTCAAATGACTGAAACAAGTAAAAGGGTAAAAGAGTAATATTTTGTCCTTAAGAAGTTTCTTTATTATTTTGTTCATGACTTAGTCCCGTAATGATGTAACTGTGATACATGCATTGACCTGCCACAGGGTTATCACGTTATAAAATGCTTATCTACAAGTATTTACCTAACTCTAAAATATGTCCAGTACATGTAAGTGACACTCCTATAACAAGATTAAAGAAATATAAATTTGAACACGCCAGGTTAGCAGTCACTGACACTAGAATAATGGAATAACACTTCTGACTTTTTTTCCAATTTTTTGGCCAGCCATTAGAATTGGTGATAAATGATCCCAGCATGAATGCTTGAAGCAGTGTGCTCAACTAAACACACTTGAAGGTTAGGCGGTGGCTTTTTAGCCCTTTAGCCCTTTAGCATTTAAACTGACCAGGTCTGGCCTTTCACACCTTTCACGCAATGCCATTCACAGCAGCAATCATCATCAATATCTCAGTTACAGTATAATGCATGATTAATTCAAAACACTGAATAAATAAGCTATACGTACGACAGTGATGTGAATGCTAAAGGGTTAGAGCCAGGCGAGGGATTAAATCTGCTCTCCAGTATAGATTCCTCCATACAGTTTTTGCCTATCAAATTTTAAACAAGTACACATTAGGGTGATGTTCTAAATGTTCATGGCTGGAATGTTTAACATTCATTTTTCTCAATGAAGGTTGATCTGAGTCTAAGAAATGACTATGTAAACACACACACACTTTGTAGTATCCAAACCTGTCAAAAAAATGCTTACTGCCATCTTAAAAAGTACCAATCCGATTGTGGCTGTTTGCCAGCCTGCTCTGGCCCCTGTGCCAGTAGCACATAAAAAGCACCCACTACACTCACGGAGTGGTTGGTGTTAGGAAGGGCATCCAGCTGTAGAAACACTGCCAGATCAGACTGGAGCCTGGTGCAGCCTCCTGGCTTCCCATTTCCCCGGTCGAACCGTCCAACCCGTGCTAGCACGGAAAACAGACATTAAACGATGATGATGATCCACATCCTTCACCATAGCAACTATCACTATGTTGTATACTTAGATGTGTGTGTCTACATACTTATACATTTATGTGTTGGTTTATACATGCAGTTGTGTGCGCGCGTGCACAGCTGCACTCTATGAACTATTTAATAATTCAAGAATGGCTGTGTAGTTAAAACGTTCTCTTTACAGCTATACAGTTTTATGTTCAATCCCATTGTGTGGCATTATGGGTCAGTGACTTCTAACCGCAGCCTCAAGTTAATCCATGTCTTGTGAGCGAAATTTTGTATGTAAAGATTGTATGGAAGTCTGTTGGAGGGATCCGGTTTTGAACGGCAGATTTAATCCGTCACCTTGTTTTGCACAACCCCCACCCTAGCTCTTGGGTGACTTTAGCGAAGCACACACTTGCAAGAATTTGGGTTAAGTCTTCAGTCTAACATCTTCTCACCAATGTTGGAGTCTTGGTAAATTTTTAAGTTGTGTCCTTTGGTGTTTAACTATGTCAGTGGTGGCAAACCTTTTAGTTTGCTGTGTCTTGATTTTAGTTTCTTTAATAATCCTGTTATTGAAGTGTTATGTATCATCATCATCATCATTGTTCGACCGTGGTCGAGACAATGGAATTTACTATGCTACGCCAGACTTCACGGTCCATCGTAGCATTACGGAGGTCCTGTTGCTGGATGCCTGTATCTCTGGAGATTACATCAGGGTAGCAGAGTGTGTGCCCTCTGGTATCGCGAGCAGATGGCTTCCAGAGGAGAAGAGTAGAAATTGCCTCGTTTTCAGCTCTTGTCAACAATGTCCAGCAAACTGGACTCACCTACCTTTCACGAGATGACACAGATGGTAGTTTCCCATATATTTGCATTTTGGTTGGATGACGCTTCCACGAGAGATTTTGAGCTCTCATAAGGAGGCGAGTGTAGGTTCCATCCACATATACTCTCTGAAGGTAGTTTCATTTTAACTGTTTTCCTGTCCCCTATCATGTGTGATACTCAGGATATATTTCCCTGGCAACCATGCATCATGTGATATATATTCCTGATTTTTGAATCATTGCAGTGATTTGAAACTTGAGAAAGGAAACTTTGTTACTCAGAATGTATGAAAGAAAGGCTAAATGGTCTCAAAAATTTGTCTTGTGAAGAAAGGCTGAGGACGCTTGACTTTTATTCTCTAGAAAAACGCCGCCGCCGTGGTGATCTCATTCTCGCTCACAACATCATAAGCGGAAAGTGTAACCTCTCGAAAGAGCTGTTCTTCACTCCTGCTCCGGAGCGTCGGCTGCGGGGTCATTCCGAAAAGCTCTACCTGCGACGAAGGAATCGAAGGAGAGGAGCTTTCTCCATCTGGGTTGCGGATCCGTGGAACAAGCTGCCAGACGAGATGAAGATGCTGACGACCGCTTTGTTCAAAGTCTCCCTTGACCTCAAGTGGCCTGAACTCTTTACATGAACACCACCCTGTACTTAACTCCATGTCCCCCTACATGGCCTTGCTTTTTGCTTTTGAGCCAAAAATTAACTAACTAAAAGTTTAAAATCAAGCATGGTCATTGAGGACAAACTCAACAAAATGCTTTGGCCAGGCAAAGGCTTAGGTAAACACCTATAGATCAGCTTCTTGATTGAAGGGTGATTTGGTTGTTATTTCTAATAGGTTGTGATAATGGAGGTGTTGGTGCTGGCTTGTGCAGTATTGTTGTTTTGGATCTTTTCAGTTTGAACAGCAGTTTTTTCTAGCGGTGTCATATGAAATTGTCACCCATAATTATGACCCTAGAATCGATCTATTGCATTTCAATCTGTTTTAGGGGTGGGGGAAGGGTATCTTTTTTTCTTCAGAAATGTAAATAAACCCAATCTGTTTCTTAAACGAGGAACATATTCATACGGCACAGAATGTTTTCACCTCAATAGACATCATTGATTGGTTGAAATTGCAGAAATTGAAGGAAAAAAACAACAAATATCTTACAAACTATAGAATTTTCTCAATAAAGCCAAGAGAAAAAGATGTTATAAACACATTCTACCAGTATACGAAGTTTAAAAGTTTTTAGTTCTCTAAAAAATATTGTTAAAACTGCCGTTCAAACCGAAAAAGATCCGTTTTTTTTTTTGTTATTGTTTGTTACATAAGAAATTTAGAATTACAGAGTAGATTTGTTTTTGATCCACTTTATACAACAGAAAACAAAAATGTGGTCCTAATGAATCTCTAGAAGAATTAACTTCTTTACTCTTGTGTCGAGAAGTGTGGAGGGTTTGATTTGGGATTCCAGATGGCTCTTGTAATTTTATTTCGTAATTAGGGGACAGTTTTTTTTTTTTTTCACTCACTTTTGCTTGATCAAGAATGTTTTTGTGTGTGTGTTGGTAGGCTTTATTTACTTAATGCTTTCCCTGTTTTTTAATAAATGTGATTTATTGAAAATTATAGTAAATGCCATATTTTAATTTTTTATTTTATTGATATTTGGTGATTTTTAAACAATGTGCAGTTGAAAGCTACGGTTGATTGAATCAATATGATGGCCTCTGGCCAACAGTAATCATTGTTGCCATCATCATCATCATCAAGATTATCTTCGATGCAGCTTAGACCCAAGTCAGTCTTAATTAAAATTAAGCAGAGCTATGATCAAAACCATTCAAAAGATAATTCTTTTTTTGTTTTTTAGATACTGTTTTACTCTTTTACTTGTTTCAGTCATTTGACTGCGGCCATGCTGGAGCACCGCCTTTTAGTCGAGCAACTCGACCCCGGGACTTATTCTTTTGTAAGCCCAGTACTTATTCTATCGGTCACTTTTGCCGACTGCTAAGTAACGGGGACATAAACACACCAGCATCGGTTGTCAAGCAATGCTAGGGGGACACACACACACACACACGCATATATATATATACATATATACGACAGGCTTCTTTCAGTTTCCGTCTACCAAATCCACTCACAAGGCTTTGGTCGGCCCGAGACTATAGTAGAAGACACTTGCCCAAGGTGCCACGCAGTGGGACTGAACCCGGAACCATGTGGTTGGTAAACAATCTACTTACCACACAGCCACTCCTGCGCTATAGTGTACTCTGGACTACATTACCCAGTTTTTTTTTTAAAGACAGTGATGGGATTTGTGGGAGATATTGCAGCTATTTCTAGCAAGTTATGTGACTATGGAAAGGCTTCCTCATTGGCTTGTCTAGAGGTTCCTATTGCTGCCATCATAATGAGCATTGGGGGCATAGCCAACATTTCTGTCATTACTGTTCTCATTATTGCTTTTTGCATCATCATCGATGACCTCATAAACCACATGGTCAGTACTGCACTAACTTGACCTCATTCTTTGTGATTTGCCATAAATTTGTACTTTATAGTAAGAATTTTTTAACCCTGAAGCATTCACATTACTCTGTTAAATGTAATGCTTATTTCTCCACATTGTTTTGAATTAATCGTGCATTATCTTGTAATTGAGATTTTGATGACATAACTGTAATTTTTTAGAACGATATCGTAGATTTGGTGTGAGAAACCACATCTAGCCTGTTTGAACATTAACCCATTCGTTACTATATTTATTTTGAGATGCTCTGTGTTTCTTTAGAAACACTTCATTAGAAAACACTTCATTATGGCTGTTTAATGCACCAGGTTTCTTCTAGTCCTTAAGAATTTTGGCTCTCTCTATGATGCAGATCTTTTGTTAACCCTTTCATTACTGTATTTATTTTGAGATGCTCTGTGTTTCTTTCAATTACTTTAAATATAACAAAGAATTGAGTAAAATAACTTAGTTATCATTAAGCTAGTGTTAGGAACATAAATTGTGACTAACGTTTGGTGGAAGATTTTAATTCAAAACTTATGTAAACAAGACATTTGTACTCAGAGCCAGAGCCGGTTTCAGCAGGGTTGGTAACGAAAGGGTTAAACAGGTAGAATGCTGAAGGGTTAAACTTCTGATTTCCAGTTTAATCCCAATTTCTCATTGTTTAATTCTAATTTCCCACTGTTATGGGCTAATACTAATTTCTCATTCTCTTAACCCTTTCGTTACCAACCCGGCTGAAACCGGCACTGGCCCTGTAGTACAAATGTCTTGTTGCCATAAGTTCTGAATTAAAATCTTCCACCAAACCTTAGTCACAATTTATGTTCCTAACACTAGCTTAATGATAATTAAGTTATTTTACTAAATTCTTTGTTATATTTAAAGTAATCGAAAGAAACACAGCATCTCAAAATAAATACAGTAACGAAAGGGTTAAACTCTTCTCTCTGTATGGCGCATAGGCCATCGACTACTTTTCTCCATTGTTAACCCTAGGCTGTTTTTTCTGTCTCTTTCCTGTTGGATCTTTGCTTTTTCAGCTATTCCTTTTGGATTTTACTGCACTGTCAGCTGTTTCCTTAAGAGTAGGCCTTCCTCTCCCAGGTTTTGTTGGTTTTGAATTGTCATCGATGCTTTTGTAATTTTGTTACTTTTCTAGATAAGGGTGTTGGCCCTATGCAAATTGTTTTACCTCAGGGAAGAGGTGATCAATATTAGTCTGGTCTCTATCCTTTGATCTGCCCATCATGGAAGGTTCTATCAGGAGCTTGCACTCAACTAGTGTAGATCTCTCTGGGTTTATAGAGGTAAATAAGCTATTTATTTAGGACTAGACCTTTTGGTGGAATTTGTCATGGATTAATACTAATTTCTAATTAATTCTCATTAATTATTATTAATTAGCAGGACTAGTGAATAGTTCATGGAATTAATGGTAAACTGATCGGGTTATTTTTGAAGACTTTATCCAAAAGACCCGAAAGCGTAGCCTTTGTCGTGTCTGTATCAAAAGGCAGTCGTTCGTTTGCTGATCATTGAAAAGTGAAGGAAATCGGAATACGATGATTACTTAATGCACTTTATATATATATATATATATATATATATATATATACACACACACACATGCATACACACACACCTTTCCCTTCAGCTAATTACGTGAAAGCGTTACAGATGGGCTAAGTAATGGAAGGAAAAAAAAACTTAAAAACTACACATTTCACTCACCACGTCTCCCTCCCTCCTCCTACTCCATCCCTGCCATGCCCCTCCTCCTCAACTAATTACATAGAAGTGTTACAGACGAGCTCAGTATATATATATATATATATATATATATATATATATATATTAATTATTCCCCATGGCTTAATTCTAATTTGTCGTGGTTTGATTCTAATTTCTCAGTTTTAGTACAGAGCTTTTAAAATTTAATTTTCAAAGATAATTTTCAACAACTTGCATTGAGCTGTTGCATTACTGACTGCATGTTTATGAGTTCAAATCTTTCAATCGATCTCCAATCCTGGGACTGACAAATCAGATTGGCAGCCTCACAATGGTATGGGTTAGAATGTAAAGAAAAGAGTGTGTTTCAGGCTTTACAACAGTCATGGTGTTGTTTAACTTGCTGCAAAAGGTCAATTCTCAAATCACACCCAAACTGACTGTTGGACCTGGAGAAAATAAAAAAAAAAAAAAAAAAAAAACAGGGGCAGGAGTAGCTGTGTGGTAAGTAGCTTGCTAACCAACCACATGGTTCCGGGTTCAGTCCCACTGTGTGGCATCTTGGGCAAGTGTCTTCTGCTATAGCCCCGGGCCGACCAATGCCTTGTGAGTGGATTTGGTAGACAGAAACTGAAAGAAGCCTGTCGTATATATGTGTATATATATATATATATATATATATATATGTGTGTGTTTGTGTGTCTGTGTTTGTCCCCCTAGCATTGCTTGACAACCGATGCTGGTGTGTTTACGTCCCCGTCACCTAGCGGTTCGGCAAAAGAGAACCGATAGAATAAGTACTGGGCTTACAAAGAATAAGTCCCGGGGTCGATTTGTTCGATTAAAGGTGGTGCTCCAGCATGGCCGCAGTCAAATGACTGAAACAAGTAAAAGAGTAAAAGAGAGTAAGGTCATAGGTGGAATTGCCTTTTTGATCACAGGACTGTCTTACCTGGGGCTAAATAACTAGAACATGATGCATAAACCCTGCTTGTCTCTGTTTGCATGCCTGGCACCTACTTGATTGCTGGTTAGTAGTAGAAAGGCAGCAGCAGACTTGCAGCAGTCACAACAATATGCCACTCTGCAAATTTATCCACACTGACTGTCCCACCCATGCAAAATATATAGAACATGAAAAATCAGAAACCAAATGTAAATTTCTTGTACGAATGCCAAAACATTGAACAAACAAAAGATGAGAAAAGAAATTTCCTTATTTTGCCAATTCTTCATTGAGTTTGGCACAGGAAGCTGGTTTGCTTTCTCAGCAACAGATGATTATTTTTGTTTGTTTTTTATTTTGCTTCAGTTGTTGTTGTTGTTGTTGTTGTTGTTGAAGTTGATGACTTGTACAGTGTTCAGTTGTTTCAATGTTTAGAATGTAATGTGAAACTGCCATCTTTTAAACATCATTTAAAGCATAATTGATGAATGTGATAACCTGTTAAGTGGGAGGTCCACGTCGGATGGGATTTTGTTTCCAGGTTTTATATATATAATCTAGCATTCAATTTGGGGGTGGCCACGCTCCTCTTTCTGCGAGGGACAAACATTTGAGCTGAACACATTGTAACTTAACAAAATGCACCTACAGTGTTGCTGCTAGAGCCATTGAAAGAGCCTATGAATACTCTCTCATTGGCTCAACCGGCTAGAAATAGCAGCTAAATCTCCCTTAGATCAGACCTTATAGCCTTACAAAAGGATACATTAGATAATATTCTGGGTAAACTATTCCAGAAGAAAATTTGGTCCAAACCGTAATGGCCTTTGATTGTAGGATTGTCCACCCTTATGGGAGCTGTTGTGTTTGTGTGTATGTGTGTGTGTGTGTGTGGGGGGGCTAAACAACAGCGATATAACAATGTTGTTGCTGTATTTGTTGGTATATTGTTTTTTCTAAGAGATACTTTGGTGTTATTTCTGTTTGATGGCATATTGTAATAGCTTAGTTGGGCTGCATTGATGATAGAAAAAGGACCTTTGTCATGAAATATAATGCTAACACTGGTGACAAGATAGAATTACCAAACCCTTTTAGTATTGCAACAGTCTTTACATGCATTCCTATGATACTGTTCACTTGAAACCGGTTCAAGCCAAAGGGGAAGCTTCTACATTGTTGCTTGTTCTGTCAGAATTAGCAGCCAAATCTCCTGCAAATCACAACCTACTGTTTTTACAAATGCAAGGACACAAATAGTTCCTCAAATAAACTGCCTGGTCATGGCTGGAATGCTTCTGATTGCAGAACTGCTTGATCAGGATACTTGTTTGCGAAAGTGTTGTAAATCTGGTTGGGTGTTTAGTTCAAGTGACTTTTCATTAGATCATTTTTGTTTATGTTGGTAATTGATGGATATGGACTGTAGTCTATGTACAACTTATGATGATGCAAAAGTGTCCTTTTATTTATCTGTGTAGTCTTTGATTTTTTTTTTTTTTATAGCGCTGCCATGACTGGCTTCTGTGCCGGTGGCATGTAAAAAGCACCATCCGAACATGGCTGATGCCAGTGCCGCCTTGACTGGCTTCCATGCCGGTGGTACGTAAAAAGCACCGATCTGATTATGGCCGTTGCCAGCCTTGCCTGGCACCTGTGACGGTGGCACGTAAATAGCACCCACTACACTCACAGAGTGGTTAGCATTAGGAAGGGCATCCAGCTGTAGAAACACTGCCAGATCAGACTGGAGCCTGGTGCAGCCTTCTGGCTTCCCAGATCCCGGTCGAACCGTCCAACCCATGCTAGCACGGAGAATGGACATTAAACGATGATGATGATGATGTTAAGACATTGGGGACCCAGAGCAGTACTGGAATAGACCATGAGTGAATGTGCAAATTTGCTTGACCTAGAAAAAATATCAGTGTTTCTCTCATCTCTACTGTTTTAAGAAAATAGTATGTTTTTGTTGAATGTGATGGTTTGTTGTACTTTGGTGTTACTTCTTAGGTGGGATATGATAGAGGTGATCCCTTTAGTCTGTCTGGCTTGTTGGTTGTATTACTGCTTTGCTTTCATTTGTATCCTGTAACAGACAAAAGCTTAGTACTGCCAATGAAACTCTTGTTGACTATATAGTATTCTTAGTGTTTCGAAGCACACCCACCTTGGGTCTTGTTTTACCTTCAAAGGAGGTTAAAAAAAAAAAAAAATTAGAGTTGCTAGTAGCGCTTTGTTACCATTGCTACTAACATTTTAACCACGAGAAACTAAAGTCAAATGGGGCGTTGCTGTGTTGGGTGGTGGTTGTGATGTCTTTGATGCTATTGGATCTTGTCGTGAATGGAGTATTTTTTCCACCTGTATATGAAATTCAATCTTTAACCCTTTTGTTACTGTATTTATTTTGAGATGCTCTGTGTTTCTTACAACTACTTTAAATATAACAAAGAATTTAGTAAATTAACTTCGTTATCATTAAAGCTAGTGTTAGGAACATAAATTTTAACTAAGATTTGGTGGAAGATTTGAATTCAAAACTTACGAAAACAAGACATTTATACTAAAGGGCCAGAGCCGGTTTCAGCCGGGTTGGTATCGAAAGGGTTTTAAACCAGTCTTATTTTTCTTTTCATTGAATTGACAATGTTAAAGAAGGGTGTTTAAATTGAAAGCATTGCTATCTTGGCTGTTTCATGGCCTGTACTAGAAGCAGAATGAGATGTCTGCAGTTGTTATTGTCACATTACTGCAACTTAGATATTTATTGAATCAAGAAAGCGGGATGGGGGGGAGGTTTATGTAAAAATAGCCCCCCCCCCCCCCTCATCCTTCCCGAAGCTCAACTCCACTTTCAATGTATAAAGCAGATGAGATAAAGCTTCTCCTGAAAGTAACCCTGATCCATTGCAGGTAACACTCATTTGACCAAGTAGTTCGTTGGAATGTTGAGAATAACTGAGACAATGCAGAATATAGTATTTTGCTCATAAAACACAACAAAAGGATCTTTTCGGTTTGAACGGCAGATTCTTCTAGCAGTGTCATATGAAATTGTCACCCATAATTATGACCCTAGAATCGATCTATTGCATGTCAATCTCTTTTAGGGTTAGGGGTGGGGGGAGGGTATCTTTTTTTCTTCACAAATGTAAATAAACCCAATCTGTTTCTTAAACAAGGGACATATTCATACGGCACAGAATGTTTTTGACCTCAATAGACGTCACTGATTGGTTGAAATTGCAGAAATTGAAGAAAAAACAAACAACAAATATCTTACAAACTATATAGAATTTTCTCAATAAAGCCAAGACAAAAAAGATGTTTTATAAACACATTCTACCAGTATATGAAGTTTAAAATCTTTTAGTTACCTGGGAAGAAGGCAGTGGATTGGGGGACGTTATGAATTTATTATATTAGTATTGTACCCGGCAAGACTAGTGAAGCCATAACCCGTGGCCCCTACCTGGGACGTAGTCAGTCCACCTGTGCATACCTTCCTTCTTGTGACACTTGTGAAGACCTGTTGAGGCAAGTGAGAATCGAATCAAATCAAATCAAATCGAACCAAATCAAAATAGATGAACATCAATGGAATTTGTATCCTTGTGGTACCAGTGCCGGTGGCACATAAGAAAACCATCCGAACGTGACCGTAGCCAGTACCGCAACGACTGGCCTCCGTGCTGAGGGCACGTAACAAACACCATCCGAGCGTGGCCGTCCGCCAGCCTCGTCTGGCACCTGTGTCGGTGACACATAAGAAAACACCATCCGAGCGTGGCCGTCAGCCAGCCTCGTCTGGCACCTGTGTCGGTGGCACATAAAAAACACCATCCGAGCGTGGCCGTCTGCCAGCCTCGTCTGGCACCTGTGTCGGTGGCACATAAAATCACCCACTACACTCTCGGAGTGGTTGGCGTTAGGAAGGGCATCCAGCTGTAGAAACACTGCCAGATCTGACTGGCCTGGTGCAGCCTTCGGGCTTGCCAGACTCCAGTTGAACCGTCCAACCCATGCTAGCATGGAAAGCGGACGTTAAACGATGATGATGTATACAAGTTATATATTAAATATCAAATGATTCACAGTATATATAAATTAGTAAAATACATATTATTTATAAATAAAAATAGGGGTGGGGGTGCCAAGGGTATTATGTGGACATGAGGGGGCAGTATTCCAAAACGTTTGAGAACCTGATGTAGGATAACAGTATCTAGTGTATTCTTTCTAAGAAATAAGGTATGATTTGAGAGAGAATTGACTATTATGCTTAGCAGTTTGAGAAACCCTGCAGAGACATGCTAGTGTTGTCTATCAATGTATTTAGCTGGTGTTTTGAAGCAACAAAATCTCTTTAAAGAAGGAAATGATGGTACTTCCATTGTCTGAAATCATTGAGATGAACATTCCAGTATATTTTGCATATGGGGAATATTACCTTGTTTTGGAATCATTGGTGGTGGTGGTGGGGTAGTTGGTGATGGGAAAGGCATCTGGCTGTAGAAAATCTTCCTCAGTAAATTCTGTCTGGCCCATGGAGAAGTGGGTGTTACAATAATGCTATAAAAGGACAGTCTTGTGAGTTGAAAGTATGGAGAGCAAGGGTGATTTCAGACTGGTTCTTACCTAAAGGTCATTTAACCCTTTAGTGTTCAGATTATTCTGTCAAATGTGATGTTTGTTTTGAATTAATATATTGTTGAATTATATATTTGAATTAATATATTGTTTTGAATTAATCCTGCATTATCTTGTTTAGAGATTTCAGTGATGCTATTTTTTTAGTTTTAGAATGACATGGTAGGGCTGAGGTGAGAGGTGAGAGCTGGTCAGTTTCAATATAAAACAGGTTAAATATTTTGGCCGGATATGGCCGGTTTGAATGCTAAAGGGTTAATGTGGTTGCAAAGGGAACTTCTTAATCACACACCCATGCTACTGATAATTTTTTTAATTTTTTTTAAATATAATCAAGATTGGAGCCTGGTGCAACCATCTGGTTCGCCTGCCCTCAGTCAAAATCGTCCAACCCATGCTAGCATGGAAAGCGGACGTTAAACGATGATGATGATGAACGAAGAAAAATTTCTCATTACAGCATAACCTCAACAATATTTTAATTATTGATAAAATGATGACTTCAAAAAACATGGTTAGGGGCTTGTTAGCTTCCAGCTCGGCAATCTTGTGACGGTCCCATTTTCTATTTGGGCATTCTCCCTGACATGGTACCTTCATGTAATCAATGCATTTATCCTCGTACTAGGGTTAACCCTAACCAACACAAATGTGAGCAGTGCTCAAATGTAAGATGCTCTTGTACGTTTATAAAGAATCAGTAACTGTTAAGAGCTTGAAGTAATTCTAGCATAATGACCTGCAACAAAAACCTTGAGATGAAGAATAGTGCTTATATATTAAACTTCTTTAACCTCACAGCTTAAACAAAGCAGTGCTGAATGTAGAAGGATAGTGTCTTGTTTTTTTGCTAATGGAATTCTGAGGTAAACACTGGCTTAATAAGAATTAATTGCAATATGGTCTAATGTAAAGTACTTGATGCTTCTGGAGAGAAAATGCAATATCCTTGATGTGGAATTATGTTAATGGTATAAAGATTTGATATTATTTGTGTGAAAAGTATTGGCAGTTTCGTTCAAATCTAGAAAAGAACACATTTGAACTGATACAAGTTAGCCAAGTTAATTGTAGGGCCACTTTTTAATGAATGGGGACACAGTGGTAAAACTCAGTTCAGGTATTGGGTTATTTAGTTATATCTTGCAAGCTTTTTCAGGGTTTCTGCACAAGGTAAAAATCAAAGAATTTTTTACAATGCTGACAAGGAAAGGCACCATGTTTTCTTGGGGTTATTGCCTATTTCTTTACTACCAACAAGGGGCTAAACACAGAGAGCACAAACAAGGACAGACAAACGGATTAAGTCGATTATATCGACCCCAGTGTGTAACTGGTACTTATTTAATCGACCCTGAAAGGTTGAAAAGCAAAGTCAACCTCGGTGGAATTTGAACTCAGAACGTAGCGGCAGGCGAAATACCGCAAATATTTCGCCTGGCGTGCTAACGTTTCTTCCAGCTCGCCGCCTTGGGGATATTACCTGATGTTGAATAGTGGGTTATCTAGCAGTTGATTTTTGCTATGGAAACGAGTTGTGAGCTCCTTACTATTTGAGTTTTTTTTTGTTTTTAACATGGTAGAAAGTGACTTCAGTTAATGTGAAAAGATTTGTTTTTCTAGCGTTGGTGGTGTTTAGAATCTATGGTAGTAACTATGGTGCTGGCAGTGGTGGTGTCAGGGTCTATGGTGGCTTTGGCATTAGAATCAACAGTGGTGATGGTAGCAGTGATGTTTGAATCTGTGGTAGTGTTTGTGGCATAAGGTTGCATAAACAACTGAAATAATTCTCTTTTACTAGTTTGTCATTTGACTGCGGCCATGCTGGAGCACCACCTTTAGTCGAGCATATCGACCCCAAGACTTATTCTTTGTAAGCCTAGTACTTATTCTATCGGTCACTTTTACGTAAATACACCAGCATCGGTTGTCAAGCGATGTTGTGGGGACAAACACAAACATACATACACACATATATATATACATATATACGATTGGCTTCTTTCAGTTTCCGTGTACCAAATCCACTCACAAGGCTTTGGTCGGCCCGAGGCTATAGTAGAAGACACTTACCCAAAGTGCCACGCAGTGGGACTGAACCCGGAACCATGTGGTTGGTAAGCAAGCTACTTACCACACAGCCACTCCTGCGCCTAATTGTTGAAGATCCGTGTAGTTTGTCGTGGCATGGATAGATGTGTTTGATTTGTGCATTTTGATTGTCACGATTGCATTATCTCTGCAACTGGAAGTGACCGGCCACACAAGTCGGTGGTGTTTGTCATTTGTACTTGATAGGTGCAATAAATTGAGATCCTGTTTTGAGTGATTTGTTACTTGGCAAGAGATTTCAGCTGAGGGTGTGTTTAAGGCGAGGAAGTTTTATTTATCGTGTAAGTGGAAGTCTTCGTTGTCAACACACAGGTACTATTAAGGTAATTTATTTCAAATTGGAAATGAAGGAAATAAAGACCTCCCCCCCCCCCAAAAAAAAAAGAAAATGACTTGCACAAAAAACTGCAACAGCAAATAACAGCAGTGGTTTAATTTCTTTTGATTGGGCAGGAACGATCACAGCTACCTGCTGAACTGCCATGTATGTAGTTTTCATCTCCCCGAGTACTTTTAAAGGTCTGGATTGACCTTAGTAAGTAGATTGAACCAGGGACCCTGTGATTGTTCACAGCTACCTGCTGAACTGCCATGTATGTAGTTTTCATCTCTCCGAGTACTTTTAAAGGTCTGGATTGACCTTAGTAAGTGGATTGAACCAGGGACCCTGTGATTGCTCACAGCTACCTGCTGAACTGCCATGTATGTGGTTTTCATCTCCCCGAGTACTTTTAAAGGTCTGGATTGACCTTAGTAAGTGGATTGAACCAGGGACCCTGTGATTGCTCACAGCTACCTGCTGAACTGCCATGTATGTAGTTTTCATCTCCCCGAGTACTTTTAAAGGTCTGGATTGACCTTAGTAAGTGGATTGAACCAGGGACCCTGTGATTGTTCACAGCTACCTGCTGAACTGCCATGTATGTGGTTTTCATCTCCCCGAGTACTTTTAAAGGTCTGGATTGACCTTAGTAAGTGGATTGAACCAGGGACCCTGTGATTGCTCACAGCTACCTGCTGAACTGCCATGTATGTGGTTTTCATCTCCCCGAGTACTTTTAAAGGTCTGGATTGACCTTAGTAAGTAGATTGAACCAGGGACCCTGTGATTGTTCACAGCTACCTGCTGAACTGCCATGTATGTAGTTTTCATCTCCCCGAGTACTTTTAAAGGTCTGGATTGACCTTAGTAAGTAGATTGAACCAGGGACCCTGTGATTGTTCACAGCTACCTGCTGAACTGCCATGTATGTAGTTTTCATCTCCCCGAGTACTTTTAAAGGTCTGGATTGACCTTAGTAAGTGGATTGAACCAGGGACCCTGTGATTGCTCACAGCTACCTGCTGAACTGCCATGTATCTAGTTTTCGTCTCCCCGAGTACTTTTAAAGGTCTGGATTGACCTTAGTAAGTGGATTGAACCAGGGACCCTGTGATTGCTCACAGCTACCTGCTGAACTGCCATGTATGTGGTTTTCATCTCCCCGAGTACTTTTAAAGGTCTGGATTGACCTTAGTAAGTGGATTGAACCAGGGACCCTGTGATTGCTAAGTGAACTTGTTGAGCATTTAGTCATACCTGTGTCATCACACAATCCATGCGCATAATACAGACATGCCGGTACACACCCTCACTCTTGCTATACAAACCGTGCTTGTTTCAATTTGCTTGATTAATGGAAAAACAGGTTCCACACCCCACTTCATGACTGAGTGGTTTACTCTGAATTCAGTTGCTTCAACAAACACTTCCCATCTATTCAAACAGAGAAATGACAGCGTAAAAATAGGAAAACAAAGAAGACAAAAAAAAAAAACAATCCCTTTTTTTTTTTTTTGCTGTCGCCTTTACCTTTTATCTTGTTTCAGTCACTGGATTTTACGGTCATACTGGAGCACTGCCTTGAAGAGTTTAGTTGAACACATCAAACCCAGTGCTTTTTTTTTTAAAGCTGGGTGCTTATTCTATTTGTCTCTTTTGCTTAGCAGCTAAGTTATGGGGATGTAAACAAACCAACATAGTTGTCAAGCAGTGGTGGGGTCAAGCACAGACACATACACGATGGGCTTCGACACAGTTTCTGTCTACCTACCGAATCCACTCACAAGGCATTGGTTGGCCTAGGGCTATAACAGAAGCTACTTGACCAATGTGCTGTGCTGTGAGATTGAGCCAAAACTGTGGTTTGCAAAGCAAGTTTCTAACTACACAGTTGTGCCTGCTCCTGTTAATTTATTTCTTTACTACCCACAAGGGGCTAAACACAGGGGACAAACAAGGACAGACAAACGGATTAAGTTAACATCGACCCCCAGTGCGTAACTGGTACTTAGTTTATCGACCTTGAAAGGATGAAAGGCAAAGTCGACCTCGGAGGAATTTGAACTCAGAACGTAGCGACGGGCGAAATACCTATTTCTTTACTACCCACAAGGGGCTAAACACAGAGGGGACAAACAAGGACAGACAAACAGATTAAGTTGATTACATCGACCCCAGTGCTTAAATGGTACTTAATTTATCGACCCCGAAAGGATGAAAGGCAAAGTCGACCTCGGCGGAATTTGAACCCAGAACGTAGCGATGGGCGAAATACCTATTTCTTTACTACCCGCAAGGGGCTAAACACAGAGGGGACAAACAAGGACAGACAAACGGATTAAGTTGATTACATTGACCCCAGTGCTTAAATGGTACTTACTTTATCGACCCCGAAAGGATGAAAGGCATAGTCGACCTCGGCGGAATTTGAACCCAGAACGTAACAGCAGACAAAATACGGCTACACATTTCGCCCGGTGTGCTAACGGTTCTGCCAGGTCACCGAGTCTATTTTGTTATCCATTTCTGATCTGGTTTTTGATAATCCATTTCACTGTATCATGAATGAGTGTTATGAAGGACTGACATATAATCAGTGATATCAAATTTCATTAATGAAATATAGCCAGGTATTGTTGTGAGTCCAAGGCGTTTGCTTCACAATTATGCAGTTTAGTTTGATTCTATCATAGAAGATTCTATGCCAATGACCTCTCTGAATGAAACGTGAACTTGTGTTTGTTTATTGGCGTAAAAACTTTATGAAAATAATGTTCGTAAAGGGACATAACTCAGATGAACTTAAACAATTTGCTAATAGATGTGGATAAAATGAATAGCAGACTAAGATCTAGGGTTGTTGAAATTGGTGCTTGAAGGTTGTGCTCCAGTGTTTCCGCAGTCCAATGGTTGAAACTGGTAAAAAAAAGAATGAGATATTGTTCTGGTGCAAAAATCACTGAATAAATTTTGAAACTTCAAATGGAAAAAAAACAAACAAAAAAAAAACAAAAAAAACAAAACAAAAAAAAAAACAAAACAAAAAAAGGCGCAGGAGTGGCTGTGTGGTAAGTAGCTTGCTAACCAACCACATGGTTCCGGGTTCAGTCCCACTGCGTGGCATCTTGGGCAAGTGTCTTCTGCTATAGCCCTGGGCCGACCAATGCCTTGTGAGTGGATTTGGTAGACGGAAACTGAAAGAAGCCTGTCGTATATATGTGTATATATATATATATATATATATATATATATATATATATATATATATATATATATGCGTGTGTGTTTGTGTGTCTGTGTTTGTCCCCCTAGCATTGCTTGACAACCGATGCTGGTGTGTTTACGTCACCATCACTTAGCGGTTCGGCAAAAGAGACCGATAGGATAAGTACTGGGCTTACAAAGAATAAGTCCCGGGGTCGATTTGCTTGACTAAAGGCGGTGCTCCAGCGTGGCCGCAGTCAAATGACTGAAAGAAGTAAAAGAGTATAAAGAGAGTTAAGAATTTTGCTAAATTTATACAGTAGCAGCAACATCAGTGACTAGGAAACTTCTAAAGCTATTCATTTTGGCTTGGAATAGCAACCAAATATCTCGCCTCACACACACACCCTACCATTTTAAGATAGGACACTTAGGCAAATGGCCTCGATTCACTTTGATCATGGGTGTGGTCGAGCAAGGCTGTCTGAGAATTAACAACGGCCTATGTGAGGCCTATGAGAAATCTGACCTTGATGAACTAGCTAAGGGGATGACTGGGATAAGGTTAAAATGGAAATAATTGGAAGCTGGAAACTAAAGATAAGGAGACACAAGTGATCCCTATGTGACATGTATGTGTTGGTGTAGTAACAGATATTACAACTGACATAAAGCAGAACAGGTCCATGTTCAACTATCTGTAAATTTTATTGCTTCTGCTCTCTCTCTTATCTCCCTCTTCTCTCTCATTCTCTCTCTTTCTCTCTCTCTCTCTCTTCTCTCTCTCTCTCTCTTCTCTCTCTCTCTCTCTCTCTCTGTCTTTCTCCCCCCCCAGGTCAGCTCTGATTGACCAAACCCAGTAATGTAGGGTATGCATAATACTTATAAAAGTTGATCTAAAAGTAACGCCCTATTTTTTTTGTATCTATTAAACCAAAAAAAACAAAACAGGATTTTGTTCTCTTTCTGAGAGAGAAAAAAAATAAAAATAAAGCCTTTATAAGTATTTTAATATTCAAATATATTTTTTGCTTAACCCTTTCGATACCAACCCGGCTGAAACCGACTCTGGCTCTGAGTACAAATGTCTTGTTTCCATAAGTTTTGAATTAAAATCTTCCACCAAACCTTAGAAACAATTTATTTTCCTAACACTAGCTTAATGATAACTAAGTTATTTTACTAAATTCTTTATCATATTTAAAACTAATTGAAAGAAAAACAGAGCATCTCAAAATAAATACAGTAACAAAAGGGTTAAGCTCCAGTATAGAATCTTAGAATAATTTTCCAAATTTCAAATCCTGACATAAGAAAAAGCTGTTAGGCACTAAAATTACACACACACTCTCTCATGTACACATATAGTTACAATAAAATAAAAATATTAAAAATGAAGTTATTTTAAAGTGTTTGCTGACTAGTCTAAGACAAATTCATTCTATGCGAGAAAGTATTTTTAGCCCTGCTTAAAATAATTTTCCAGGTTAGTATTTGTAAATTTCCAAAGGGAACATTTTTGCATAACCACCAAAATGCTTCAGAATTTGTGCTCATTACCTTTGGCATAGTTAGACTCCTGTGTCTTAGGTTTATACTTTGCATAATATCTACGAATAAATCATGTCATCTGGAGGTCTAAACTTGGCAGTTAGTGTTTGAAAAAAAATTACATGACGCATCGTAAAACATAAATGAATGAAATCTGTATGAGTATTTTATGTCTTGTTGTAAAAACATTTTTGTTTGGCTCACATGTTTCTAAGGGTTGTAACAATTATATTTGTTTTAGATTGATGCTAGAAATATTTTCTTATATAGAATTAAATCACATGCTCTATAGAGTGTTATGCTTTTAATCCGGGAGTGCTTGAAGAATTCTTTTTGTAAAATTGTGTGTGCTAGCTGAAATAGCCTATAGAAAAGGTAGAGAATTTAAATGGGTTGGTTTTTAAAATTTTTTTTTTTAAATAACCACTGTGTATCTGTACATATATACTTAGTACCTTCTTTGTCCGTTACCACTTGTAAAAAAAAAAGCCCTGCAAACCAAAGCTAAGAGAATAGATCTTACAGGTCTATATTTAAGAGATGAGGAATTATGTATATTATTTTACATTTGACGGATATTTGTCCTCATCTTGTTTGTTCTTAACACGTTTCGGCTGATATACCCTCCAGCCTTCATCAGGTGTCTTGGGGGAAATTTTGAACCTGGGTTCTCATTCGTAAGGTATTTTTCAATGTTGTTGTTGTTCAGGTCACTGCCTGGAATCGAACTCGGAATCTTGGGGTTAATAGCCTGCGCTCTTAACCACTATGCTGTATGCCTGTGGGCAATTATGGAGTGAATTTTTAGGGCTTATAAATCTATTTTCCTGTCCTTCCTTAATACCGGTTTCCATATACTATTCATGTCTGCACTCGATCTACTTAGGAGGTTGCTGTGTCCTAGCATATGTGCTGCTTCTTTTAGTTTTCCTATTTTCCAGCTGTGTTCTCTGTCTTATTTTAAAATTATTATTTAAAATAATATGGCGTAGTGGTTAAGAGTGCAGGCTACTAACCCCAAGATTCCGAGTTCAATTCCAGGCAGTGACTTAATAATAATATCGAAAAATAGCTTAGGAATGAGAACCCAGGTTCGAAAGTGAATAATGTAGAATAGATCTTGATAAAGCCTAGGATAGTACAGAAAGTTTGTGATAACCTTGCTGCAGTTCCTCGGGTGAAACTAATGCTGAACCTAGTGCTATTATACGATAGTGAAGTTAAGAGGTAGAACATGATTTCACTGCAAGCCAAGCTTGTACACTGATTGCCTGATGGCCAGGAATCTCCGTGTAAAATGTCTATGCTTGCATCTGAGTGGATTGGTCCCATTTAAGTAAAGTCTATGATGCTAGAACTAAGGGCTAGTTGTTGTAAGTGTATTGAGATTTTGAGTCCTGAACTTCTACGTCCCCACCACATCAGTGGCTGTTAATTAGTACTAGTGTTGCTTGCTGAATTAATCTTCTGTGTCGATGGTCATGGTCACTTGGGTCTCCACAGTAAATATAAGTTGTAGAGGACATACAGCTTCCCATAGTAAATGATGATGATGATCATCATCTTTTGACATCATCATCATCATTGTTCGACCGTGGTCAAGACAATGGAATTTACTATGTCAGGCCAGACTTCACGGTCCATCATAGCATTACGGAGGTCCTGTTGCTGGATGCTTGTATCCCTGGAGATTACATCAGGGTAGGAGAGTGTGCGCCCTCTGGTATCGCGAGCAGATGGCTTCCAGAGGAGAAGAGTAGAAATTACCTCGTTTTCAGCTCTACAACAATGTCCAGCAAACTGGACTCTTCTACCTTTCTTTTGACATAGTTGAACAACCAATTCCAACCAGTCTAGATTTACGGTATATTTGACTTTCACACCCAACCCTGGTGCTTGATTCAGTTGCATTATTCCTCCTTTCAATCAGTGAATACAAAAACGTGGATCATGAGAGCTCCTTTCAAGGGATTATCCCTGAATCATCATCTCACCCTTGTAACTCCCTTTCATTCCATTGATCTTTGCACGTACAGGAGAGTCATCCCCTTTCCCTTTTTGCTTTAACACAATATTGGATGGCCTTTGGCTCTCTGGAGTTCTGCTCTTGGTCAGGTTTTGGTTTTTTATCCTGCAGAATGTCCAATAATCCACCCTCCTTACGAAGCAAACTTGGTGGGGTTGCTGATTTAGCCACCGATAACCTGACCATGCTCCAGGTTGTACTTAGTAGTGCACAAGAGTGACCTGACAGTAAACCGTGGGAGTTTTTGTACAACTACTGAAGGGGTCGTAGGATAACGGGACACAGCTGATCTTAAGTTGTATCATGTGAGCTTGGCTTTGATGGTCTTCCTCACAAAACTAATAATTCATTTATCTATTTTGGAAAGACTGACTAATGAGAGAAAAAAAAAATCTGAAATTGTACTTGAATACAGGGATGAGAGTTCGTTATACATTTTCCCCATTCTTCCTTCATTTGTCTCAATTCTGATATTATCAATCTTAGAAAATTCAACTCCTAAACAGTTAAAATATCCAGCCTGGACAGGAAGAAAAGCAAAATTGATCTTGGCAGAATTTGAACTCAGATATAATAATGCTTCTAATTCAGGGGTAAGATTGGTATTTTGAGGGAAGGGGATTAGTTGAGCCCATTGATCTCAGTATTTGACTTTTTATTTATTTATTTATTTTTGACTCTGGGGGGATGAAATGCAAAGTTGACCTTGGTGGGATCTGAACACAAAATGTAATGAACTACAAGAGACACTCAAAGTATATTTGTTGGTTGCTGTAACATTTTTGCCAATCCAGCTCCTAAAATCCTATCCTCTACTGGCACGAGGCCTGAAATTTTGTGGGGAGAGAGCTAGTTGATTACATCGACCCCCAGTGTCCAACTGGTATTTATTTTATTGATACTGCAAAGATAGAGCTGGAAGAAATGCTGCTTAGCACATTGTCTGGTGTGCTAACAATTCTGCCAGCTTGCTTTGTAATGGTGATATTTGCCACTAGGGCCTATTCATGTGTATTTAAATTACAATAAACATACTACAAAAAATATATATATATGGCTGTGTGGTAAGTAGCTTGCTAACCAATCACATGGTTCTGGGTTCAGTCCCACTGCGTGTCATCTTGGGCAAGTGTCTTCTGCTATAGCCCCGGGCCGACCAATGCCTTGTGAGTGGATTTGGTAGACGGAAACTGAAAGAAGCCTGTCGTATATATGTGTGTGTTTATGTGTCTGTGTTTGTCCCCCTAGCATTGCTTGACAACCGATGCTGGTGTGTTTATGTCCCCGTTACTTAGCGGTTTGGCAAAACAGACCGATAGAATAAGTACTGGGCTTACAAAAGAATAAGTCCCGGGGTCGATTTGCTCGACTAAAGGCGGTGCTCCAGCATGGCCGCAGTCAAATGACTGAAACAAGTAAAAGAATATAAAGAATATAAAAGGGGGGGGGGCTGCAGACAACTATATGAGGAATGAGGTAAGACAGATTTATGTTTCACAGTATATTAGGACAGACTAAAAATGTTTTAAATTGCTCGGTAATTACACCAATTAGGCATAACAGGGACATAATTGAGAAAAAGGATATAATTTAAAAGCAACAGGGCAGTTTAACTACATGCTCAGCATGAGCTACAAATTTTGACTGAGGAGCAGGGTATATAGTCACATTTCTTCGATTTTACATTCCTCTGTATTGCTTGGAAGGGATCCAGTTGGTTCATTTATCTCAATAGGTGGAGTTTACCATCATTGGCCCTAAGACGGAACTGGTGTGAAATTGTTTGCACCGTGGCTTTTTTTTTCTTTTTTTTCGGGGAGAAAGTAGGTATAATATAGCCGAATGGTTAAGAAGTTTGCTTTGCTATAGCCTTGCATTTACTACTAGCAAGCAGTATCGCCCGGTGTTGCTCGGGTTTGTAAGGGAAATAACTATATATGCATTTTTAGAGAGATATAGCCAAAAAATAGCAAAAAAATGCATTAAAAATGGGAAAAAAATTATGGTAAATTTTTTTAAAAATCGTTGACTCATCGTAGACATTTTTAGAGAGTTACTTCCCTTATATAATAGGGAAAAAATGCATTAAAATGGAAAAAAATTATGGTAAATTTTTTTTTAAATTGTAGACTCATTGTAGACGCGCGCTAATACTCAGAAGGGCTCGATATGAATCACGACTATAAGATATCCAGTTTTGGTTAAACTGCACCACAAAATGTGGGAGTAGTTAGGAATCTAAATCGTAGGAGACAGACACACAACTTCACTTTTATATATAAAGATAAGCCTTGTGTTGACCCATTCCCTGGAAGTGAAATTGGGTTACTGGAAACGGTATTGAAGGCTGTTTGGTTGGTATGTACCTATAATTCAAAAAAGAACAGCCTCGTCAAACGGTCATGCTGATTCTACTTGAGAATTACATTGAGTACTCTCTCTTTTACTCTTTTACTTGTTTCAGTCATTTGACTGCGGCCATGCTGGAGCACCGCCTTTAGTCAAGCAAATCGACCCCAGGACTTATTCTTTGTAAGCCCAGTACTTATTCTATCGGTCTCTTTTGCTGAACCACTAAGTGACGGGGACGTAAACACACCAGCATCGGTTGTCAAGCAATGCTAGGGAGACACACAAACACATGTACACATACATATATATATATATATATATATATATATATATACATACATATATACGACAGGCTTCTTTCAGTTTCCATCTACCAAATCAACTCACAAGGCATTGGTCGGCCCAGGGCTATAGCAGAAGACACTTGTTCAAGGTGCCACGCAGTGGGACTGAACCCGGTTCCGGAATATTTATATTACACATGCCCAGAATGCTCATGTTAATTCTGCAGTGGGTAATCTAGCTGATTTGAACAACTGAATCCTCATCGCCAAAGAACAGATCCATCGCCACCACATGGAGAGAAATAATTGTAAATGCTTAGAGGACGTTCTCTTTGAATGTCTGTTTAGGACGAGATTCATATTACGACACCTGCATGGCTTCTGTTGGCTTGGTTATATTTCTCCCATCTCGGCACTGTCTCAAAAGATCATCTTGCCATTCAGGACACCATATCGTCTTTCCAATTATTAAATAGCTGGAAATGAAGACAAATGAGAGTATTCTTTTTACTCTGTTGCCCCCACCCCCACCCTGCCAATTAAACATTTCTACTAAATATCAAAGCAGCTTCTATGTGGTCACTTAACTTGCAAGTAATGGCAATTACATCCCTCTCGCACATATCAAACCCGACCATCTTTAAACCCTTTAATGTTCAGGTTACTCTGTTAAATGCAATACTTTTTCACTCAAGTTGTTTTGAATTAATCATGCATTATCTCATAGCTTGAAATCTCAATGATGTACTCTTTTACTCTCTTTACTTGTTTCAGTCATTTGACTGCGGCCATGCTGGAGCACCGCCTTTAGTTGAGCAAATCGACCCTGGGACTTATTCTTTTTGTAAGCCCAGTACTTATTCTATCGGTCTCTTTTGCCGAACCGCTAAGTAACGGGGACGTAAACACAACAGCATCGGTTGTCAAGCAATGCTAGAGGGACAAACACAGACACACAAACACACATACATATATATATATATATATATACATATATACGACAGGCTTCTTTCAGTGTCCGTCTACCAAATCCACTCACAAGGCATTGGTCGGCCCGGGGCTATAGCAGAAGACACTTGCCCAAGATGTCACGCAGTGGGACTGAACCCGGAACCATGTGGCTGGTTAGCAAGCTACTTACCACACAGCCACTCCTGCGCCTATGTGAATATTTATTTTTAGAATGTCAATGTAGGTTAGGTGCGAGAGGCTAGATATGGCCAGTTGAAATGTAAAACACAGAATATTTGGGCCGGATGTGGCCCGTTTAAACACTAAAGGGCTAAACATGGGCATGTTAGATAACGCAGTTCTAGTTGCATTTGGGGTGGGGTGGGTGCGGGGGTTGGAGAGGGAGGACAGGGTGGTCATAGGTCTATAGTGCTATGTGACACTCCCTCCTAATTGTTGTCTGGAGTTTCACCTGCTGCTGAATCTAGTCTGTATTTCCTCATTTCTGTGAGTCATTGTTGTTTGTCAGTCAGCCAGTCATCTTCACTTGTAAATATTATGGCCCGGGGAGAGAGAAAGAGCAAGCGCTGGAGTGTCCTTCAATTTTGGCTTGTATAAACATTAGATTGTGTTTTCTCTCATTGCTGTTCTTACCTTCGTTTGGACCTTAGATTCAAAGTTTTTTTATTTTGTGAAGATTAAAAAACATACCATTTTTTGGGGGGGGAAATTTTAGGCTTTATGATGTAATGCTTGTGTATCCTGTATATATGTGTGTGTGTGTATAACCTGTTACTAATTCTCTATTGTATATGTATTTGTTACACAAACACCAGTTTTTACAACCACTTTTGAATATCCTGTTATACACCAAATTCTACCACACACACACACACACTCTCTCTCTCTCTCTGTCGCTCGCACACACTTTACATTGTTAGCTTAAGTCCGCTTTGCTTTTCATACTCCAGGATCAATAAAATAAGTCCTGGTATTGATGTAACTGGCTTGACCTTAAAAGGCAGTGCAATAGCATGGCAACAGCCCAATGGCCAAACCCACTGAATACTCATACTCAATAAAATTTGTTTTCATTGTGTTTATTACAAAATTTGAATTGTTATTTTAAACTCCTATGTTACTTATGGCCCATCCTATTTAAATTACATTTTTCCTCATTGTTAATTTGATCTCCAGAGTATTTTTTTTTTTTATATAATTCACTATGTTTCAGTTGGTTTAATTTCCAATCACCATGTGTCTGATTCCTTGATGTGTGTGTAACTCTTACGTTAGATTTAATCCAGAAACTTCTATTGCTTAATTAAAGATAGTTCTTACCCAAGCAGTCACCAGTGTGTACAGTCTGGGATTATATCCATATACACATTCAGGAATGAGACTTGATAATGGTTGTAAATGAAACTGATTGAAATATGTGGATCTAAGCATACACACACATGGACACGCACGCGTGCGCGACGGGCTTCTTTCAGTTTCCGTCTACCAAATCCACTCACAAGGCTTTGGTCGGCCCGAGGCTATAGTAGAAGACACTTGCCCAAGGTGCCACGCAGTGGTACTGAACCCGGAACCATGTGGTTGGTAAGCAAGCTACTTACCACACAGCCAATCCTACGCCTATGCAGATAAGAAAAATTCAAAGAATTGTATAAGACAAATGCTCACTCTGTGTGTATGTATATTTGTGTATACACCATAAGTATGCACACACATGTATGTTTATATGTGTACATGTTTACATTCCTGTGTACATGTGTAATATATAGTTTATAGATTAGAGACAGGTATTCTTCGTAGAGAATTCACTTTGTAGTGCTCAAGAAATTTAAACTTGAGCGGGTAGAGGAGTAAAGGTAAGGACAAGCAAGTTCGGCAAGACAATATACAAAAAATATTAAATAAATTTAATATAAAAAATGTGTTTGCATATAAAAAAAGGTCTGATTTACACAGAATAGAAATGATGTCAGGAATTAAAGGGGTTGAATAATTTAATTCCTGATATTTCTATTCTGTGTAAGTTGGACCATTTTATGTGTAAACATTCAATATTTCTAATTTCGGTGATCAGTAAATAAATTTTACTGAAAATAGTATATATTTGCGAAGAGGTTGCAGTCATCTCAGCGAGCGAGACTGGCTACCCTGGACTGACGACGAGCAATAGACTCAGAAACCTATGTCTTCAGGTGCCTTGTCCCGGCTTGCGGGGGGTGATTGCCTCCCCTTTACAAATACAAAGACACAGAAAATGTATCATAGCCGACAGGAGACGTCGATGTTTCCTAGGGCTAAATGGCGGTGGTGTAATTCCGTTACGGGACTGTCACATTGAGTTGACCGTATACGACCACTATACTGCTCCACCACCGCTCATGTCTCTGAGACATTTAGAAATTCAATATTTCTAATAACATGTATTTAATATTTTTTGTATATCTATTTACATGTATGGGTGTGCATGTGAATACATAATTGGTTGGCTGTCTTCATATTGTTTTGTGTGTATACCATATGTATATACATGGTATACTGTGATGTGCGTTTTGTAATGCATCATTCTGTACACCAGTTTCTCTGAGTACCTTGTGTAACAGCACACTGTTGCAGCTGTATATTCATCCTTAAACCACTTTTGTAGTGCATTTAGCAGAGTCCATTCCATTGTAAGCATTTGAGTGAGTGTTCGTTGGTTTGAGCACTGCCTCTTTCCACCAATCTTAGTTGCTTCCAAAAATGGCCATGGTTTGTTGTTTCTCATCTTCTCAACCAGTGGTTTTCAATCTTTTGGATTTCACTATGCTCTTCTAACCCCTCCCATTTTGGAAAAAAAAAACAGATGTAAAAATGAATAAAATTAACGAACTTTGCATGGAAAATTTTATACACACACACACACACACACACACACACACACACACACACACACACACACACAGGCTTCTTTCAGTCTCCGTCTGCCAAATCCATTCACAAGGCTTTGGTCGGCCCAAGGCTATAGAAGACACTTGCCCAAGGTGCCACGCAGTGAGACTGAGCCCGGAACCATGTGGTTGGTAAGCAAGCTACTTACCACACAGCCACTCCTGTGCCATTATATATGTATATATAATATATAAAACTATTGCGTACATTGTTTTATTAACCATTCTTGTGACTGTTACGAATATTGTCCTGAGATGCTCACGCTTCAGCATGGGTTTTCCAAAGTCCTTAAAATTCTATTTTGGAAAATCTGTAGTAGTCACACTCAGGTTGCCCTTGAAGTACACCATTGTACTGTGGAGTGCTGTTTGAGAGGCCCTGCTCTAAGCCATAGTAAAATGGAATCCACACACTCGTGCACACATTCACACTCATTCATGCACTGACATATTTGAGCGTTTACTCACTCATTTACACCATTTACTCGTGTTCACTCGCACGCTCTTCCGTTTACACTCCTTACATAAACACTTTCACAGAGGCATGTATTTACTTATCACCATGAAATTTTACACCTCATCATGTACCTTATCACCATGAAATTTTACACCTCATGTCCCCACCCTGCTCTGAATATGATCATATCACATGCACGTCATATATATATATATATATATATGCACACATTCCTGCTACATTTATGCACATGCATATTCAGAATCCAAATGGAATGAAAGAGGTAATTTAAAACCAGTTTGGTCTCATCATTGACTTCCTTAATTGAGAACAAGTTAAAAATTGATGGTTGAACCAATAAAAATGCAGAGATTTTTCTGGTGCTGTTGTCTACTATATTGAAATGTTTAAATGTTTTAGTTAGCCTGCCCCTTGGTCTGTGATGACTGAGCTTGACAGCAGTTGTAAGGTAGATGATACGGGGTAAGTGCAGTTCATCTCGGTATGAGGCTGGCTACTTGTAAATTGTTTTGCGTTGCTCTTATCCACCCCCCTCCACCACCATACCTTTATCTCTCCTCCTCCCTCTCTCTCTCTAACGAGAAATAAGGCTGGAGAAGAAATGCCTGTCGCAAAGTGTGTTTCGTAAAAGATGGAAGTCTATAGCAAGTATGTTGCGAGTGAAAGAACCTGTTTAATCGAGAATGTAAAAAAAGTAGAAATCAAAGTCTTCAGTGTGAGTATGTGGTTTGTGGGGTCAACCGCATCCTCCTCTTCATTTTTTGTTATTCACTCATTCTCATTTACTTGTTTCAGTCATTTGACTGCGGCCATGCTGGAGCACCGCCTTTAGTCGAGCAAATCGACCCCGGGACTTATTTTTTGTAAGCCCAGTACTTATTCTATCGGTCTCTTTTGCCGAACTGCTAAGTGACGGGGACGTAAACACACCAGCATTGGTTGTCAAGCAATGCTAGGGGGACAAACACAGACACACAAACATACACATACATATATATATATACATATATATGATGGGCTTCTTTCAGTTTCCGTCTACCAAATCCACTCACAAGGCATTGGTTGGCCTGGGCTATAGCAGAAGACACTTGCCCAAGATGCCACACAGTGGGACTGAACCCGGAACCATGTGGTTGGTTAGCAAGCTACTTACCACACAGCCATATTTTAAGTGTTTGTTTATTCATACGTTTCGTCTCATTCGATACCCTGACCCCCAACGTTTGTTTTGTCCCCTCTTTTTCTCAACCTTATGGTGAATAAAGAAATACTCTCTCTCTCTCTCTCTGCATTGAGCATTTTATGGTGTTGTATGGAGAAGCTGTATGTGCAGCATCATCATCATCATCATTTAACGTCCTCTTTCTATGCTGGCATGGGTTTGACGATTTGACAGGGAACCGGCTAGCAGGGAGCTGTCCAGATTCTGTTGTGGTGTGGTGTGGTTTCTACAGCTGGATGCCCTTCCTAACGCCAGACTGTGCTGGGTGCTTTTGACATGCCACTGGCATGAGTGCATTTATGTAGCATTGGCATGGGTACGATAACACATATGTATGCATATCTTGTGGAAATAACTGTAGCATCAATTGTAAGATACTTCGGTTCCTGATGAGCCCCTTCCTTAATCCTATAAATTGTGAGGGAAATTTCCTTAGGGAAGTATTCTGAATACAAAATATAAATACAATTAATGTTGTGAGTTGAAAAAACAGTAATCAATTGGGATTAACTATATTTGGAGACAAAATATGCATATTTTTTGCTAAAGAGGTCTAATAATGCTGAAACATATCTGCTTTCACCAGTTGGCTTAAAGATCAGATTTATCTTCGTATTTTCTACATTTTCAAAATATCAAGTTAGTTACCCCCTTGCCTTTTTCTTTCTTTCTTTTCTTTTACTTGTTTCAGTCATTTGACTGCAGCCATGCTGGAGCACTGCCTTTAGGCGAGCAAATTGACCCCGGGACTTATTCTATTGGTCTCTTTTTGCTGAACCACTAAGTGAAGGGGACTTAAACACACCAGCATCGGTTGTCAAGCAATGCTAAGGGGACAAACACGGGCACACAAACACACACACACATACATATATACGACAGGCTTCTTGCAGTTTCCGTCTACCAAATCCACTCGAGGCATTGGTCGGCCCAGGGCTATAGCTGGAGACACTTGCCCAAGGTGCCACACAGTGGGACTGAACCCGGAACCATGTGGTTGGTTAGCAAGCTACTTACCACACAGCCACTCCTGCGCCTTTTTTTTTTTTGTTAACAGATTAACCCTGCAGAATCTCTGCAGATTATAGGTGTTTCCAACACACTATATTAAATGTGAGAGCTTATCTTAATCCTTTCGACTTGAGAGTAGTTGTTCCAGCCATGACAACACTGTCTTTTATTCAGCTAGTGTGTTTTTGTGCTACTTTAATGTCCTTCCTTTTTTTTTTTTTAAAGACAGTCGTGTGTGATTTGAGAGATTTTATTGCTATTTCTGGCAAATTGACAGACTGTTCAGAGCCCCCCTCATCTTTTAATGTTGATAATTTTATTTTATTCGAGACTGTACAAAAGCTCTCTTTCATTTAATATTTAGAGTTTAAATGTTGAATTGAAGTTGTTTTATTTGTTTCGGTCATTTGACTGCAGCCATTCTGGAGCAATGCCTTGAAGGGTTTAGTTCAACAAATTGACCGCAGGAGTTAAGTCTAGTACTTATTCTATCAGCAGTCTCTTTTGCTGAACTGTTAAGTTACAGGGTCATAAACACACCAACACCAGCTGTCAGGCAGCGATGGAAGGACAGACAGACAGACAGACACACATATATGATGGGCTTCTTTCAGTTTCCATCTACCAAGTCCATTCACAAAACTTTGGTTGGCTTGAAACTATAGTAGAAGACACTTGCCCAAGGTGCCATGCAGTGGGACTGAACCCAGAACCATGTGGTTGGGAAGCAAGCTTCTTACCACACAGCTATGCCTGTGCCTATTAGTATAAATAATAGAACATTTATCTATTGAAAATCTCAGTACTGAGAATAGGGTCAGATTTATTATAAAGTTAATTTTGACTGAAACTTCACTGCTTAGCATTTGGATTTTTGTTAAATGCTGTGCTTATTTATCTACATTGTTTTGAATTAATCCTGCATTATCTTGTGGCTTCGAGATTTTGATAACGTGATTATTTTTAGAATGACATTGTAGAGCGTGCGTGAGAGGCTAGATCTGGCTGGCTTGGGCATAAAACAGGTAGACTGTTTTTGTTGGATACGATCAGTTTAAATGCTAAAGAGTTTAAGACTCTGTCTTAAGGCGGCGAGCTGGCAGAAACGTTAGCACACCGGGCGAAATGCTTAGCGGTATTTCGTCTGCGTTACGTTGTGAGTTCAAATTCCGCCGAGGTCGACTTTGCCTTTCCTTCTTTCGGGGTCGATAAATTAAGTACCAGTTACGCACTGGGGTCGATGTAATCGACTTAATACCTATGTCTGTCCTTGTTTGTCCCCTCTGTGTTTAGCCCCTTGTGGGTAATAAAGAAATAGGTTTAAGACCCTGTCAACACAAATGTTTTTTGTGTTTAATGATGTTTCCTTGACATTAATGCTTCCTTGACACCTCTCACTCATAATGACTTTATATTTTGGCAGAATTCCTTATTTTTCTTAGATTTTATACCTCTTAACCATGATCAAGGAAGATCTGGAGAGAATTATCTAACCTCATTTTCCTGGAATGTAGCACAAGTGAAACCAAAGCCTTAGTTTTTGGATGACATAGAGAGACAGTGCAGTTCAGTACTGTTAATATTACTACCAGTTAAGTTCTTGAAAGCCAATGAAACAGATTTGATGGAAATATCAGAGGCTTAACGATAAGTTCAACACCTCAGGAATGCCTTATTGCTGTAATTATTTAGTTGCTGATATGTGCATCACATCTCTCTGCACATATTGGTATCATTGTCACTGTAGGTCTCTATCTTTATATAAGGCATGTTACCTCTGATGTGTACAACCTTCAGTCTTAGGCCAGCGTGGGGAAACCTTTATATGGCCACTCAACCTGCTAGAAATAGCTACCAAATCTCTACTCTCTTACCATTTTGAAAATAGAAACATTGAACAGTGGTGTAATCCTTGATGTATGAAACAACTGTATGGTCATAGCTGCAATGCCTTTGATCATAGGTCTGTTTGTTTAGGGTTCACTTAAGGATAAACAACTCCTTCAGCCTCTTCTCCCAGCTGAAAGTCCTCCACCTTCACAACCATGCAGTATCTGCTCTGTTTCCCTCTGATAGTCTTCTCCAGTCTCTGCTTGTTCTCTACCATCACTGTGATTGTTTATCAAGTCCTTCTAAATCCCCGACCTTCATTGTCATATAATTATACATCCAATAAGTGTATACTACACAGTTGCCATAATCCTCGCAGGCTGTCTACTTTAATTTCTATGTGTTTCACTGCTACATGGTAACATGTCTTTGCTGAAAGAATCCATTTTGTTGTTGTTGTCAACACGGACTGGGCTTCTCTTAACACTGGAATTCATTATAATCTGGGTTTTTTTTGTTTGTTTTTAGATTCTTTTATTTGAGGTGGGGTATTTTATCCCTAGCAAAATACGTTTATGAATAAAAATATAGTTACCATTAAGTTTTTATAAAAACTGGCGACCGACCCGACTGGCCTCCGTGCCGGTGGCACGTAAAAAGCACCCACTACACTCATGGAGTGGTTGGCGTTAGGAAGGACATCAAGCTGTAGAAACACTGCCAGATCAGACTGGGCCTGGTGCAGCCTTCTGGCTTCCCAGACCCCAGTTGAACCATCCAACCCATGCTAGCATAGAAAGCAGACGTTAAACGACGACGATGATGATATTAACCAGATACAAAAATAAAGTATATAAAAATATAGTTACCATTCAGTTAATCTTGATCCAAATAACTTATCAAAGCCATTCTAGTTGTGACTGTTTCAGCTTTGTTAGGGTTATCAAGGATTGCTTCACCCAAAGAACATATTGTATGGTGTGATTTAAGGATTTGTTCACTATTTTTCGTAGGTTGAGCAGTGATATAGAAGCTCTATCATTGGCTCATTAAAATACCAGTAATACCTTGCATTAAATAAAACCCATTATCACAATCTTATTCTTTAAAAATTGTTCTTGTAGCTAACGAAAAATATATTTTACTAAAATGCTTTTTTTTTCTCTTTTCTGGTTATAGGTCGAAAGTGCTGCAAATGTTGAAAGTATTTCCAAGAAAACACAAGAGCCCTCCTCACAATACTTAAAAGACCGTGATATCTGTTTAGCATACTTTGAACAGTGGTGTGAACATGACCAGGTGGAATTTGTACAGCTACTCTGTTCCCGCATGTGTCATTATCAACATGGTCAGATCAACACATTCCTTAAACCTATGTTGCAGAGAGATTTTATTTCGGCCTTACCTGGTCAGTATTTTGCTTCCGGATGGGAGACCTTCCTCTGGAAATTTGTTTTTTTTTCAAAATTTTAAAGTTTTAAAAATTTCTCTAAGGGTCCTTATTTTCAATTATGTACATTTAAAAAAAAAAAAATTAAGTTGTCATTCACCATATCTTAACCACATAAATATTTGTAGTTTTGGTTACCAAATCTTAATCGTTAAGGTATTTAATACAATGCTATACACAGTCAACTAGTCATTTCCCACTGTTGAATAAAAATTATCGGATCTTTTCGGTTTGAACGGCAGTTTTTCCTAGCAGTGTCATATGAAATTGTCACCCATAATTATGACCCTAGTATCGATCTATTGCATTTCAATCTGTGTTAGGGTTAGTTAGGGGAGGTTAGGGGTGGGGGGAAGGGTATCTTTTTCTTCTTCACAAATGTAAATAAACACAATCTATTTCTTAAACGAGGGACATATTCATACGGCACAGAAAGTTTTTTTTACCGCAATGGACGTCAGTGATTGGTTGAAATTGAAGAAGAAAAACAACAAATATCTTACAAACCATAGAATTTTCTCAAAGCCAAGAGAAAAAGATGTTTTATAAACACATTCTACCAGTATACAAAGTTTAAAAGTGTTTAGTTACATGGAAATTATTTTAAAAAACTGCCGTTCAAACCGAAAAGATCCAAATTGTCTCCTTATCTGTCTCTGTTTCCTACTTTTGTAATAGTTTTAGTTCTTGAGTACTTCCAGACGTAGGTAATTTTGGTAAATATACTTGGCCAGTGCCCTGTAGCCTGTATAGCATAGTTTGCCAAGGCCTAGGGCTGCCGTTGGACTTTGGCTTAATTTAGCTGGTCCAACAAGAATGGTTGTTAAAATTATTGGGGTTTTAGAAATGATTTAAGAAATTCAGGGCTCTACTGTATGATGCCAATCTATTGTATGTTGGCATAGATCAGCTTTTAAATCGATACTAGTATTTGATTACTACTCTGAGTTGACTGACACCCTCTCTGAACCACAGGAGAAAGCAAAGCAGTGTCAACATTTGTGGGATTTGAAGAGAAAATGAACAGAAAGAAGAAAAAAACATAAACTGCAAACTATTTAGTTCAATGTTCAAATCATTCTGTTGACTACCATTCCGCATCATCATCATTGTTTAACGTCCGCTTTTCATGCTAGCATGGGTTGGACGGTTCGACCGGGGTCTGGTAAGCCATGGAGGCTGCACCAAACTCTAGTCTGATCTGGCAGTGTTTCTACAGCTGGATGCCCTTCCTAATGCCAACCACTCAGTGAGTGTAGTGGGTGCTTTTTACATGCCAGGCAAGGCTGGAAACGGCCACGATCTGTTGGTGCTTTTTACGTGCCACCGGCACGGAAGCCAGTCAAGGCGGCGCTGGCACCGGCCACGGTCAGATGGTGCTTGAATCAAAGACTATGTAGCTAGAATGCCTTTGATCCCAAGTTCACCCTATCGTGGTTGATCTATGGTTTGACAACAGCACCAACAGAAATACATAGCTTAACCCTTACAGAGATCTTCCTAAATAACTATTACTCTTTTACTTGTTTCAGTCATTTGACTGTGGCCATGCTGGAGCACTGCCTTTAGTCGAGCAAATCGACCCCGGGACTTATTCTTTGTAAGCCCAGTACTTATTCTATCGGTCTCTTTTGCCGAACTGCTAAGTGACGGGGACGTAAACACACCAGCATCGGTTGTCAAGCAATGCTAGGGGGACAAACACACACACACACACACACACACACACACACACACACACGCATACGTATATATACATATATACGACGGGCTTCTTTCAGTTTCCGTCTACCAAATCCACTTACAAGGTATTGGTCAGCCTGGGGCTATAGCAGAAGACACTTGCCCAAGATGCCACGCAGTGGGACTGAACCCGGAACCCTGTGGTTGGTAAGCAAGCTACTTACCACACAGCCACTCCTGCGCCTATTGTCTTTTTTTTTTTTTTTTCTAATCTTGTAGCGGTAGCTTTCTTCTGGGTGTTTTTGTATTATTACCCTACTGTCTTGTTTTTTTCTAAAAGACCATTGTTGCTATGTTCAGTGTTTATGTTTGTTTGTTTGTTTGTTTAGGCAAAGGACTCGATCACATAGCAGAAAACATTCTCACATATTTGGATGCGAAGAGTTTATGTTCGGCAGAACTTGTTTGTAAAGAATGGTACCGAGTTATATCTGAAGGTATGTTATGGAAGAAATTAATTGAAAGAATGGTACGGACAGACACACTGTGGAGAGGCTTGGCTGAAAGACGAGGCTGGTGAGTAAACCATCTTTTTGCTCTGTTGACCTTTCTTCCTTCACACTTAACGCTATGTTCTTCATGCAGTAGGCAACCCTGGGACATGTTCCCCATGTCATTACTTTCTTCTGTTAAATCTCCTTTTCTGTAGTCAACTGGTTCTTTCCCTACCCCTTAGCGCTTTCTCTTTTTCTCTCTTTCTGTAATTTACTTCTTTCTTTCTCTCTTTGTATTTGTATTTGACTCACACTCTTCTTTCCGTTTCGCGTGTACACACACACACACACACACACACACTCTGTTTTATTTGTCTAGCTCTCTCACACACACACACACACTCTCTCTCTCTCTCTCTCTCTCTCTCTCTCTCTCTATATATATATATATATATATATATATATATATATATATATATATATATATATACACACACACACACACACACACATTTCTTTGTCTCACTCTCTGTATTTTCTTCTCTCACTCCTTCCTTCCTTCCTTCTTTCTGTCTCTCTCTCTCTGTGGTTCATTTTCTCTGACTCTTTCCTCTCTCTATTTGTAGATGACTCACTCTCTCTGTATGTGACTCTCTCTCTCTCTCTCTAGTTGCCTGATTTTTTTCCAGCCCCTCTCCCATATGTTCCATCCCTCCTCTTCCTACTCCCTCCCCCACCTCTGTTCTATATTTCCTATCTTTCTCCCACCCTTTTCCCTCCCCTCTTCACCCTCTCTCCTGTCTCTACCTATACTTAAAGTCAATAGTCCTTCAATGTGTTTCAGGGGTCAATACTTATTTAGACCAAAATACTGTGAAACACCAAAAGACCACAAATTCTACAGATCATTGTACCCACAGATAATTGAAGATATTGAGGTGAGGCACTCACATTTTGTTGTTTGTCATTTGCTAAACCATGAAGGCCATATCTTATTTATTAAAAAGACCTTGCTCTGACTCTTCTAGAACTTTTTATCTCTAAGTAAAGAAACTCGAAACCATTATTAACCATATTTATGAAGGAATTGTACTACAGTACATCAAGTTGTGGCACAAATGGTACACTCTTGTTCAGTGCTGCAGGGTATCTGGGTTCAAATTCTTCAGGAATGGCATTGATGTTTCTTTTTCTTTTTTACCTTCTAACCTTTTGTTTGTGGGGTTGTTGGGATAAAGTAAAAAAAAAAAAAGTATATATATATATATATGTGTGTGTGTGTGTGTGTGTATATATATATATATATAATGTGGTAAAACAAAATGAGTACTCAAAACACATAGTAAAGTGAAATATGTGTTATAGCAGTTACAAACTTATTTTCATAAAACATTAAATTTATTTATTAAAATTTTTCTGACTAGGAAAACAAAGTTCTGTCACTGGAAAATGGATAACAATGATAAATGTTATATGTTGCACACTTTAGAAAAGTCTTGCATATCTTTACTATTCCACTTGCAGATTGTATTTGTAAAGTGTATATCAGATTGAAAATCTTAGTTTCTCTAGATTACTTAAACATTTTCTAGCATAAGCAAGTGTACCAATAATTATTGGTATAAGTGTGGATTTATAATCAGGGGAGCAGAGCTGAAGGCTGCAAAGCAGTTGTCCATCGATATTTTTTTCCCCAGTGTATTTGAGATATTCACATCTGCAGAGCAGCTGATCTCTGTGACTATGCATAATTTTTTTTTTCTTTCTGTCCCAAATAACTTTATCACTAGTAGAAGCTTTGATGGAAATGTTTCACTAATATACCTTGAGTTGATATGTATGTATTCAATAACAGATGTTATTTATATTTATCCCAGATGGCATTGTATATTGTTTCAACATCATGAAGGTAGTATCTTGATGAAACTTTTGGGCAACAGCTGATCATATGAATTATGTTCTCCAAAAGAGTGACGTAATTGACATTTACAGTCGCACCTTTGGAGTTTAAGGTTTTCACTCCCTCATTTGCTTAGATATATTCTCGTCTTCTCTAGTTCTAGAATTGCAAGAGCATAACTTTCAAGGCTTGATGTCATTTAAGAGTCACAAGTTCAAGTGAGGCTACACCATCATCATTTAATGTCCGCTTTCCATGCTAGCATGGGTTGGACGATTTCACTGAGGTCTGGCGAACCAGGCTCCAATCTGATCTGGCAGAGTTTCTACAGCTGGATGCCCTTCCTAACACCAACCACTCCGAGAGTGTAGTGGGTGCTTTTACAAAGGCCAGTTTGGTGGTACTGGCAATGGCCACACCCAAATGGTGCTTTTTACGTGCCACCAGCACAGGAGCCAGTCCAGTGGCACTGGCTACGACCTCGCTCGAATATTTAACATTTCTTGTTAATATTATCATCCTCTTCAAGGCAGCAAGCTGGCAGAATCATTAGCACACCAGGCAGATGCTTAGTGGCATTTCATTTGTCTTTATGTTCTGAGTTCAAATATCGCCCAAGTTCTCACTTTAAATTCTAACTTCGCCTTTCATCCTTTCATAAGTACCAGTCGAGCACTGGGGGGTCGATGTAAGCAATTTACCCCACTCCTTTGAAATTACTGGCCTTTTGCCAAAACGTGAAACCAATATTATCTTCTCTCTTTTACTTGTTTCAGTCATTTGACTGTGATCATGCTGGAGCACCGCCTTTTAGTTGAGCAAGTCGACCCCAAGACTTATTCTTTGTAAGCCTTGTACTTATCCTATCGGTCTCTTTTGCCGAACCGCTAAGTAACGGGGACGTAAACACACCAGCATCGGTTGTCAAGCGATGTTGGGGAGACAAACATACACACACACACACACACACACACACACACACATATATATATACATATATACGACAGGCTTCTTTCAGTTTCCGTCTACCAAATCCACTCACAAGGCTTAGGTCGACCTGAGGCTATAGTAGACATTTGCCCAAGATGCCACGCAGTGGGACTGAACCCGGAACTGTGTGTTTGGTAAGCAAGCTACTTACCACACAGCCACTCCTGCACCTAATTTACATGAAACACACTCATGAACAAACTTTTTTGTAGTATGCAGAGTGTTTCGTTTCTAAGACTTTCCCAAGTCCTACGCTTCTGGGTTCATATGGGAAGCCAGTAGAAAGTGGTTGCTTCTTGAGGAGTTCACTACTGACCTGCTGCAGGATGTCATATTACTTTTAAGCACTTGGTTGCTGTTTTTGTTTCTGTCATTCAGCAGATGTTGTCTGAGTGATACCACACAGCACTCAAAGGCTGTAAGCACTAATCTTAAGCCTCTTCTTTTTCATCCAAGATAAACTGTCAGTATCATTGTTTCTGCGGAAGTTAAGTTTGCTATTTGATGTCAAGATCTCGAGAGGTTTTATGTCCTTGGAACGGACTTCCTCAGTAGACTAGTCAAGTATCCCAAATGTTGATAATGGTGGAATACTGTCTTGTAACAATAAAGCTCTGATTGCGATATCTTCAGTCTGGTATGATAATCTATGGTTACTCTTTGTTCATGGCACCTTTGTATGACATATTTTCACCAATAGTTAGGTACTTGTACTATGAGGAACAAGGAAGATTGAGAGGTTACTGGTGCAAAGCTTTTGGGGTTTGAGTAACAGTTTTACTTCATTCAGTTGTCAAATATGAATGCTTCTTTCGGCCAAATTTTATTGCATCAGAAAATGTTGTGACTAAATCCAGCTGTTTCTCAGTATTGTAAATATTTTTTAGTATAGATCTTTCAAAAGAAATTATCGGTTACATTAGTGCTTGCTGTTGTAAATCCTAGAACATTTACCAATGACTTTTTATGCAAGATATAACTGGATTTAAGGTCGAAATAAACTGAAGTGCTGGCGGACTGTCGCCTTGGAACACTCCCTTTGTGTGTGAAGGCTCTGTTTCATGGGACCCACTGTGCATGCACACGTGCACACACCTACACACAAAGGCTGTGTGTATTATAAAATGTCAATGATCATCCCTTGTATTTTGTTTTATTTTTATTGTATTTGTGTTAAATTCAAAGTTTTGTTTCCAGGTTGACTTCCAGAATGGTTCCAGGAAGATTTGAACCCTGTTTTGTGGTCAGAATGTTGTCTGTACTTGAAATAAAGTGGGGACACATTTTTGATATCCCCTCTTGAGATATCCCTTTTGTAAGATGTGTGTATTGTTTTGCTTGTCTGTTTGGAGATCAGTATGTGTGTGCATGTGTGTGTGTGTGTGTGTGTGTGTGTGTGTGTGTGTGTGTGTGTGTGTGTGTGTGTGTGTGTGTGTGTGTGTGTGTGTGTGTGTGTGTGTGTGTGTGTGTATATATATATATATATATATACATACGCACACACATGCACACATTTCTACTTCTCTAGTCAGCTGTCAGTGCATGTGTTTGTGTTTCTATTGATGTCTGAGTGAAATATATCTTCTCTCTGCCTCACACTCTGACTTTCCCTGTCCCTCTCAAAATACCACCAATACTGCAAAATCACAAATGTTAATTCTGCTGTGACCTTTCACAAGCCTCTTGCTTGAAGCTGTATGTCCCTGTGCATCTGTGTGTGTGTGTGTGTGTGTGTGTGTGTGTGTGTGTGTTCATGTTCCCTGTGTATGTCCGTGTCTCTATCCCTGTGTGTTTGTGTGTGGCTATATTTGTTCATGTTTGTCTGCGTTTCTATTCCAGTGTCTACCTGTTTGTGTCTGCCTGTGTGAGTATGTCCATGTCCATCTAGGTGTGTGTGTGTCTGTCTGTTTGTCTATATCTGGTCATATTTCTCCTCTGTGTGTATGTGTAATATATATAGGAGTGTGCTTGCATACGTACAAGTGTGTGTCCTTTTACGTGTCTGTTACGTAAATATAATTCCATCCCACTTCCTGCTCGAGGAGTTTCCTCTGGTGTTTGGGCTTTCTGACAACATACATTTAGTTTTCATATCAGTTTCTTTGTGTGTGTGTGTGTGTGTGCCTAGTTGTATATGTACTTTTCTACTTTGTGTTGTATGTGTTGGAAAATGGGGAAAAAAAAAAATGCATTCCTAAAGGTGACATTTCAAATATGCTGTTGTCTTTGTAGTGGTAAATAACATTAATGCAACACACAGCTGCTGCTGCTTGGTCATTCAACCTGTTAGAAATGGCAGCCAGTTGTCCCTCAAATCACACTTCACTGTCATAGGAAAGAGTACATTGGTTCATGTAGTCCTGGGCTCCCTATACATTGGGGGGTAAAAAAACAATATGATTACACTTGTAGGGTCTTTGATCATAAGTCTGCTCTTTTTTTTTTATTACTTTCAATATAGGCGCAGGAGTGGCTGTGTGGTAAGTAGCTTGCTAAACAACCACATGGTTCCGGGTTCAGTCCCACTGCGTGGCATCTTGGGCAAGTGTCTTCTGCTATAGCCCCGGGCTGACCAATGCCTTGTGAGTGGATTTGGTAGACGGAAACTGAAAGAAACCCGTCGTATATATATATATATATGTGTGTGTGCATGTGTGTTTGTGTGTCTGTGTTTGTCCCCCTAGCATTGCTTGACAACCGATGCTGGTGTGTTTACGTCCCCGTCACTTAGCGGTTCGGCAAAAGGAGACCGATAGAATAAGTACTGGGCTTACAAAGAATAAGTCCCGGGGTCGATTTTCTCGACTAAAGGCGGTGCTCCAGCATGGCCGCAGTCAAACGACTGAAACAAGTAAAAGAGTAAGCAGTTTTATTTGGTTGATATATTTTGTAGCGTTGTCCCTTTTCCTTGTACACATAATTTGAGAATATTGTTTGTGAGGTGTACTGTTCCACTAATTGTTATTAGGCTTGTTTTGGGTGTGATATCCTGTTTGTGACGTGATGTTGATAGGGGAAACAAAGTATCCAGTTATCTATGCTTGTTATATTGTCTGAATGAATGTTGTTTTGGAATAAGTGGTTTGTTATAAGTACTATTTCATAGTTATAAGTTATCACTATTTGTGTACTCTTATGTTGTTACTTGTGGTATGAAGTTGCTAGATCTTTTATTCGGTGGTTTTCTTCATGGGTAACCCAATTAAGCTTGGATAATGCTTAGATATTGGTGTGTAGTTTTCGGAGGTTCTGTGGTGTATATATTGGGTTATCCCATAAAATAATGCATTTTTTATACTTTTAATTTTTCAAAATTAAGATAGACGAAGTTCTTTTTTAATCTAAAATATACTCTCCTTCATTTTCTATAATGCTCCCTCATCTTTCTGGTAGACTTGCAAGGCCCCTCTTAAAATTCACTTGTCCATGATGAAAAGTACTTCTCCAGTACTGTTCTGACCTCGTCTACAGAATTCATATTTTTTCTGCCCAAATGATTTTGAAGACTATGGAATAAATGATAATCAGATGGGGCAATGTCCGAATACGGTGGGTGGGGTTCGTTACCCATTCAAACTGCTCCATCCTTTGGAATGTCATCCTTGCTGTATGTGGCCGAGCATTATCCTGAATGAAGAACACCTTTCATCTTGAAACCAAAGATGGTTGTTTTTCTTCTAGTGCTGGTGTCGCTGAATGGTTGACTGACCAAATCCAAGCTTCTCTGTTACGATGAGATTTTATTCCACTTGGGTTTGCAGGACATCCTTGTCAAGCTCTACGAGTCCTCCAGGACGAGGTTCATCTTCTAGGGTTTAGTTTCCAACTTGGAATTTGTGGAACCACCACCACCACTGACACTGGCTTATGCTTATTGTCCAATCCCCATATATTGCATTAATATTCCTCACACAAGCAAAATATGCTAAATATGCTCCTTAGCTTTGAAAAAATAACCATTAAAATTGAACTGCATTCTTCAAAACTTATTGCACTAAGAATAAGGACAAGGTAGAATTACCACCTGCTTTTATAGCAAGTTGATGTAGGTAGTTTATCCCATCCCCTCCGACTTTTAGTTCATGTAATTGAAGAAACCGCATTTATTGGATGACCCTATATATATATATATATATATATATATGCTTATATATATATGCTTTATTTAAAAGCACCAGAAATTCGACAAAAGCTGTTACTTGGAGATTCACCTTTCTGTTCGTCGGACAGTTTTTTTTTTTTCACAAAATTGTCCGACGAACGGGAAAGTGAAACTCCGAGTAACAGCTTTTGTTGAATTTCTGCTGCTTTTAAATAAAGCATATTACTCTGCCTCTGGTATTTGAGTACTCTTTTTTCCACCTTGTTTCACATTTATGTGTTTACTCCAGTGTATGTATATATATATATATATAAATATATATATGTGGAGGCGCAATGGCCCAGTGGTTAGGGCAGCAGACTCGCGGTCGTAGGATCGTGGTTTCGATTCCCAGACCGGGCGTTGTGAGTGTTTATTGAGCGAAAACACCTAAAATTTCCACGACGCTCCAGCAGGGGGTGGTGATCCCTGCTGTACTCTTTCAACACTCTTTCTTCTGTTGGCCTGCTCGCTTAACCAGCGGGGTGGCATCATTCAAAGGCTAAAACAATGCGAACGCATTGTGACCAGCGATGTGTAACAACATCTGATGGTCTGGTCGGTCATGTGATCACGTGATTATATATATATATATATATATATATATATATATATATATATATATATGACAAGTTGTAAATAATGGTCATTACATATTTTCCTTTGCTGGAGAAAATTTGGCTTACATCTGTTTCCAGTAGTCATTATAGGTACATTACTGATAGGTTTACTTAATTGGTCTATTGAACAATTGAGAAAAATTGAACGACCTAAAAGAAATTGATGCTACTTTCAGGATGGTGACAAGAAAAGCAGAAAAATTTGTGAAATGTTGATTTATATTTTCACAAGTTCTATTTGAGGTAAACAATAAGTGTCACAAAGTGCGGTATATTAACAATCACAAATGTTCAAAATGTCTTCCGTGCACTTTGTGACAGCATTTAATTGAGAAATCCAAGCTCATGTGGCATTATGAAGTGTAACTTGAGGGATGTCATTCCAAGCTTTTATCAAGCACACTTTCAATTCATCAGTGATGGTCGTATGGCATTGATATTTCTGTATCTCTGCCAATAACAAGCTCCAGACACAGTAATTCATCACATTTAAAGGCCAATTTTTGGGTGTAATAAAGTCAGTCAGTTTTGCCTTCAAATTTTCTGCTTTTCTAGTGATCACCCTGTATAAACTGGTTGGCATTTTGAAGGGCATCCAACTGTAGAAACCATGCCAAAACTAGCACTGGAGCTCAACACGGCCCTACAGCATGCAATTCCTCTCAAACTGTCCAACCCATGCCAGCATGGAAAAACATGTTAAATGATAATGATTATGATGTATCTATTATTCTTTTGTTGAATATTTGTGCTGCTGTGTTTGTTTTGGTGATTGTTGAATTTTGTTCATCTTAGTTTTAATCAAAATTAAAAATCGAAATCAATCAACATCAATGGAATTTGTAGCTGTGATGCCAGTGCCGGTGGCACGTAAGAGAACCATCCGAATGTGGCCGTAGCTAGCACCGCCCTGACTGGCCTCCGTGCCGGTGGCACGTAAAAAGCACCATCCAATCGTGGCCGTTGCCAGCCTTGTCTGGCCTCCGTGCCTGTGGTGCGTAAAAAGCACCATCCAATCGTTGCCTTTGCCAGCCTCGACTGGCCGCTGTGCCGGTGGCACATAAAAAGCACCATCTGATCGTGGCCGTTTGCCAGCCTCGTCTGGCACATAAAAACCACCTACTACACTCACGGAGTGGTTGGCGTTAGGAAGGGCATCCAGCTGTAGAAACACTGCCAGATCAGACTGGGCCTGGTGCAGCCTCCTGGCTTCCCAGACCCCAGTTGAACCGTCCAACCCATGCCAGCATGGAAAGCGGACGTTAAACGATTATGATGATGATGATGATGATCAGTTTTGTTTCCTGGAGGAACTCTTTCATTATTGAAAAAAAATTTTTTTTTCAGTTTTGAAAAGTGTTTTTGCTTTCTTTATGTGTGTGTGTGTGTGATGATAATTGGTAGGTGACCTGAGGAGTGAGTTGGGGGAATTGTTTGCCAAGTGGTTGGTACTTATATGTGAAAAAGGAGGAAGAGCTGGTGATGTCTGGGAAAGAGTTGTAGTTGGTTTGGTGAGAAGTGTGTCTCTTGATGTGGATTAAGATGTAAAAAGAGTTCAGTAGCTCTTATGCTATGTCAACTCTATTGTTGACTATTATTTGAAAGTCTAGTGGTGTTGGGTGCATTGAAATCTTCCCTGACAACAGTGTTTGGGAGGGTGCTGTAAGTGCATTACCTGGGGGTATATAATCCAGGTGGATGGTTGCTAAAAATAGCGGAGGTATACATTGTATTTATGATATTAATATACTTTGTGTTATTTCGTAAACCTGTGTTTCTATTGGTGATAATGGTGGTGAATACACTTTTTGCCTGTGATAAAACTGCACTTGTTGTAAAAGAGTCTGTCTAGCCTGGTTTCAATATAATTTAACTCGACTTGTGTGCGATGGATACTCTTTACTCTTTTACTTGTTTCAGTCATTTGACTGCGGCCATGCTGGAGCACCGCCTTTAGTCGAGCAAATCGACCCCGGGACTTATTCTTTGTAAGCCCAGTACTTATTCTATCGGTCTCTTTTTGCCGAACCGCTAAGTGACGGGGACGTAAACACACCAGCATCGGTTGTCAAGCAATGCTAGGGGGACAAACACACACACATACACATATATACATATATACGACAGGCTTCTTTCAGTTTCCGTCTACCAAATCCATTACAAGGCATTGGTCGGCCCGGGGCTGTAGCAGAAGACACTTGCCCAAGATGCCACGCAGTGGAACTGAACCCTGAACTATGTGGTTGGTTAGCAAGCTACTTACCACACAGCCACTCCTGCGCCTATGTTCATTTTTCTTTTTTTTCTTTTTACCTGTAAGAACGTATATTGAATTATTGCTATATGGATGTTGTCCGGTTTACAAAGTTTGAGTGCGACATGTTTATTTTTTAAGTGGAATCTGTACAGAGTTTAGGTCAGCCATGGACAAATTGTGACCTACGGGATTTTCTGAATGGCATGCCTAATGGAAAATTGCCCTTTTTAAAATTTATTCAGTTTTTTTTTTTGTTGTTGTCGTGTGGTCTGCCAGATGATGAGCTGTGTCGCTTGCAGTCTAACTTCTTGAAAAATCAGTTGCTCATACCTGGTACTTTTGGTTTTTATCCCTTTAGTATTCAGATTATTTTGCCAAGTGTCATGCTTATTTATTGACGTTGATTTAAATAACTCCTGCATTATCTTGTGGCTTTGAGATTTTGATGATGTTATTGTTTATTTTTAGAATGGCATTGTAGGATTAATGTAAGAGGCTGGATCCAGTCAGTTTGACTGAAAAACAGGTAGAATATTTTGGGCCAGATATGCCAAAGGGTTAATGTTGTCGGTATTATTTTTGTAAAGTCTATTTCCCTATGTTACTTGGAAATGATGTTTGCATATTTTTCCCCTTGTTTTTTGGTTTTTGAAGATTTTATAAAAGGTTTCTAAGGGGTTTATAGCTTGCTTCTTCATGCAGCCTTTGTTGTTCTTGGATGGTGCACATATGTGCCGAGAGAAATATTTCTGTGTTGATCAGTTGATTGGCATTCTAGCTATGGCCATTCTATCTTATGGCACGTTATAATCAGGAACAATTTATTCTGCATATTTCACCATTCTAAAAATAGTGTGCTCATATTTGTGGAAGATTTAGGTGCAATTTCTTGCATATTAAGCAAAGCTCATTGGAAACATTCTCACTACTTCCTTGATTAGTGTAAAGACTTCCTCCCTACCTTCTTGGTTAGTGTAGAGGTTTCATCACTACTTCCTTGATTGGTAGTTTGTAAATAAAGTATCAGATTTCTGTTGTAGTTGATGTGGTTGTGATAATTCACACTTCTCTCTTTTGCAATATATTCTAAGTCTTTACTGGTTACAGTCATTGGATTGCAGCCATGCTGGGGTGCCACTGCTCAGTTTGGTCATACATTTTATAGATTTCCATTTATCAAATGTCTAAGATCATCTTTATTGTAAAGCAATATAACTTGACAAGGTACATTTAATTTTTTTTTTGGCTCAAAAAGCAAAAGCAAGGCCATGTAGGGGGACATGGAATTACGTACAGGGAGGGTGTTAATACAAAGAGTTCAGGCCATTTCTGGTCAAGAGAGACTTTGAACCAAGTGGTTGTCGGCATCTCCACTATCTCATCCGGCAGCTTATTCCACGGATCCGCAACCCGGACGGGGTTCAACATGTAGTGAAGGAATGTAATTCAACAAATTTTTTGTTTGATACAAATACACACAAATAGACAACGTCCCTTCTGAAGTGATTAAAAAATATTTGCAGATGTATGTCGAAGGTCATTTGAAAAACTAAGTGTTTGTTACTGCATCATGCAATTTCTTCTGAATGTATGCAAACATTGTCAAGCTAGTAAGAAGTTGGTTTCACAACCACAATGTCTCGAGTTTGTTTCCATTGCAGGGAACTTTGGGCATGCATCTTTTATAGTCTCAAGTCAACCGAAGCCTTGTGAGCGAAATTGGTTACACAGAAACTGTATGGAATCTCATCAGATGGACTGTATATGTGATTCAAAATGTCCAGCTTTAGCACATACTGTATCACATTGATTCAGCCTAAAAGTTGCATTTAAGGCACAAGTGTCTGTGGAATCCTCAGCTTTCATCATCATCATCATCATCGTTTAACTTCTGCTTTCCATGCTAGCATGGGTTGGACGATTTTGACCGAGGGCTGGCGAACCAGATGGCTGCACCAGGCTCCAATCTTGATCTGGCAGAGTTTCTACAGCTGGATGCCCTTCCTAACGCCAACCACTCCGAGAGTGTAGTGGGTGCTTTTTAGATGCCGCCTGCACGGGGCCCAGTCAGGTGGTACTGGCAATGACTTCGCTCGAATCTTTTTACACGTGCCACTGGCACAGGTGCCAGTGAAGCGACGTTAACAGCTAGGTATTTCAGTTGATCAAACAATTGAATGCTTTTTGTTGAAACTGATGGAAGATACATTGTCAAGCTCTTCCCAAATTGCAGTTTTCTTTTAAATTGTATTGTTAAATTACATTGATAATTTCTACGATGATGCAGTCACACCGGAGTAATGATGATGCAAATTTCTATGATGATGCAGTCACACCGGAGTAATGATGATGCAAATTTCTATGATGATGCAGTCACACCGGAGTAATGATGATGCAAATTTCTATGATGATGCAGTCACACCGGAGTAATGATGATGCAAATTTCTATGATGATGCAGTCACACCGGAGTAATGATGATGCAGTCGCGAATTTGTTGGTCGAAACAATGCTCAGAAAGTTTGCAAATTTATGCACTGAAATAGTGTTAGGTTTTAAACCACCTCCTTTATTGTGGGATATCGAAGACAATTGAAGTCTTAAAATGAAGCAAGGAATAGTCTTATGAAGAGCCATAACTGTAGGCCTCTGAATACTTTAAACAGCTTTACCCATAGAATGAAGCTAGACACAGTTGTAATCTCTAACCTCAATAGCAAAATAGGTGCAAGTGTGGCTGTGTGGATAGGTGCAGTTAAGAAGTTTGTTTCCAGACCCATGTGTTTTTGTGTTCAGTCCCAGTGTGTGGTACCTTGAACAGGTGTTGTCTACTGTAGTCCCAAGCGGCGAGCTGGCAGTAACGTTAGCATGCCGGGCAAAATGCTTAGCGGTATTTCGTCTGTCGTTACGTTCTGAGTTCAAATTCTGCCGAGGTCGACTTTGCCTTTCATCCTTTCGAGGTCGATAAAGTACCAGTTTCGGACTGGGGTCGATGTAATCGACTTAATCCCTTTGTCTGTCCTTGTTTGTCCCCTCTATGTTTAGCCCCTTGTGGGTAGTAAAGAAATATATAGTCCCAAGCTGACCAAAACCTTATGAGTGAATTTGATTAATGGAAACTGAAAGAAATCCATTTTGTGTGTATGTGTGCACCCTCGTCTAGATATCACGTGATGGCTGTAAATGAGCATCACCATCAGACAAGCGGTGTTGTTAGTTTCCAGTCTTCCGTGCAAAATGCCTGGCCATAGGAAATTATCGCTTGGAAACTGGTGAGGTTTGGCAACGGGAAGCGCATCCAGATGCTTCGGCAAATTCTGTCTGACTCCCGTGAGCACGGAAAACTGGATGTTCAGTAATGATGAGGAATTGAGATTCTAAAACCAAGGTACCACGAAAAAGGCATTTGTGTGGGTGCTGGTGTCACGTAAAAAGCAGCCAGTACACTCTGCATAGTGGTTGGCATTAGGAAGGGCATCCAGCAATAAAAACCAAGTTAAAACAGACTATGGAACCTGGTGCAGGCCCCTGACCATGCCAGTCCTTGTCTAACCCATATCAACATGGAAAACAGAGTCAAATAATGATGATGAAGAAAACTTTAATGAAGATTTACAAACTTATGTCGTAAAATGGAGGCGCAATGGGCCCAGTGGTTAGGGTAGCGGACTCGCGGTCGTAGGATCGCGGTTTCGATTCCCAGACCGGGCGTTGTGAGTGTTTATTGAGTGAAAACACCTAAAGCTCCACGAGGCTCCGGCAGGGGTGGGGTGATCCCTGCTGTACTCTTTCACCACAACTTTCTCTCATTCTTTCTTCTGTTGGCCTGCTCGCTTAGCCAGTGGGGTGGCGTCATTTGAAGGCTAAAAAAACAATGCGAAGCGCATTGTGACCAGCGATGTGTAGCAACATCTGATAGCCTGGTCGGTCACGGTCACGGTATGTCGTAAAATAGAAATAATAAAACAAGGAATTTTTGCAAGTTCTACTTGTTCTTGTTAGTAGTATTAAAAAGACAGTGGCTGGCAGAACATCAAATAAGACGTGTAGTAGTATTTATTTACCTCCCATTATGTTCTGAATTCAAATTCCAGTCAGGTTTGCCTGTCATCCGTCAGTCAAATAAAAACCCCAAAAAAACAGAATCACCAGTCAATAAAAATAGTTACTGTGGTTGATATAAGTGGGCTGTAATCTAGAGGGTAGTACCCCAGCTTGGCCACAGTCCAATGACAGACCAGTGAAAGAGGTTATTTGTGCCTGCATGGTAGACAAAACAGAGCAAATATGAAAACAATGGTAATTTCGGTATGTTGTTGCTGGATTGAAACCTCGATGGTTGTTTCTCCAAAACCTATGCATTCTGTCCTATCCTTCCACCCCCTACTTCCAATTTTCATTGGTTCAGTCTTGTGTAAATATGCTTCAGTTGTCACTGTGGAATGTTGACATTTGGATTAACAAGGGCAAAAACGTATACCTCCCCATTATTACATATCCATAAATCGTGTGGGTCTGCATATGAGTTGTGTGTGTTTGTGTGTGCCTTTGCATATATCTGTATAGTGTGTGTGTGTGTGTGTGTGTGCTTGCATGCACTTGTATGTATGTATGCACATACACACGTTCAAGTGACAGGAATTTTAAAATCTAATAACTTCTCCATCTTGTAATTATTTATGAATATTTTTATTTGCGAATAGTTTCGTATAGAAAGAAAATTTAACAACTGGAGATTAATATTCTTCAGTTATGAAGAATTAGGCTGCTTAGATGTCCTCTACATTTCGGCTTGACAGAGACGGGCTCTCTCTATGTTTTCATGACAGCAGTGAATAATTCTGGTTGAAAACTTTTAATTTCTTTCTGCGCAAATGTTGTTCTCGAGCTACTGAACTGTATACTCTTACTCTTTTACTTGTTTCAGTCATTTGACTGCGGCCATGCTGGAGCACCGCCTTTAGTCGAACAAGTCGACCCCGGGACTTATTCTTTGTAAGCCCAGTACTTATTCTATCGGTCCCTTTTGCTGAACCGCTAAGTGACGGGAACGTAAACACACCAGCATCAGTTGTCAAGCAATGCTAGGGGGACAAACACAGACATACATATATATATATATATATATATATATATATATATATATATATATATATATACATACATACATATATACGACAGGCTTCTTTCGGTTTCCGTCTACCAAATCCACTCACAAGGCTTTGGTCGGCCCGGGGCTATAGCAGAAGACACTTGCCCAAGATGCCACGCAGTGGAACTGAACCCGGAACCATGTGATTGGTTAGCAAGCTACTTACCACACAGCCACTCCTGCGCCTATGGAGATTATCGGTGCATACACACTCCTTCAATTATCTACGAAGAAAAAGAACACTAATTAGGCGTGGCTGTGTGACTAAGGAGCTTGCTTTGCGATTATGCAGTTTCAGGTTCAGTCTCACTATATGGCACTCGGGCAAGTAACTTCTAAAGACCTGACCAATGCCTTGTGAGTGAATGTGATAAACTGCATTAAAGCCCTTTTTGTGTGTGCGTGTCAAAACTATATTGTACTCACTAATGAAATGCTAGAGAAAAATTTTAAAAACTGGTGTTACAGGAAGATGGCTACAAATATGTAACATAATGTTTTCTAGAAGTTGTACAGTGAAAAATATAACATTGCTGTCATTAAGGAAAAAAATTAGTTAGGATATAATTTCGGTATTTTTAGGAAAAAAAAAAAATTGGCATTTAAAAATATTAGTTATATATAAAAAAAACAATATATTGTACTCACGAAACGCTAGAGAAATTAAAAACCAGCGTTACAGGATAAATTGCCTGGGTCATCTGGATTAATTTTAGCAATCCCTTTTGGGGATATTGCTTCCTCTAATTCTGTGTGTGTGTGTATATGTGTATGTATATATGATGATGATGATGATATATATATATATGAGGCATAAATAATGGTTTTCATACGTTTGTGCATTAGACTTACAACTACTTCAGACAGGCGTTTTGGGTGCATTCATGTTCTGATTTAATTAATTGATTGATCAATCAACCAAATAATCAAACCATAAATGCACCCAAAGTGTATATCCGAAACAGCTGTAAGTCTATAATGCATAAAGAAATGTATAAAGCCCATTATTTATACCTATTTTATATATCGCTCTCTAGAATCAAACCATATTAACTTGTTAATACAACCATGTATTTACAAATCTGATTGGTGATGGACGACAACTTTGAATTACCAATCATAGGACCTTTTCTTAGCTGAGATCAACTTTGCCTTTCACTGTTTCAGAGTAGACCAAATAAGTACCAGTGCATACTGGCAACAATGCAATTGACTTATTCCATCCCCCAAATTGCCGGCCTTGTGCCAAAATTTGAAATCATTATTATTATTATTATTAAAGCAATCTTTATTAACCTCTTTCAGAGAATTGAAAATAACTGGAGGACGGGCCAACACACACTACAGCGGATTCACTGTAGAAGCGAAACTAGTAAAGGAGTGTATTGCCTTCAGTACGATGACCAGAAGATCGTTAGTGGCTTAAGAGACAATACGATTAAGGTAAGTATCTAATTCCAAGCCCTCCTTTCCCGACTTCCACCACTTTTTATTTTTTTTTTTTTTTAAGAAATGGAAATTTTGCTATATTTTTGTTTTGTATTCATATATGTTTGTAGATGTGTACTTGATAGTCTGTGTCAAAGGGGTGGGCGGATGCCTTGATTTTTTTTTGTTTTTTAGAGAAATTAGGGAGACATGCATACATCGTACCCACATGCGCACACACACACACACACACACACACACACAAAGTAACAACCACACATGCACACATGAAATTTGATTCCTTACCGAATAAAAATGACATAACTAGTAATACTACTACTACTACTGTTGATAATAGTTTCTTCCATTGACACAAAGCCATTTTTGTAGCGGGTGGAGGATGTGGTTGTCGAGTAAATTAGCTACAGTACTCGGTTGGTAACGGAATTTGTTGACCTCTGGAAGAAGAAAAAGAGATGTCGATCCCTTTTGGGAATGAATGATAAAATAAAGTACCAGTCGAGTACTGGGGTTGATGTAATTGACATACCCCCTCCTCCACCTCAAAATTGCTGGCTTTGTGCCAAAATTAGAACTATCCTCATTATTAGTTAAGAACGTGATGGATGACAGACTTGGTGGAATGATGGGCGAAATGCCTTTATAGTATCATCCCTTTATATGAGTCAATGAGGAAGCCTCTATGTGGTTGCTTGACCTGCTAAAAATAGCAGCAAAATTATGCTTAAGTCACTTTCCTCCCTACTCTGCATTATTACAATATTCATAGCTAAAACACACTTGATCACAGGTCAGTGCATTCTGCTGTCAAGGGGCTAAAAAAACAAGGTCCCTTTGCATTGTGATCAACTCTGCTTTTTATTCCCCTTAAGCCAATACAATAGGTGCTTGTTTAATAGTGGATGAATGATTTAATTGACTGTGCCACCCCCCCTCCCCATCAAAATATCATCTTCATGCCAAAGTTAGAAATTATTTAGTTGTCTCTGTTTTGAGTTCAATTTCTGTTGAAGTTCGACTTGGCCTTTCATAACTCTGGGGTTGAAAAAAAAAAAGAAAAGAAAAGAAAAAAAAAGTACCATTTTGTGTGCAGCAGTCTTGATTCAAATAGATTTTGTTACTTGGTGCTAATTAATGTAAGAAATTATTGTTATTGTGTCATGTTGGCAGATAAATAAGTGTTGGTCTAAATGCCTTTTAAACCATTCAGTTTTTGTTCTAATTTTTAGATTTCAAATCCTGCCAGAGTAGCTTTTGCCTTTTATTTGTTATGGTTTGATGAAATAATTTTCAAGTCGTGTATTTTGTGATTGTCCGAAATGGGCTTGTACTAATTAAAATAAATTTATCATCATAATTAGTAATATTATTATTAATAGTAATATTCTCTGTGAATAAATACAAATACCAATGTTAAAATTATTTTATTTTTATATCATTATCATTATCATTATTATTATTATTATTATTATTATTTTTGTGATTATTACAATGGAATAAACCCTTTAAAAAATAACTTAGAAAAAGTAAGGTTTTACGAGATAGATTATGCAATTTCCAAATTTTTAGAAGAAATTATTAGAAAAATTATTTTCCTCAATCTGATTCAAAATTTTAAAAACACCAAAAATTCCTAAATTCTCTTAGATTTCAATGTCTCAAAAAAAGAAAACCATTTTTATTTTTAGATTTACCAATATCCATGTAAGGAAGATTCGAATATTAAGGTTAGACCACTTTCGCTTGTAGTCTTGCTCCTATGTTTATACATACATACACACACACACACACACATATATATATATGCATACACATGTACATATAAAACATACACACGTATATGCACACACATACAAACATGCACATACTCACATGCATACATGCATATACATACACAAGCATCCTCCACATTACAGAATTCTACATTCCTGGAAAATCTTGGCATAATGCAGGATTTTGTAATGTGAAACTTATTTTCCCATTGATTTCCATGTTATAAATTGAGATGTTCTGATGGAATTTTTTTTTTTTTTTTTTCCTTTTTTGTTGGGGAGGGAATATCAACAACAAAAACATATTTTGATCAATTTTATGCATGAAATTGATTTTCAAACACACGGGAACTGTAGAGAAGTACATGAAAACATTTGAAGAGAAGTACGTAAGGGAATGAATAGAATGCATTAATATAGTAAAGTAGGAACTCACTACAAAAAGAAAAAAGAAAAAAAAAAGAAAAGAAAAAGTAGAAAAAAGTCGACTGCTGTGTTGCCATGAAGACTTACTGGGAGGATGAAAAGCACTGTCTTCTTGCCCTGTGGATCATAATTATAATCATCCACTTCAGTAATGAAAAATGTACACAAAGCTGTATGATATTGACAATGCTTTATTTCTTTGTGAGGCTCAGTGTAGGAACTGAGCTGATGATTATGAACTCCTCTTGGCCAGATTCTTTACAGCCAATTGAAATATATTTCTTTACTACCCACAAGGGGCTAAACACAGAGGGGGCAAACAAGGACAGACAAACGGATTAAGTCGATTATATCGACCCCAGTGCGTAACTGGTACTTAAATTTATCGACCCCGAAAGGATGAAAGGCAAAGTCGACCTCGGCGGAATTTGAACCCAGAACGTAACGGCAGACGAAATACGGCTACGCATTTTGCACGGCGTGCTAGCGTTTCTGCACGTTCGCTGCCTTGCAGCCAATTGAAATAGTGTGGGTGGAGCTCTTGGCCATATTCTTTACAGCCAATTGAAATAGTGTGGGTGGAGCTTCTGTAGCCTCTTCTTGCTTTGTGGCCTTCTCTCTTAGTTTGTTCCTTCTCGAGCCATGCCTGGCTCATAAGGGCCAGTTTCCCCGGTTTCTTGGTGTATATGTTCTCCACCTGGATGGGACGCCAGTCCGTCGCAGGTGAGCTGCAAGATGCAGGAGGAAAGAGTGAGAGAAAGTTGTGGCGAAAGAGTCAGCAGAAGTTTCGCCATTACCTTCTGCCGGAGCCGCGTGGAGCTTAGGTGTTTTCGCTCATAAACATACACATCGCCCGGTCTGAGATTCGAACCCGCGATCCCTCAACCGCGAACCACTAGGCCATGTGCCTCCACTCCTCTCTCTTAGTCTAAAAGCATCAGCTCTTTGTTAGACAAGCATTCTCTGTCTGACTCGCATAACTCAACCATATCCCCTGCAACCTCTTCAAGCCCTGTATCATTTGTCAATCACAGTATCTTGCTAAACTTGTAGACTTTCTGCTGGTGGAAGGCCTGTATGGTCAGGAATGCAGTCTATATTTTGCCAAATGCTATTGATAGATGTATTCCAGTTCATCCCATGGTTCTGCTGTATTATCCACAACATTTATAAATTTAATATTTCCCCAGTAGTCCTCTTACTGCAGTGTTATCCTCCTCATAAATTACATTTATGTATTGTTTTAAAATTCTGTTCTTAATTTCTGTCTTGAAATTAGCTATCACACTTTGATCCATTGGCTGGAGCAAGGAAGGTTCTACTCTTAGGGTTGTATTCTGCTCTCACATTATCAGAAAGACCATTTAAGTTCACTGGGTAGCTTGGCGCATTGTGTGAAAGAGCAACATTTTGTTGGAAATATTGTGCCTGGCATTGTGCTTTTCTAAAGCAGAGCAAAAAATATTTATAAGCCAGTTTTGGAAACATTTGTAGTCATCTCAGCTTTTTTTTTTATTTGAATCCCTAATCACAGGTCAATTAAACTTGTAGTCCATGAAGGATTTTAGATTTCCAGAACAAGGGCTTTAATTTCATATCACTGGTAGCCTTTGATCCCACTAGAATTGTTAGGGAGTTTTTGAAAGCTTACAGCCTACTATTGATTTATTTCTCTAGAAATGTAAGTCCTAGCATGTGTACTTCCAGAAAAGCTTAGCTTCATCAACCTTCTTTATTTGTTCTTGTTTGTGACCTCCTTCAGCAATAATTTTCTTCAGTTCCTCAGGATAAGTAAATGAAACGGTGGAGAAGTGATGTTGAAAAGTGGGAGCTGTATGACACGAGAAAAATAATGCAATTGTTAAATCTAGTTACAAGACTCGGGGCAAGAATGCTGAGAGCAGTGAAAAAAAAAAACATGGTCATTTGAATTGGTGTGGGCACAAAGAAGGACTGGGTAGAGAAGAGAATGAATAGCTGTTTGCAAGAAAGTCGATATGAATGTAGAACAGGGTACTGTGAAAGAAGAGGGGGATCTTTTCGGTTTGAACGGTAGTTTTTTCTAGCAGTGTCATATGAAATTGTCACCCATAATTATGACCCTAGTATCGATCTATTGCATTTCAATCTGTTTTAGGGTTAGGGGTGGGGGAAAGGGTATCTTTTTTTCTTCACAAATGTAAATAAACCCAATCTGTTTCTTAAACAAGGGACATATTCATACGGCGCAGAATGTTTTTTTTTTTACCCCAATAGACGTCACTGATTGGTTGAAATTGCAGAAATTGAAGAAAAATAACAACAAATATCTTACAAACTATAGAATTTTCTCAATAAAGCCAAGAGAAAAAGATGTTTTATAAACACATTCTACCAGTATGCGAAGTTTAAAATTTTTTTAGTTACCTAGAAATTATGTTAAAAACTGCATTTCAAGCTGAAAAGATCCGCTGAGGGTATGACTTGGTGTTGGCAAGAATGTTGAGAACAATAAAACTATAAAAAGTTTGTAGGAGACAAAAACTAAATTTTAAATCAATCGGTAGACTAAGCAACAAGAATTTCAGTGAATGGAGATAGAAAAACGAGAGAAAAATTGTTGATTGTACTAATGTATCGTACCAAATATCTATTTCTAGAAAGAACTTGTGCATGTGTGTGTGTTGCATGGATTTTGATTTTTAGTTTTTAAAATTAAAGTTTCCATGAGGGTGGAATTACAAGCTCTTATCTTTAAATTAGTGGTCATACTTTACAATTACCTTTAGTGTAAAATTCTGTAACTAGAGATTTTCATAAGGTGTATACTTTGTGTGTTTGTGTGTTTGTGTGTACATCATACACATGTACCTGTCTGTATGTATACAGTACCTAAAAAAAATGACCCATAGGCAGTTTTAGCAGAGTTGATTGTGATGCAAGCATTTGGACTAGGCCTCTGGTTGGAAGATAACTTCCTTCTACTAGTCCCACAGGCTCTAAAATGGGGTCAAGACCACTGCCCTTTCTCCTTCATGTCATTTTAGACACATGCACTATTGGACACACACACATTACGCATTCATTCGCACTTACTCACTCACACACAATCACTTTCTCTTTCTCTGTCTTTCTCATATGCACTCCCAGTGAACCTTTGTTAAACTGCACTAATAATAGTGAGGAATGGTGTGTCTAACCTGACTGAGTAAACCAGCGGTAGGATTTTAAAATTGTGATATCGAAAATATATGCAATTTAAGCTGAACATGATAAACAGTAACAAAATTACTGAAAATACTGTAAGCATCTTATAATTTTATATAAAACTAGCAGTATCGCCCGGCGTTGCTCGGGTTTGTAAGGGAAATAACTATATAAGCATTTTTAGAGAGTTATAGCCAAAAAATAGCAAAGAAATGCATTAAAAATGGAAAAAAAATAATGGTAAATTTTTTTTTAAATCGTTGACTCATCGTAGACATTTTTAGAGAGTTACTTCCCTTATATAATAGCGAAAAAATGCATTAAAGTGGAAAAAAATGATGGTAAATTTTTTTTAAATCGTAGACTCATCATAGATGCGCGTTAATACCCAGAAGGGCTCGATATGAATCACGACTATAAACTGCTCCGCAAAATGTGGGAGTAGTTAGGAATCTAAATCGTAGGAGACAGTCACACAACTTCACTTTTATATATAAAGATATCTATATTTTGTAAAATCATTTAACATTCTAGTATGTAAAAAAATTAAGTTATAACTGTAAATTAATTTCATTTACCTGCAGTAGATACCTGTGGAGCTTGATGTAGTTTAGGTCGGGGTGATGACTTGTCATTAAGTACTGTGAGAGCTATGATGCTCTGCTAATCCTTACCGCTTAAACAGAAATCTTATTTGACAGTGAAGGATTGAGTTATCAGTAAGTAGGTCATCACTACCAGCAGCAGCATTGTGACAAATTGGACTGAGGATTGAGTTGGAGTTTCAGTTGTTTGATCTTACTGAAACTACCTGTGGATAATGAGTTGCCATAAGACTTTAAGATATCGATAATATTGCTAAACATCTGTGTCTGTTGACAAGTCATTATATGAACGGACAAGCCATTGTATAGAACACTTGTATAATGATGTGTTTGGGTTTCTTGGACAATTTGTTTTGTTCCTTCTCAAGCCATGCCTGGCTCATAAGGGCCGGTTTCCTGGTTTCCTTGGCGTATAGTTTCCCCACCTGGACGGGACACCGGTCCGTCGCAGGTGAGCTGCAAGATGCAGGAGGAAAGATTGAAAGTTCTGGCGAAAGAGTCAGCAGAAGTTTGCCATTACCTTCTGCCGGAGCCACATGGAGCTTAGGTGTTTCGCTCATAAACACACACGTCGCCCGGTCTGAGATTCGAACCCGCGATCCCTCAACCGCGAGTCTGCTGCTCTAACCACTAGTTTCTTGGTCAATGGTTCATCATCATTGTCTTTGTTGTTACAAATGAGAATTTCGTCTATTTCCTCTTGTAATAACACAGGATCATTCTCTGCCGTCAAATCCAGGTTTTGACATTCTCTTGTGTGACATCATCTCACCTGTTCTCTGAAGTTTATTCTAAAAATCCCTTGTGTTCAATTCTTCAGAATTGCATTCTACTTCCACATTCTGCACAGGTCTTTCCCAAGCATTATTGGTTACAGTAGTACACTTCGGTGTCTTCGACGAGGTTGCGAAATCGGTTGCAGTTCTTGAGCCACTGAGAAATTCTTTGTTCTCCTGGTTTTTCTTAGATTGTCCTCTTGTCATCACAAGAACTTTGTTCACACACCTTCACTGCTACAATGTCTTACAGGCTGCAATTACATTTTGAGTCATTGGCTTGACTCTGGATGTAAAATTTGAGCGGCAAGAAGTAAACAGGTGCATTGTTCAAAATTAATATCTTTGCTTCATTAAAAGAATGATTGACAGTATACACTTCAGTAAGTAAAGTGAGAAAACCAGTCATTAAAGGTGTGCACATTGAACCATGGTAATAATGGCCTGATAGCTGGTACATAGCATCTTTTGAAGTTGAAAATGAACTGAACTTCACCACTAACACTAACTTTAACCCTTTTCATTACCAACCCGGCTGAAACTCGGCTCTGGCTCTGTAGTACAAATGTCTTGTTTTCATAAATTTTGAATTAAAATCTTCCACCAAACCTTGGTCACAATTTATGTTTCTAACACTAGCTTAATGATGACTAAGTTATTTTACTAAATTCTTTGTTACATCTAAAATAATTGAGAGAAACGCAGAGCATCTCAAATATGGTAAGAAAAGGGTTAAAAGGCGCTTACAATTTGGATTCATGCAACACAGTACCACAGAACATTTCTTAATTTGTGACTCGGTGTGGATGTTTCTTAAACATTTAAATCAACTACATCTGGCCCAAATATTTAACCCAAACTGGTCAGATCCAGACTTTCATTCTAAAAATAAACAATAAACAGGCGCAGGAGTGGCTGTGTGGTAAGTAGCTTGTTTACCAACCACATGGTTCCGGGTTCAGTCCCACTGCGTGGCATCTTGGACAAGTGTCTTCTGCTATAGCCCCGGGCCGACCAATGCCTTGTGAGTGGATTTGGTAGACAGAAACTGAAAGAAGCCTGTCGTATATATGTATGTGTGTTTGTGTTTGCCCCCTTAGCATTGCTTGACAATCGATGCTGGTGTGTTTACGTCCCAGTAACTTAGCGGTTCGGCAAAAGAGACCGATAGAATAAGTATTGGGCTTACAAAGAATAAGTCCTGGGGTCGATTTGCTCGACTAAAGGCGGTGCTCCAGCATGGCCGCAGTCAAATGACTGAAACAAGTAAAAGAGTAATTACATCATCGAGATCTTGAAACTATGAAATGATGAATGATAAACCATGAAATAAACCAGGAATAAATGAGCATTACATTTGACAGAGTAATCTGAATGCTAAAGGGTCAAAGTTGGGTATTCTGGGGGGTAGCGACTGCTTCTTTAGCAACCCAGTTTCGTTCTTCACATTTAAATCATTTGATCTCTTCCTGAATGTTTCGATGACTTTGATTTATTCACTGCCTGATTTTGTTGTGGGTAATTTTATTGCTCAACCAAGAAGTTTGAAGTTTGTGACGGGTGGTTGTCATTGTTTAAATTGCCACAACCGTATGTCACTAGCTGGAAATATTTTAATTGCATATACTTAGCTAGTTTGGTAGCAGTTCTTTGAATTTCCGCACCACAGACATCGTTACCCACAAGATCATTGATGCATGCACTGTTGTTATTGTCTCCTTGGAATTTGCTTATTTTTCAACTATCCTGCACTTTCTTGCTCCAGTTGATGGCAATGTATAATTAGCATCAGCATTAAAAGTTTAAAAGTGTTTAGTTACGTGGAATTATTTTAAAAAACTGCCGTTCAAACCGAAAAGATCCCATAACAGGGAACAGAAGTGTTAGTTTCCCATAAGGTTTATTTATATTATTGAATGGTCTTAAAAATTTATGATAAATTTGTCATCTTTGCTGTGTGTTGCACTTACCCAGTGCTCCCAGAGAATAACCCCCCACCCCCCTACAGCACTGATAATCCAAGATTGTGGCAGACACCAACCACTAACAGTCAGTTTCTTAACTCAAATTTTGGTCCTGCTTATCCTATCTCCAGCTTCACAGGGTGTGGTTTAACAAGGGTTCACGCACGCACACACGAACACACAATCTCTCTCACACACACACACACGCACCTCCCTTCGTCTGGAGATTCCTTTATCTAACACTGTTACTGTAATTATTACTCTTATTCTAAATGATAATCCTAGAATAATTATTACAACTATTAACTACCAGTACTACTACTATTACTACTACTATTACTACTATTACTACTACTTGTCAAGCATTTTTCATTAACTGCTTTTTTGTCTCTCTTTGTATTTTATAAAATTTTGATTTTCTTATAATTCTTAGAATAGCAACACACACACACACACATTCTCTTTCTCTCTCTCTCACTTTTTCATTTACTTACTCTCTACTTCTCATTGATTTTCTCTCTCTCCCCCTGCTTACTGACTTTCACCTACTACACTCTCTGTTACCATTGTCTCTCACTGTCTGATTTACGATCTCTCTCTTTGTCTTTCTGTCTTTCTTTTACTGTTTTGTTTTCTCTCTCTCTTACTCTCTACCTTATTGCCTCTTTCATTTTTACTATTGTTTAATTTGCCTCTGTGTTACTCTCTCTCTCTCTCTCTTTGGTTGCTGTCTGTCTGTCTTGTCCGTTCCTTTGTCTCTCTTTCTCTCAGCTAGCAAGCTGAAATGAAAAGCACAGTATTGTGGTAGACTCTTCAAAGTGTAAAATAACATTGACTAACTAACAGAAGATACATTGTACTATAAACTTTGGGTTTTAGGTGTTCATATCTTTATTCCCGTGGCACTTAGTTGTACTTAGCTCTGTATGCATTACCATAGATGTGAAACTACTTAATTTGACAAAATTTTGCACTAGTTCAAATCCGCTGCAGGCTGACCCATTCATATAATTGGGGAGGTGGCATGTAAAAAGCACCCACTACACTCACGGAGTGGTTGGCGTTAGGAAGGGCATCCAGCTGTAGAAACACTGCCAGATCAGACTGGAGCCTGGTGCAGCCTTCTGGCTTCCCAGATCCCGGTCGAACCGTCCAACCCATGCTAGCATGGAGAACGGACGTTAAACGATGATGATGATGATGAGGTAGTTAACTTAAATCTACATTGCCCCCAGTTACTGAACTTCCTGGAACAATAGCAATAATTAATTCTTTTTATTGGCCACAAGGGCTGACAAACATGATTGGTAAACATAAAGGGACAAAACAGGATGAAAGGTTACAAAAGGTTTTGTCCGTTTTTGAAAGCATCAAGTAAAAAGCAGTTTAACAATGAAAATATAACAACGTAAAACTCCCAATAGTAATAATTTCAAATTTTGGTACAAGGCCTGAAGTTTTGGGGGGTGGGGGGCTAGTCGATTACATCAACCTTAGTGCATAACTAGTGCTTATTCCATCGACCCTGAAAAGATGAAAGGCAAAAGTCGACCTTGGCAGAATTTGAACTCAGAACATAAAGTTGGATGAAATGCCGCTAAGCATTTTACCTGGCATGCTAATGATTCTGCCAGCTTGCCACCTGAATGATGATGATGATGATAATCATCATCATCATCATCGTTTAGCGTCCGTTCTCCATGATAGCATGGGTTGGATGGTTCGACTGGGTATCTGGTAGGCCAGAGGGCTGCACCGGGCTCCAGTCTGATCTGGCAGTGTTTCTACAGCTGGATGCCCTTCCTAACGCCAACCACATAATAATAATAATAATAATAATAATAATAATAGGTACTAAATGTAAATAGGGGCAACTGAAGTTAAATGTTGGCTTGATTAATTCTAGGTATCTATTCAAGAATGAGGGGTAAGCACTAGTTTCTTCTGGGTGAGTGAAAGGTAAGCAGTCATGTCTTCTGAGAATACTGTGATGGATGAAGCCCCTCTTATGTCTTCTTGTCAATGATAACCTGTCATTTCATCCAAGATCAATAAGACATGTGAGGGGTGGGATGGGAATGGGTGGTGGTGGTGGAGTGTGTATCTTGATCCATTTGATACATTTTAATGGATGTCTATTCTGGAGCTTAGTCCCCCTCGTCTTACAAGTCTGACTGGTTTGAGGACTTGCATATTTTATGTATAACGAGGAAACAAAAACTGAAACTAATTAATAGACAAACATGTCATCATGTATAGTTTAATTGTTATTGTTGAGTAGCCGGAGTGGCTGTGTGGTAAGTAGCTTGCTTACCAACCACGTGGTTCCGGGTTCAGTCCCACTGCGTGGCACCTTGTGCAAGTGTCTTCTACTATAGCCTCGGGCTGACCAAAGCCTTGAGTGGATTTGGTAGACGGAAACTGAAAGAAGCCCGTCGTATATATATATATATATATATAATCATCATCATTTAACGTCCGCTTAAACGATGATATATATATATATATATATATATATATATATATATGTATAAGTCAGTGTTTGTCCCCCCCCATCATCGCTTGACAACTGATGCTGGTGTGTTTACCTCCCCACAACTTAGCGGTTCGGCAAAAAGATAACGATTGAAGAAGTACTAGGCTTACAAAGAATAAGGTCCTGGGGTCGAGTTGCTCGACTAAAGGCGGTGCTCCAGCATGGCCGCAGTCAAATGAATGAAACTAGTAAAAGAGTAAAAGAGAGTATGTCATAATGTATAGTTTTAATTGTTATTGTTGAGTAGCCGCCTTCTCGACCGACTCAGTTAGCCCCAAGGGTCTATGGTGTGGGTTTGGCTGATGAAATAACTTACAAACTGCAAGTCCAGCACACTCTTACTCTTTTACTTGTTTCAGTCATTTGACTGCGGCCATGCTGGAGCACTGCCTTTCGTCGAGCAAATAGACCCCGGGACTTATTCTTTGTAAGCCCAGTACTTATTCTATCGGTCTCTTTTGCCGAACCGCTAAGTGACAGGGACGTAAACACACCAGCATCGGTTGTCAAGCAATGCTAGGGGGACAAACACATACACATATATACATATATACGACAGGCTTCTTTCAGTTTCCGTCTACCAAATCCACTCACAAGGCATTGGTCAGCTCGGGGCTATAGCAGAAGACACTTGCCCAAGGTGCCACGCAGTGGGACTGAACCCGGAACCATGTGGTTGGTTAGCAAGCTACTTACCACACAGCCACTAATGGAGCGGGTTACCGATATGCGTGCTGTGTTTGTTCGAATTGAATCATTCTGTTGGCTTTCTGGATAAGGTTAATCCTCAGCCCCGTCCCCACATCTTGTTGCTTGGCCCCGGTCAGGTTTGGAGAAGTATGGTTGTCCGAAAGCGACTTTTGTTCCTGCGTTGTAGTCTGTAGTGCTGAGCAAGTCAAGCAACCACTTAGAACCTCCTTTAACCCTTTCGTTACCAACCTGGCTGAAACCAGCCCAGGCTCTGTCGTGCAAATGTCTTGTTTTCATAAGTTTTGAATTAAAATCTTCCACCAAACCTTAGTCACAATTTATGTTCCTAACACTAACTTAACGATAACTAAATAATTTTACTAAATTCTTTGTTATATTTAACCCCTTACCCGGCAAAAACGAATATATCCGTTTTGACCGAAATCGTTTTTTTCTATCTCTGGCGAGTTAACTCGTCAAAAGAGAGACTCGCCAAAATCGACAGCAAACGAGTTCCTTCGTCTATTATAAACTCTTTTTTGACATATACGAGGTTAACTCGTTTCTGCCCAAAGCGGTGATTTAAAATCAATATTATTGAATTAAAATTCATAATAAATAAGGTTTGAAATATACCTCGAAATCACCATTCAAAACATAGTAAAATAAAACAATTAAAAAATATGTCTGAAAAAATACATTTATTTTCAAAATAATTGTTGGGTAAGGGGTTAAAATAATTGAAAGAAACACAGAGCATCTCAAAATAAATACAGTAATGAAAGGGTTAATAAGCTTATTGTAGGTCATCAAAAAGGCTTGGCATTTAATGGAGTGGTAGGGGAATAATTTGGTTGCTACACTGAGCAGGCAAAAAACAAGATAGAAAAATCCCTTCCTTGTTAATGTGGGCTTCCATTTGAAATACAGCTAAGAATTTTGTGTAAGAGATAGGAACAGTGAGATGGAGAGAGAGATATGGTGAAGGAGAGAAAGTTTGGTTGTGATACATCCAAATTGAGTTGTTTCATTTTAACATTTACTTCTAACTATTAATCTATTTTACTAATTATTCTTGTCAATATGCTACATTTTCCACATAATTTTGCTCTAAAATATTAACTTCTCTTTGCTCAAGTTTCCCACCCTTACTAGACCATTTTCTTAAATTGTATACATATATATACAATATACATATATACACAACTACAATTTCCATTTGATTTTCATTATGATGTACTTGACTCAGTAGGTCTCCTCAAACACTGCAGGTAGCCCTACAATCCAAGGTTCTTTTGAATAGGTTGGGGTTGGTTGTGCAAAACTGGTGTAGGATACAGCTGTGACCTCACTTTGTTTACTGGATTTTCGCAGTCACAGCATTTCTCCAGAAGTCTCGGTCTTTCGTCATTGCCTCTGTGAGGCCCAACGTTCGAAGGTCATGCTTGAACACCTCATCCCATGTCTTCCTGAGACTACCTCTACTCTGGACTCGTTCAACTGTTTGGGAGTGGCACTTCTTCACACATCTCTCCTCATCCATCTGTTATACATGACCATACCAACGTCTCTCTTGCACGCCACATCCTGTGCTTCTTATGTCCAACATTTCTCTCAGGGCACTCACACTCCATTGTGTGTGCACACTGACATGACACATCCAGCGGATCATTCTAGCTTCATTTCTTTCGAGTCTATGCATGTCCTCTGCAGTCACGGCCCATGTTTCACTACCGTGAAGCATGGCAGTTCGCACACATGCATTGTACAATCTACCTTTCACTCTGAGTGATAACCCTTATAGATCTGGAAAGGTCTAACTAGCAAACAGTTCAAATTTTCCAGTAAGTAGCGCTTGAAGTGGCTGCATTTAGAAAACACTTCCTTATGGCTGTTTAATGCACCAGGTTTCTTCTAGTCCTTAAGAATTTTGGCTCTCTCCATGATGCAGATCTTTTGTTAACTCTTTCATTACTGTATTAATTTTGAGGTGCTCTGTGTTTCTTTCAATTACTTTAAATATAACAAATAATTTAGTAAAATAACTTAGTTAGCATTAAGCTAGTGTTAGGAACATAAATTGTGATTAAGGATTAGTGGAAGATTTTAATTCAAAACTTATGGAAACAAGACACTTGTACTACAGAACCAGAGCTGGTTTCAGCCGGGTTATTATTGAAAGGGTTAAGACGTATTCCTCAAGTTCTGAGCGTTTCCTCACATTTGTGATGTAGATATTTTAAATTTTCTATTTATATAGTCTGATGAGCTGCCCACAAGGCTTTGCTTTGTGGATGTGAATCCTTGGGTAATTCTATGTCCAAGACATAAAATTTTTGTTGTAATAATTACTGCTCTATTCTTTAGAATGTGCTACTCTCTGGTGCTTTTTTTTTTATTAACAAATATATGTAGATACAGGTGTTGGTGTGTAGATGTTGGTGTGGGCGTGTAGGTGTAGGTGTGGGCGTGTAGGTGTGGGCGTGTAGGTGTAGGTGTGGGCGTGTAGGTGTGGGCGTGTAGGTGTGGGCGTGTAGGTGTGGGCGTGTAGGTGTGGGCGTGTAGGTGTGGGCGTGTAGGTGTGGGCGTGTAGGTGTGGGCGTGTAGGTGTGGGCGTGTAGGTGTGGGCGTTTAGGTGTTGGCGTGTAGGTGTGGGCGTGTAGGTGTGTAGGTGTGGGCGTGCAGGTGTAGGTGTGTAGATGTAGGTGTTGATATGCATTATAATTCAGTTGTTCATGACCATCTACATAGTGACCAAATATATTTGTATGTACGAGTACTTACTTACTTGTACATGTGGCGACATTCAACCCGGGTGGGTTGAGTCGGCTTCTTCTACCACCCTCGAGGCATCTCGAACCATGGCAGCCCACGCACGACGGTCCTGCGCCAGTTCACTGGAGATAGCGAGCCGGTCACGGTTCCATCGGTGCAGGCTGACCACCTGCGGTCCCGTGAGCACGGAGAGGTCCTCCTTGATCGTCGTAACCCAGGTCTTCAGCTGCCAGCCCACGTGTTTCTGCCAGTTGGGAAGTATATGAGTGATTATTGAAGTATATGTGCTTTGAGGCAGTCATCTCCACTGCACCAAACTGCAGTCTGCTGGTGAACAAGCAAGGCATATACATTGTCTGTGTGTTTGATAATGTTTACAACACTAGTGCTGCTTCTAATTCATATTAGAATATATATATATATATATATATATATATACACGTATATATATCATCATTATCACCATTCGAGCATGGTTGTTGCCAGTGCTGCCTGATTGGCTCCCATGCCGGTGGCACGTAAAAAGCACCCACTACACTCTTGGAGTGGTTGGCGTTAGGACGGGCATCCAGCTGTAGAAACTTTGCCATATTAGATTGGAGACTTGGTGCAGTCAAACCATCCAACCCTTGCCAGCATGGAATGCGGACGTTAAATGTTGATGATGTTATATATATATATATGTGTGTGTATATATATATATGTGTGTGTGTATATATATATGTGTGTGTGTGTGTGTATATATATATGTGTGTGTGTGTGTATATATATATATGTGTGTGTGTATATATATGTGTGTATATATATATATATATACATATCTCATAATCATCATTTAACATCTATTGTCCTTGCTGGTATGGGTTGGACGGTTTGACCAGGGCTGGTAAGCTACGGGACTGCACTAGATTCCAGGCTGGTTTGGCATGGTTTCTATGACTGCATGTCTTTCCTAATGCCAGCCACTCTGAGAGCATAATGGGTGCTTCTATGTGCCACTGGCACGGGTACCTGTTGCATGACCCCAGTATCTGTCATGACTACAGTTTCACTCTGCTTGTTGGATCTTCCCTCTCAAGCACAGCATATTACCAGAGGTCTCCGTCGTTGTGTATGTATGTATGTATATATGTGTGTGCATACATACATATATATATGTGTATCATCTATCGTAATTTAACATTCATGTTCCCTACTAGCAGAAGTTGGACTGTTCAGGAGGATCCAGTGGGGCTTAAGGCCTGTGTCCTGCTCCAGTGTCTGCTTTGGCATGGTTCCTGCAACTGGATACGCTTTCTCATGCTAAGCACTGTACAGTCTGTGCTGGGTATTTCTTTTTTCTTAACTCTTAACTTTTCTTTTCTGTGTGCCACCACAAGTAGGGAGGCTGTCGTACAGTTTACCAGACGATGAACCTTGGGTGGCGGAGTGGGACAATTGTGTGCCAGAAGTGGCCAAAGCAGAACAGGTTTCTTGCTGTGAAAGAGCTACACAACTACTCACATCTTATAAAAGAGAGTTTGAGAAAACGGTCTTTGTTAGCAGGCTGATGTGTGGGAAAACTACAATGCTAGCACCACAACCACCAAATGGCTCAGATTGTGCTTGTTCCATATGCTAGAAATTGCAGCTAAATCTCTCCAGTATATTTGTTTTAGTTGTTGACTTCCAGTGTCCGATGGCATCACTTTGTCTCCAACAATTTGGTGCGACACCAGTGCAGAATCACCTCCCTCTGAAAAGTCATCCTAACAAGACGTCTGCATTGGCTGGGTCATGCCCTCCGTCGTCAACCAGGAGAAGCAATTGCCCCAGCTCCCCTTCAGGGTTGGCGAAAGCAATGTGGTGGACAACTAAAAACCTGGCTGATGACAGTCAAGGCTGATCTGGAACCCAACCTAGGCCCCCATATCTACGGCGTTCGCCGCTGGAATAAGGAGTGGTTGGAGATCACGCGGTCGTTAGCCTTAAATCGCCAGGCCTGGTCGGCGTTTGTGAGAGATGCAGCATTGAGGATGAATGAAGCCAGCTCAACCCACCCCGGGTGAATACTGTAAGAAGAAGAAGAAAGTGTCTTTGACCATATGTCTGTTTGACCGGAACTGACCTGGATTTCTCTTACTCTTGCTTGCTTATAAACATTTTGACCTTTCTCATGCATATGTTTTGGCGAAATCCAACTGCAGATGAACTTTTCCTACTGTTGCCATCATAAAGCACTAACAAGGGGCTAGTTCTTGTGTGTTCACTTGTATGTTTGTGTGTGTACGCATGGATGTGCATTCCTGGATACCCGTGTATCTGTGTATGCATATGTGTGTGTGTGTGTGTGTGTTTATTCACCATACTCATTAAACCTGTACACTGGTGGTTTGACTTTGGTATCTGGGTGGAATGTTAATCTAAGTGGATTTGGAGATCAAATTGGATTAATGTCCAATCAAATACTGGTATTAAAACATGGCTAGGATTTAACAGAAAAGTTACTAAATACAAATATACACACTCAGGCTAATTGTTACTGTAAATACTCTCCTGCTATCTCTCTACTACTTTAAGGTAGATACTGGGTTAGATTTAACTTATTAGGTTAACACATTTATCTGTTATTTTTATAAGCGGTGAGCTGGCAGAATCATTAGCACACCAGGCAAGATGCTTAGCAGTATTTCATCTGAGTTCAAATTCCGCCGTGGTTGACTTTGCCTTTCATCCTTTCGGGGGTCAATAAATTAAGTACCAGTTACACACTGGGGTTGATATAATTGACTGGTCCCCTCCCACAAAACTTCAGGCCTTGTGCCTACAGTAGAAAAGATTATTATTATTATTAAGCAGTGAGCTGGTAGAATTGTTAACACACTGGGCAAAATACTTACTGGTTTTCCATCCATTTTTACGTTCTGAGTTCAAATTCCACTGAGGTCAACTTTGCCTTTTAGTTAAGTTAAGTTAAGTTAATTTTTTGGCTCAAAAAGCAAAAAGCAAGGCCATGTAGGGAGACATGGAGTTATGTACAGGGTGGTGTTCATACAAAGAGTTCAGGCCATTTGTGGTCAAGAGAGACTTTGAACCGAGCGGTCGTCGGCATCTTCACTATCTCGTCCGGCAGCTTATTCCATGGATCCGCAATCCGGACAGAGAAAGCCCATCTCCTTCGATTGAGATGAAATCGTCGCAGATAGAGCTTTTTAGAGTGACCCCGCAGCCGACGTTCTGGAGCAGGAGTGAAGAACATCTCTTTCGAGAGGTTACACTTTTCGCTTATGATGTTGTGAGCAAGAATGAGATCACCACGGCGTCGTCGTTTTATCCTTTTGGAGTTGATAAATTAAGCACCAGTGAAGCACTGGGGTCGATGTAATTTCAGGCCTTGTTCCTTTAGTTGAAAGGATTATTATTATTTTTAAGGTGTCAAGCTGGCAGAATTGTTAGCACACTGGGCAAAATGTTTAGTAGCATTTTGTTTGTCCTTATGTAGTGAGTTCAAATTCCGCCAAGGTTGAGTTTACTTTTTCATCCTATTGGGATTGATAAAATAGGTATAATTGGAGCACTGCAGTCAATGTCATCGACTTAACCCCTCCCCCAAATTGCTAGCCTTGTGCCAAAATTTGAAACTTTTATTATTGTTGATTTTGCCTTTCATCTTTTTGGGGTCGATAAATTAAGTACCAGTGAAACACTGGGGTCGATGTAATCCACTAGTCCCCTCCCCTAAATTTCATATCCTGTACCTATAGTAGAAGGATTATTATTATTCAAGTGGTGAACTGGCAGAATCGTTTGCACACCAGGTAAAATGCTTAGTGGCATTTCTTAGGGCTTTACGTTCTGAGTTCAAATTCTGCTGTGGTTGACTTTGCTTTTCATCCTTTCTAGGTTGATAAAACAAGTACCATTTCAGCTCTGGAGGTCAATGCAATTGACTTATCCTCCCCCCTTAGTAATGCTGGCCTTGTGCCAAAATTAGAAAGGATTATTATTATTATAATTATTATCATCACTGAGATAGGCTTTGCCTTTTGTTCTTTTGGCATCCATAAAATAAGAACCACCTGAGTACTCGGGGGTCAATGTAATTGACTAAACCTTCCCCTTAAAACTGATAGCCTTGTGCCAAAATTAGAAAAAATTATTATTATAAGGCAGAGAGGAAGCAGAATCATTACCATGCTGTGCAAAATGGTTAGTGGAATTCCTACTAGTTTTGTTCTGAGGTGAAATATCACTGAAGTCAACTTTTACTGGTATGACAGGCAAACACTGGTATTGTGAGCTGGCAGAAACGTTAGCACGCCAGGCAAAATGCTTAGCAGTATTTCGTCTGCTGCTACGTTCTGAGTTCAAATTCCGCCAAGATCGACTTTGCCTTTCATCCTTTCGGGGTCGATTAAATAAGTACCAGTTACGCACTGGGGTTGATGTAATCAACTTAATACCTATGTCTGTCCTTGTTTGTCCCCTCTGTGTTTAGCCCCTTGTGGGTAATAAAGAAATAGGTATTGATGAAATTAACTATCCTCCAAAATTTCAGACCCTGTGCCCCTAATAGAAAGGATTTATTATTTAGTAGTAGTAGTAGTAGTAGTAAGGTGGTAAGGCAATTAATAAAATTCATGGTAGTTACTGACATCTTCTTTAAAAAGTTTCAGCTAAGAGCTGCGGCCATGCTGATGCACTGCCGTTTAAGATTAAGTCAGTAAGGTTCTACCAAGACTCGAACTCGGATCGCTGGATTCAGAGTCCAGAGTGCTCACCATGACACCATAGAACCAACTGTTTATGTTGTGCATTTAAATCCTGCGACAGTTGACCCTCTTCCATCCTCCTGGGGTCAGTAAGTACTAGCATAACACTGAAGTTGATGCTATCAACTAACCCTCGTCTCAAGATTGCTGACCGTGTACCTAAATGAGAAACTTGGCAAGTTGGCACAATTGATCATTTGCATGCCAGGCAAAATGCTTAACAGCTGGTCTTCTGGTTCTTTACAGGTCTGAGTTCAAATCTTGCTCAGGTCGACTTTGCCTTTCTTACTTTTGGAGTTGAGAAAATAAGTACCAGCTAAGCACTGGGGTCAGTGTAACGAACCAGATTTTAGTCCTAAAATTTCAAGCTTTGATAGAATTATTGTTATTGCAGTGGATCGACTGAATCATTTAAGTATTGGTGAAAAATTTGAGCGAGGTCATGCCAGTACCACCTGACTGCCCTTCCCCCCGCCCCCCGTGCCGGTGGCACGTAAAAGCACCCACTACACTCTCGGAGTGGTTGGCGTTAGGAAGGGCATCCAGCTGTAGAAACACTGCCAGATCAGACTGGGCCTGGTGCAGCCTTCTGGCTTCCCAGACCCCATTTGAACCATCCAACCCATGCTAGCATGGAAAGCGGACGTTAAACGACGACGACAACGAACATGTCTCTCATGGTGTTTTACATTCTAAGTTCAGATCCCTTATCAAGGTCAGCTTTGCCTTTTATCCCTCCAGGATCCAGTTTAGCATTGAATTTTGATGACATTGACTGACACCCATCACCTAAAAATCGCTAGTCTTGTTCCTAAATCAGAAGCAATTAATATTATTTTGATTTTCTAATTTAAGGAATCCATTCTTTATTAAAAAGAATTAGATATACCAACTATAATATATGGGTTATTATTTTTTTATGTTTGTCTGTCTGTTGAAACGGCTGTAGATCAGTGGACGCAGTACAGTAGTTGGTCAAAATAGCATGTAGTACCTAGTTATGCATCTTTACATTGCCTGTCAACTTTTGCCATTCATCCTTCCTGGATCTTCAAAATAAGTTTCATTTAAGCACTTTGGTGGGGTATGGGGGTCAATGAAAACGACTATACTTCTCGCACCTTTCCCATAATTTCTGACCATCTATATATATATATATATATATATATATATATATATATATATATATATCTATCATTGTCTTCATTATCATTTAACATCCACTTTTCCATGCTTGCATGAATCAGGCTGTTTGTTGAGTCAGATTTTTCTATGGCCAAATGGCTGTTTCTGTTGCCAAACCTCACCTGTTTCCAAGCAAGGTAATATTTCACTGTGGTTAGACATATTTTTTCATGGAAGACTGTAAATGAACAACATCGCTTGTATGGTGGTGAAGCTTGTTTACAACCATCACATGACGTCATGACAAGGGTACACATACACACACACACACACACACACACACACACACACACACTTATATATACACATGCACACATATATATACATACATACACACACATATGTACATAACCACACACTCTCGAGACTGGCTTTTCTCCGTTTCAGTCTACCAAATCCACTTACATGGTTTTGGTTGGGCAAGGGCCATAAATAGAAGGCACTTGCCCAAGGTGCCATACAGTGAGAACTGAATCAGAGACCACATGGTTAACAAGCAAGCAAGCTTCTTAACTACACAACCACACATGTACACATTTGTTACTACTGTTTATTGTTACTCTGAAGTTTTAAAAAAGATGTTTTTACTCCCTTACATTTTGTATTGTTTCAGATCTGGGATAAAGGTACATTGGAGTGCGTGAAGGTGTTAACAGGACACACAGGCTCAGTGCTGTGTTTACAGTATGACAAGAACATTATTATTTCAGGTTCAAGTGATTCGACTGTGAGGTATGCTACACACATACATTTTTCTGCTCTATTCTTTTTTGTTTTTTAAGTTAAGGACTTCATTCACAACCATTCGTTGTAAAGGACTTCATAATTTTGTAGGTAAGGGTTTCAATGGGTTTCGTCCCATTGTATGGCCACTTTGCCCTAAGTGGCTCCTACTGTAACCTCACTTTGACTATTCATCATTATCATCATTGTTTAGCATCCACCTTCCATGCAGGCATGGGTTGAATGGTTTGATAGGGGCTAGCCAGGTAGAAGACTAGCCCCCCCCCCAAGCTACTGTATCTGTTTTGGCAGGTTTTTTTTTACAGCTGGATGCTCTTCCTAACACCAATCACCCTGCAAAGTGGACTTAGTGCTTTTCACATGGCACCAGCACATGCAAGGTCAGTTTTGGTATGGTTTTTACAGCCGGATGCCCTTCCAAATGCCAACCACTTTAGTGTGGACTGGATACTTTTTACATGGCACCAGCACTGGCAGGGTCACCAAGTAACTTGCAAGACAAGGCATTTTAATCTGTTGTATTTTTATAGATACTCTCTCTTTTACTCTTTTACTTGTTTCAGTCATTTGACTGTGGCCATGCTGGAGAACGGACGTTAAATGATGATGATTTTGTAGATTAGTATGATAGAAGCACGAGACATTATTTAAAAAAAATTTATTTGATGTCCTCTTTGAATTTGATAATTGTGCAATTTTGTACAATTGTTGCATATTGTCATGCACAACAGATAAATGCATGCATATAAAGTTACATTATGAAACTGTAGTGTGTTACCACACTTGAACATGAAATTCAGAAGGCTGAATTTACTGCAGAGGAGGACCAATCAGCATCAAGGGGATAATACACAGTATTATGTACCAGTTGCCCCAGTGTTGCTTAGTCCTGGACCGTTACCACCTTTGCACTCTGGCAATCATTGGCACTATACAAGTGAGTGTCTAGGCATGGCCACAGTCTGACTGAAACAAGTAAAAGATTTAGCCAGGTGTTTCAAATTAAAGTATTATGTTACCCCTGAAGTGAGAAACCTTGTTGAAGTGCTTGCAATAGAGTGGACTTTGCAAAAGGCACTTAAGGGCCAGGTGTTTGTGGTGTAAATTGCAAGACCTGTTAGGCTTACCACTGCAAAGAAAAACTAGTGGCTGCTGTGTTTTTATTGTGATACCAGCATGATGTAGATTTGGCAGGGAAGCTGTGTGACAGAGGATGTACTCTCTAAAATATGAGACTTTACAGGAAGTGGAGGAGGAGGAGTTAGTTAAATTATCAAGTGGATTGCAGAATCTAAAGCTTTCGGTTTTGACGTTCATCTATGAGTGGAAACTAGTGATAAATATGTGAGTGAAAACCAGTGAAAAATATGTGAGTGAAAACTAGTGATAAATATGTGAGTGAAAACCAGTGATAAATATGTGAGTGAAAACCAGTGATAAATATGTGAGTGAAAACCAGTGATAAATATGTGAGTGAAAACTAGTGATAAATATGTGAGTGAAAACTAGTGATAAATATGTGAGTGAAAACTAGTGATAAATATGTGAGTGAAAACCAGTGATAAATATGTGAGTGAAAACCAGTGATAAATATGTGAGTGAAAACCAGTGATAAATATGTGAGTGAAAACCAGTGATAAATATGTGAGTGAAAACCAGTGATAAATATGTGAGTGAAAACCAGTGATAAATATGTGAGTGAAAACCAGTGATAAATATGTGAGTGAAAACTAGTGATAAATATGTGAGTGAAAACTAGTGATAAATATGTGAGTGAAAACTAGTGATAAATATGTGAGTGAAAACTAGTGATAAATATGTGAGTGAAAACTAGTGATAAATATGTGAGTGAAAACTAGTGATAAATATGTGAGTGAAAACTAGTGATAAATATGTGAGTGAAAACTAGTGAAAAATATGTGAGTGAAAGCCAGTGAAAAATATGTGAGTGAAAGCCAGTGAAAAATATATGAGTGAAAGCCAGTGAAAATATATGGTATTGTTACTTTGGTTATTGTAATTGGAAATATCAGATTCTACATTCCTCACACCAACTGAACTCTTTTGTGAACTCCTCAGTTGGTTAATTGTTGTTGAGGCAGAAGACCAAGATGGGTTTCTTTAAATAATAGTTTTTATCATACCTAGAGTTTAGTTTTGACTGAGTCAACAGGATGGTGAATGAAGCAGAATTTCAGCAGACTAAAATAGGTAGGTGGGCCATAAAACATAAAGAATGAAAATGTAAGAGAACCATCCAAATGTGGCCGTTGCCAGTGCCGCCCTGACTGGCCTCCGTGCCGGTGGCACGTATAAAGCACCCACTACACTCACGGAGTGGTTGGCATTAGGAAGGGCATCCAGCTGTAGAAACACTGCCAGATCAGACTGGGCCTGGTGCAGCCTTCTGGCTTCCCAGACCCCAGTTGAACCGTCCAACCCATGCTAGCATGGAAAGTAGATGCTAAACGATGAGGATGATGATGATGTTATCTCTAATGATAGACTAAATGGATGATCATTAACTCTTTCTTTTAAGACAATATATTTATGTGGTAGGGAGAAAGGAATAGGGGCTACTTTGTGTAGGATTAATAATTGGCAAACTTGAGATGAGGAAAGAATGAAATGAATGGTGACATGCCATATAATAGACCTGTCCAACCCATACTTGTATGGTAAAACTTATGACAACGGTATATATATTTCTTCACTGTTTAGAGAGTATAATCTTAATATTGATGTTCACATTGATGGTATCTGACATTGCATGACATGAATTTGAGGATCTTTTCGGTTTGAACAGCAGTTTTTTCTAGCGGTGTCATATGAAATTGTCACCCATAATTATGACCCTAGTATCGATCTATTGCATTTCAATCTGTGTTAGGGTTAGTTAGGGGTGGGTGGAAGGGTATCTTTTTTTCTTCACAAATGTAAATAAACCCAATCTGTTTCTTAAACGAGGGACATATTCATACGGCACAGAATGTTTTTTTTTTTTATCTCAATAGACGTCATTGATTAGTTGAAATTGCAGAAATTGAAGGAAAAAAAACAAATATCTTACAAACTATAGAATTTTCTCAATAAAGCCAAGAGAAAAAGATGATTTATAAACACATTCTACCAGTATACGAAGTTTAAAAGTGGAAAGTTACGAAGTTACGTGGAAATTATTTTAAAAAACTGTCATTCAAACCGAAAAGATCCTATGTAGTCTGGTTGAGGACACAGTGGGCACGAGGGAGAGGGAGGAAAGCATATGTATTGAGAAGAGCTTTGTGACTTATTACTTAAAAACATACTTTTCATGTTGTTTCCCCTTTTTTTTTTTTTTTTTTTTAAATCGTGTATGCATCTTCTGTGTCTGTTGTTGCAGAGTGTGGGATGTGATGACAGGGGAGATGTTAAACACCTTGATACACCACTGTGAAGCTGTTCTCCATCTACGGTTTAATGATGGTATCATGGTCACTTGTTCAAAGGTATGTTAAAACCTTTTTTTTCTTTTTTTTTTTTTTTTTTTGGTTAATGTTGGGAAGCAGGGGCTTTGTTTTTGTCGTTAATTTTCTCTTCCCTTTGCCTCAGTAGTCAGAGAAAGGTTCATGGGTTATAGGCACTGCTCTTTCGGATAAGCCGTAAAAGATGTAAAACATTGAAGTTTGGAAAGAATTTGAGTGAATTCGATTAAGACTGACATAAAGATGTTGTGTAGCAAATTGGTCAGTTAGTATCTAAGACTTGTGTAACCAATCAAATGCTTATTGGGGAATCTTAATCCCTTGCAAACATGTGTAACGTGTTTTCTTTTTTCTTAATCAGTGAATGTTTTTGCTCACTTTAACATCTAATTCTTTACTACCCACAAGGGGCTAAACACGGAGGGGACAAACAAGGACAGGCAAAGGGATTAAGTCGATTACATCGACCCCAGTGCGTAACTGGTACTTAATCGACCCTGAAAGGATGAAAGGCAAAGTCGACCTCGGCGGAATTTGAACTCGGAACGTAGCGGCAGATGAAATACTGCTAAGCATTTTGCCCGGCGTGCTAACGTTTCTGCCAGATCGCCGCCTTTAATATCATCATCATCGTTTAACGTCCGCTTTCCATGCTAGCATGGGGGTGGACGATTTTGACAGAGGGCTGGCGAACCAGATGGCTGCACCAGGCTCCAGTCTTGATTTGGCAGAGTTTCTACAGCTGGATGCCCTTCCTAACACCAACATATAATTGGTTAAATGAGGCCTTGTTTTTATGGTTCAGTCCGAGGGAAAATAGTATCCATCCCCTTTCTTTCTTGGGTTGGGGGTTTCTGAGACTTGGTAGCAGAAAAGAAGAAGAAAAAGCCATGATTCATTCTCTTCAGACCAAGTACCTGGTCTCGGTGCTCAGAAGAAGAGTGGAGAATATTCATGGATCTGGTAGTTAGTGTTAAAGTGGACTGTGGATTTAAGTCTACCACATAAGGAGAAGCAGCAGTTTAATAAGCCATTTGATCTGATTGTCCGTCACACAGCATGTGGTGATACTGAACAAACTCACAGTACATGGCCATCAGGATTTAGTGTGTGTCTCTGGCAGTCTTTGTTCCTGACAAGTGATTAAGGGAGGATATGTTGTGTCACTGCTCTCTCTATATAACAGTCAGTATGATATTGAGCAAAAGTTTGTTGTACAATTTTGAAGCAATTGACATTAGCGATATACCCTGTAGGTGACAAGGGATAAATCGCCTTTTTTGGGTATTGGGATGATTTGAGATTGGTGCCAAATCTTTGGAGCTATAAAAGTGGAAAGTGTGTGGTTGCAAAGATTGAGCAAAAGTACTTAAAATCTTCAAAGCCACAGTCGAACCAATTCTACTATATGGCTCAGAAACCTGGACATTATCAAAGAAGCTTGATAGGCAGTTGGATGGAACTTATACTTGCCTCCTTATGAGAGCTCAAAATCTCTCGTGGAAGCGTCATCCAACCAAAGTACAAATATATGGGAAACTACCACCTGTATCATCTCTTGTGAAAGGTAGGAGAGTCCAGTTTGCTGGACATTGTTGCAGAGCTGAAAACGAGGTAATCTCTACTCTTCTCCTCTGGAAGCCATCTACTCGCGATACCAGAGGGCGCACACTCTCCTACCCTGATGTAATCTCCAGGGATACAGGCATCCAGCAACAGGACCTCCGTAATGCTATGATGGACCGTGAAGTCTGGCGTAGCATGGTAAATTCCATTGTCTCGACCACAGTCGAACAATGATGATGATGATGATATTGAGAATATCATGTTAATTAGTTTAACTACAAATCAGATCTGTCTGAGCAATCCTGTGGTCAAAAGCATTCCAACCATGACCTTCCATTTTGTTCTAGTATATCATTGACTAGTATATCTAAAACAGAGACTAGGATTTTTTGTAATGGCTTACTTTTGGTTGTTTTTATTTTCTTTTTTTATATTTTCCCATGACCTGAATACTGTATTTGAAAGCATAAAATACACACAGGCATTGTTGAGACGCTTTCCAATTTCAGTAGTATCTATTCAGGAGAAGGCGTTTTTAATGAATTAAAGCATGTAATATAAGCCAAACTTCATTTAGAGTACTTTGGGAGGTTTTTGAAATTTTTTCTTTTTCCTTTTCTTTTCTTTTCTATTTAAAGATAAGTGCATCTCCTATCCTATCAATTACAATATATATATCGTATTTAACATATAAAAAGAATCCTGTGCGTCTCCATTCCATTTCTATCGCTTGCCATGCTTAGGGAAGCAAAAGCTAAGTTGTGATTCAAAAGACTATCTGAACGGCATCAACTGTTCAGTGACTCACACATATATTAGATTTGAAGAATTTAGGCGCACAAAGAGCATTCTAGTAACCCATGCCTTGCCGGCCCCTGTCCTAGAATATCATCATTATCAAATATGGGATCTTTTCGGTTTGAACGGCAGTTTTTTTCTAGTGGTGTCATATGAAATTGTCACCCATAATTATGACCCTAGTATCGATCTATTGCATTTCAATCTATTTTAGGGTTAGAGTTAGGAGTGGGGGGAAGGGTATCTTTTTTTCTTCACAAATGTAAATAAACCCAATCTGATTCTTAAACGAGGGATATATTAATACGGCACAGAATGTTTTCACCTCAATAGATGTCATTGATTGGTTGAAATTGCAGAAAAAAAAAACAACAAATATCTTACAAACTATAGAATTTTCTCAATAAAGCCAAAAGAAAAAGATGTTTTATAAACACATTCTACCAGTATACGAAGTTTAAAAGTGTTTAGTTACGTGGAAATTATGTTAAAAACTGCCGTTCAAACCGAAAAGATCCCGAATATGTACTGTATTTAAAGATGGCACGATGTGATATAAAGAAAATTTGGCTGCTATTTTTATCAGTTGGGCTGACTACAAAGAGGCTTCATTGTTGTAGGCATACCATTTGGTCGTATTTTTTCAGTTTCTGTGTCTTACGTACACTACGTACCGTTCAGTTGTGATTTTACTGATCTTTATTTCCTGTCTAGGATCGATCCATTGCTGTGTGGGACATGAATTCACCAGCTGATATCAACTTACGGAGAGTTCTGGTTGGTCATCGGGCAGCAGTCAATGTTGTGGACTTTGATGAAAAATATATAGTTTCTGCTTCAGGTGATCGTACAATAAAGGTCAGTATCCATTGTATGAACTGGCTTTTACAGCTGTCTGTCAACAGAAAGGATTTCGCATGTGCATGCATATTTTACATATATTGTTTTCAGCTACCTTGGGGTGGATTTGTTTATTGTTCAATATCAGTGGATTACAATTGATTTACTGCCAGATGAAATAACCTGCAGATTATATAGATACTTCCATTTATCTTTGACGATGCCGTGGAGATCTCATTCTTGCTCACATCATAAGAGGAAAGTGTAACCTCTCAAAAGAGCTGTTCTTCACTCCTGCTCCAGAGCGTCGGCTGCGGGGTCATTCCGAAAAGCTCTATCTGTGACGATTTCATCTCAATCGAAGGAGAGGGGCTTTCTCTGTCCGGGTTGCAGATCCGTGGAATAAGCTGCCAGACGAGATAGTGACGACCGCTCGGTTCAAAGTCTCCCTTGACCTTAAGTGGCCTGAACTCTTTACATGAACACCACCCTGTACATAACTCCATGTCCCCCTACCTGGCCTTGCTTTTTGCTTTTTGAGCCAAAAAATTAACTAACTAAATCCAGTCATGTGCTTGGGACAGTTAAAAGTGTCTGAGTTAGGAAGGTGTCTCCCTCCAGTGAATTTGTTGAAAGGTGTGTGCAAGTGGCATATATGACTTGTGTGAAGAGGCCTATACTGTGCATGGGGCTTGTAGGCAGAGGAGAGCACTTGGTGATGGAGGTGGGATTATCCTGGTTTTGTGAGGTTTCCTTGATTAACCCTTTGTATGTATCCTTTTCCTCCTGGGGATTTTTCTTTATTGTTTGTTCTCATTCTGTTTCTATGTTTTATGTAAACCTGGTACGACGTTGTGTCTTTTCTTTTCACACTTGCATTGTCTTGAAATCTTGCAGCTGATAAAGAAAACACTAATAGTGCTAGTTGAGTGTCTACATATAAGGGAGGAATGTAACCTCTCATATAACCTCTGGCCTCTTTACTCTTTTACTTGTTTCAGTCATTTGACTGCGGCCATGCTGGAGCACCGCCTTTAATCGAGCAACTCGACCCCGGGACTTATTCTTTTGTAAGCCCAGTACTTATTCTATCGGTCTCTTTTGCCGAACCGCTAAGTGACGGGGACGCAAACATACCAGCATCGGTTGTCGAGCAATGCTAGAGGGACAAACATATAGACACACATATATATATATATATACATACATATATATATACGACGGGCTTCTTTTCAGTTTCCGTCTACCAAATCCACTCACAAGGCTTTGGTCGGCCCGAGGCTATAGTAGAAGACACTTGCCCAAGGTGCCACGCAGTGGGATTGAACCCGGAACCATGTGGTTCGTAAGCAAGCTACTTACCACACAGCCACTCCTATGATGAGCAAACAAACAAAAAAATTTGGTGCTTGCTGCCAATTATCTTGAAATTGTCATTTTCTTTAATTTCTTTTGCAATATTTAAAAGAAGAAAAAAAAAAGTTTCCTGAATTCTTTGTAATTTGTACGTTCACTGTTTTGTGTAGGTTTGGAATACTTCTTCTTGTGAGTTTGTTCGAACACTAAATGGACACAAGAGAGGTATTGCCTGCCTTCAATACCGAGACCGTTTAGTGGTCAGTGGCAGCTCTGATAACTCCATCAGGTACGTATGTGTAGCACTCCTTTCAATGCTTGGCATTTTTGCTGACATATACATTCATTTATACCCAGGAACATACATTCTAATATAAGTACACACACATGTACATTTGCAAGCACATACAGTCATTCTTATATGTTCTTACATGCACACACACACACACACACACACACACACACACACACACACACACACACACACACGTACATTTGCAAGCACATACAGTCATTCTTATGTTCTTACATGCGCACACACACACATGTACATTTGCAAGCACATACAGTCATTCTTATATGTTCTTACATGCACACACACACACACACACGTACATTTGCAAGCACATAGTCATTCTTATGTTCTTACATGCACACACACACACACACACACACGTACATTTGCAAGCACATACAGTCATTCTTATGTTCTTACATGCGCACACACACACATGTACATTTGCAAGCACATACAGTCATTCTTATATGTTCTTACATGCACACACACACACACACACACACACACGTACATTTGCAAGCACATACAGTCATTCTTATGTTCTTACATGCGCACACACACACACACACACAGTCGTAAGTACATGTTCTCATGCACACACATTAACATGTTCATGAAACTTTGCTCTCTTGCACATAGACACACGGTTATAAATACTTGCTCTCCTACACACACACACACACACACACACAAATTGTTTCTCTGTACACAAATTCACAATGATAAATACATACTGTCTTACCTGAACACAGTACCAGTCGTAAATTCATACACATCTACTCAATTTCATTAATTCATCCTGAAAGAATTTACTGCAGTTTCAATCTGAAAATGTATTAATGTGTGTTTGACATAAATATGCTTGGAGAATGTGGGGATGAGGTGGGGGTGGGGGGTTGATGGTTAGACGATGGTGGTAGTGGTAACTGGTGGGCCAGTGAGGAATCCCCGCTGCCATTTGCTCAGTGTTTGTAGTTTAGTTGACAGTGTGGCTGATGGGTGGGCAGGTTTAGTTGGATGGTCACTGAAGTCATTACATCAAGCAACATGCTTAGAGCTGTTGGAAAATCAGTTCTAGCTGTGTGGGGCGTTCAATAAGTAATGCCCCTGACCCACTTCCCATAGCAGTAGAGCAACGAAACTTGGCACAGTTATTAGTCTTTTTCTACATAGGAACCACCCAGAGTTATGCATTTCTCCCGTCGTTTGATGCAGCTCTGGAGACCGTTTTTGTAGAAGACCACTGCTTGGTCCTCCAACCACGACGTGACTTCAGAAATCAAGGCTGCATCATCTGGGAAACGCTTTCCTTTCAAAAACAACTTCATGGCTGGGAAGAGGTGAAAATAAGAGGGTGCAAGGGGGGATGGGGAGGAGTTCATAGCCGCAAGCCTATGCTTCTGATCTGGCGACACGTGAGTTGTGGACCGGAGCGTTGTCCTGCAGGAGGAGGATGCCTTTGCTGATCTTGCCCTGCCTCTTGATTTTGATAGCTTCTCTTAATTTCCTCACAAGTGAAGCATAATAGGCTCCTGTAATTGTGGTACCCTTTGCCAGGAAATCTGTCATCACTACTCCGTTCTGGTCCCAGAAGACTGTGAGCATGACCTTGCCAGCAGAGGGCTGCACCTTTACCTTCTTTGGAGGAGGTGAGTCACGGTGCTTCCATTGCATTGACTGGGCTTTGGTGTTTGTATCATAGTGATGGACCCAGGTTTCATCCTGTGTAATCAGTCTTTTGAAAAATTTTGACTCATCTTCTTACCACATCTCCAAATTCATCCTCGAGCACTTGACACGTTCTTCCTTCTGGAAAGGTGTGAGCAACCTGGGAATCCATCTGGCAAATACCTTTTGCATATGCAAATGGTCATGAATGATAGTTTCTACAGACCCAGTACTAATCTTGACCTCATGGGCTATTTGGCGAATAGTTATGCGTCAATCTTCCAAAATGGCAACCTCAACTTGACGGACAGATGCCTCATCAATGGCAGAAGGGGCGACCAGATCTGGGAGCTGTTTCCACAGTTCCGACCATGTTTGAATTCATGATGCCAGCTTTTTTCAAGGTCATATGATGGGGCATCATCACCATAAGTTACTTTCATTTCATCAAAAGTCTCCCGTGGTGTGCGTCCTTTCAGATACAAAAACCAGATCACCGCTCGACACTCAACAGGCTCCATTTCACACTTGACTCGGTTCAAACACCTGTAAATCAGAAACCACAATTAGTTCAGAGCTGTAATTTTCCACTTAATCTATAGAGATATAAATAATTGCACATGCAAAATTTTCAGCTAGATCAAACAACTGCAAGTAGGTCAGGGGCATTACTTATTGAACGTCCCTCGTAGTACTGGTAGTGATAGGTAGATTTGAAAGCACTGCTCTGTTAGTGGTCCTCTCAATCATTTCAAGCTCAGAGAAAGTTTTCAATACACTGCTGTGAGTAAGCAAAATACCAGTCAGTTTCACAATGCTATCAGTGTTGCTTCCAGCTGTGAACTTTTTTCTGTGGATTCCTACTGACAATTAAGGTAATTGGGCTGTTGAGAGTTGAGCATATCCTTGATGCAGAACATTACCATTGACAGTAAACAAACTAATCTTTCTTGGCTAACTATTATAATAATAATAATATTGAAATTATTGTATACAGTGCTCAAGTGCACCACAACTTGTCAAACAGTGCGTATAAAGCATATGCAGTAATGTACAAATGTCTGGACAGCGAACAGTGTATGAGTCAGATACATGCTTGCGTGTGTATGGAGGGGAGAAAATCAGGTGTAGTGTTGGCGAATCTCAGGAAGCATGGAAGTTTTGAAGGATGCAGTGCTCCGACAACTAACAACTGATGCTGGCAGTTTGTTCCTTGCTTCAGCATCTCTTAGCGTGGACCTTACAAGAGGGCTTTAGAAAAAGGAAAAGTTGGGGTTTTAACAAGTTAGGGTTTCGATTTTAATGGTTACCAGTATTTAGTAGATTGATTAGATTTCACAAATTCAGTGTCAAAGTAGGGCAAATTAGATATCAGAAAGTGAGTGTCAGTAACAAGAGCTTTAAGGAGAAATCTGACATATTGGTTAAGATATATAGGATTGTTAGTGAATGGTTAGGGAGATGTAGATTATCTGAGCCCACAGGGCAGTGGGGATTTTCAATTGAAAAGTCATCATATATATTGTCAGTGGGGCTGTATTATTCCTGGCTCAAGGAAACTAAACCTTTAGCAGAGGAGGTTGATGTTTAACCCTTAATCAGTCCTGATTCAGAAGTCCTGTGATTAAAAACATTCCGATTCTGACCTTGGTGATAGCTGTAATAGTAGCTGTATGATTTGTAAGGTGGGGAGAGTAAATGGGGTTTGTCTTACGCCAGTGACCTCCCCTTTTTTTGACCAGTTGTTCACTGTTTTCTCATTGTTGATATCATTCCCTATATACACACAAATGTAATTCTTTCCCAAATAAATGAGTTGTGTAGAACCACATTATCTAGTGTCTCCTTTTCTTAGTGAAGAGAGAAGGGCATGGATATGAGAGATATTTGATTGCTATTTCTTGCAGGTGTAGTGAGTAGATGGAGGCTGTTGGGTCTACATGTGTGTGAGTTTTTGTTTGTAATATATTTTCTGTCTCTTGTCAGGTTGTGGGACATTGAATGTGGTGCCTGTTTAAGGGTCCTTGAAGGTCACGAAGAATTAGTCCGTTGCATACGGTTTGACAACAAGAGAATTGTTAGTGGTGCTTATGATGGGTAAGTAACACATTTGATGCTTCTTCCAGTGTATATTGCTTTATGTTGAACAAACCAATGAACATTATCACTAGACCACACCACATACACATCAATGGATGCATATACACCACTAATACCAAACTGCAACAGTCTCACCTGGAAATTGCAGTGGCATGAAACTCCAGTCACAAGACAAACTCACAGATTGTTTCAATACAAAACCATATACACACATACATTCATGTGTATAACTATGCATATATATTTCTTTACTACTCATAAGGTGCTAAACACAGAGGGGACAAACAAAGACAGACAAACAGATTAAGTCGATTACACCGACCCCAGTGCGTAGATATAGGGGCCTAGGTTGGGTTCCAGATCAGGCTTGACTGTCATCAGCCAGGTTTTTCGTTGTCCACTACATCGCTTTTGCCAACCCTGAAGGGGAGCTGGGGCAATTGCTTCGTAGATGAATTTTCCTGGTTGACGACGGAGGGCATGACCCAGCCAACGCAGACGTCTCATTAGGATGACTTGTCGGAGGGAGGTTATTTTGCACTGGTGTCGCACCGAATTGTTGGAGACAAAGTGATGCCATTGGACACGAAGGATGCGGCATAGACAGAGATGATCGAAGGATTCTAGTCGCTTAATATCATCCACCCTCATTGGCCATGACAAAATGGTTGACTTGCCAGAATGATCAAAACTACTACTACTACTACTGTATAACTACCACTTCTTTTACTGCTACAACTTCCACCACTACTTTTACTAATGCTACTACTTCTGCTACAATTGTTACTACCATTGCTACTACCTCTACAACTACTATTATATTTATAATACTACTACTATTAACTACAATTGCAACTGCTATTACTACTACCACTATATCTATTTCTGTAGCCGCATTTGATAATTGTTCAATGTTTTCTAACCTTCAGGAAAATCAAAGTATGGGACCTTGCTGCAGCCCTGGATCCTCGAGCACCTGCTGGCACTTTGTGTCTTAGAACTCTTGTGGTGAGTATTTCTGTCTGGGTAATGTAATTTGGTGAGTTTGGAGGGTTTGTTGTTTAACCCTTTGGTGTTTAAGCCGACCATATCTGGCCCAAATATCCTACGTTTTACATTCAAACTGGCCATATCTAGCGCCTCACACCTAACCTACATTGACATTCTAAGAATAAACTATCACACCATTGAAATTTCAAAGCTGTAAGATAATGTATGATTAATTCAAAACAATTTGAGGGGGAAAAGTATTACATTTGACAGATTAATCTGAACACTAAAGGGTTAAGGTTGAACGGAATGGCAAACAAAATGTAAGGTGAATAGAATGGGCTTAGTGACCTATTCATCCTTGTCATCATATGTCGGTTTTCCATGCTAGCATGGGTTGGACGGTTTGACAGGAGTGGCCTAGGCTCCACGTCTGTTTTTGACATGGTTTCTATGGTCGGAATCACCTTCCTAATGCCAAACGCTTTACAGTGTGTACTGGGTGCTTTTATTCTGTACTAGTGTGGGTGTATTTATGTGGCACTGATTTATGGTCCAATTCATTCCAAGTCATCGACTGGTTTAGCTCTGTTACTAATAAGAGGAGCACTAAGTTTATCCAGTTTGACATTTCTAGTTTTTATTCATCCATCAACCCAATAGTACTTAATAAGGTACTTTGGCTTGCTCATAACAAAGCTGGTCTCACCAGGGAAGAAATTAATATAGTGCTGGCAGCCAGAAAATCTATCATAAAGTTTGACAATAAGTTGTGGGTCCGTAAAGACACACCTGATGGTTTTGATGTTACTATGGGAAGTTCTGATTCAGCACTAGTAACTGATTTAGTCTGTATATATATATACTTTTCGAACTGGCAGAACAGTTCCCAAACATAAACGGAGGTTTATATCGTGATGATTGTTTACTTTACCCTCAAAATGTTTCCAACCAAAAAGTACAAAAAGTTAAGAATAGTTTAGTTAAGTTTTTTCCGTAGAATGGGCTCAAACATCGTTTTTGATGATGATGTAACGAAGGCCAACTTTTTAGATATTACACTTAACTTACACAACAACTCGTACTTCCCATACCACAAACCATCAACCAATCTTAAGTATATTAGCAAATTCAGTGATCATTTGCAATGAACTTAGTTAAGAATTTTCATGTAGGTTGTCTAAGTTATCTGCTAATGTTGACATTTTCAATGATAAAGCAGAATTTTATAACTCTGTCTCACTTAAATCAGGTTATACAGAGAAAGTTACCTACATTAATTCCATTCAATCTTATTCTACCTTTACTAATGGAGATACGAAATTTAGTTATAAGGATATAAACAATATCAATTCTAATTTATATGCTAACACCAAGCAGAAGGGAGATAACCCTTATTTAATCCCCTATTTTCGTTCTAAAAGTAAATCTGTCTTTCCAAGATAGTTACACTAAAAATAATACTTCACATAATACTAACATTAATTTAACTAATACCATCCATCCCGCTAGAAATATTAATAACAAGGTTATTGTATCTGAAGTCAATTACAACAGAATCAAGTTTGTCAAGTAACTCTAAAATTAAAAATTCTATATACCAGTGTAAAATTACTTCTGGTAATGAAGTACTTTTTTTTATATAGGAAGCTCATCTTAGTTATCTAAAAGAATTTCTAATCATTACTCTACATTTAGGGATAGGAATAAACATAACAGTATAGGGCTTAGTAAATTAATTTGGTATCTAAAAGACCACGATAAACAATTTTAGTTTGGTTGATTCTCTCAATCTCGATACCTTATGACAAAGGCAAAGGATTCTGTCTTCTCTGTAATTCTGAACTATTTTTTAATTCTTTTTTCTTCTAAAAAATCCCCTTGTAAACACGGTTATAGAGCATGCATACTGATGTAAACATTGGCAGAAACACACCTTTAGTTCATATAAGTGATATCTATCATTATATATAATTTAAACCCTGATTTTCTTCTTACGTTTCACACTCACTAGATACATTTTTTTTCCAAGTCTATATGGTTTTATTTAATATACATATAGTTATATTTCTCATTTATTTGGGGTTTTTTCCCCTCCTCTTTCTATAGGCTAACTTTGATGTTATATCCTCAAACTTTTTTTTTTTTTTAAACAAACGTAATAGCATTTAGTTATTCACTATACATATCCATCATTTTCTGTTAAAATTGTTTTATTGACGAGTTTCATTTCTTCATTTCCCTGAAGAGAAGATTACATTGTTTTACACCATTTTAGTCCTTTGGAATAATACCAGTGATATATTCGAAACATGTGTCAGAAGTAAGAATCTGAACAACACCTGCATTTAACTCCATTTATATATATATATATATGTATATATATACATATACAGGGTGTCCACAAAGTCTGGGTACATGGGGATTAACACATACTTTAAGAAATTATTATTTCTTATATTTAATTGTTTATGTTATGATTTTATTTACTCCGTGTACCCAGACTTTGTGGACACCCTGTATATTTGTATATGTATGTGTGTATGTATATATATATATATGTGTGTGTGTGTGTGTGTGTGTGTGTGTGTGTGACTACGTGTGTACCGTTGGCAATTTTTTTTTCCTCCGTCTTCCCTTCTCTGGATCTTTCCTTCTATGTTTCTGACGAAGAGCTCCGCTCGAAACGTTAAACCCTCCTTCTTTCCTGAGCGTCCAATAATAGTATATTTGTTCCACGTCCTTGCGTTGTGTTTTTTTTCTGCTTTCATGTTTGGATTAACTTTATATATATATATATATATATATATATAGTCTTGTTTTTTTCCTAACATTTTTAATAAATTCATTCTCTTATATTTCTCTTCTTCTTCACAACATTGCTTCATTTCTCTTTCATTCTCTTCTGTGTTTTGTCTCTCCAGGAACATTCCGGACGTGTGTTTCGTTTACAGTTTGATGAGTTCCAGATAGTCAGCAGTAGTCATGACGACACCATCCTAATATGGGACTTTCTCAATGTGTCCATCCCGGAAGGTCAAGCCCGCTCTCCGCTCAGGACGTACACCTATGTGTCCAAGTGATGATACTATTACAACAGGTTTCCCCACCAACTGTCGCTGCTACAATAACAACAACAGCAACAACAACAACAACTGCTACTATTATTATTGTTACAACTACTATTACCACCACCACCATCACCACCACGACAACCACCACGTTGTAAGATCATCACCACTGCTTTAAAATATCACCAGGAACCACCTCCACCACCATTACTACTAATATTAATATTACAACTATTACTATTGCTACTGCTACCACCACTAATGCAGCTGTTACTGTTGCGACTTTGTAGTGGCAGTGGTAGTGGTGGTGGTTGTGGTGGTGGTGGTGGTTGTAGAGGTTAACATTGTTGGAATGTGAACTGTTATTGCCACCACAAGCCACTTCCCTCACTTGACATGAGGTAGCACCAAGGTTTAAACCTTAGGTGGGCTTTTGTGTGTGTGTGTGTGTGTGTGTGTGTGTGTGTTATGGAACAAAGTAAAGTGGTTGTCCGTTTTTTTTTTTTTTTGTTTGTTTTGGTTGGATGTGTGGTGAAACAGACCTTTCCTCTACCAAGTTGTTTGTTTAGTTGTTTACTGGGTTATGAAAAAGTCTTTTTTCTCTGAGTATGTACACACACACACACACATACTAAATAAATATAAATATATATATATAAATATATAAGTACACACACGTGATATACATACTTGAATGTACATATGTAATTACATGTAATATATATATATGTGTATATATATATATATATACATACATACACACATATACATATACATACTTGTGTGTGTGTATACATATACACATACCTACTACATTTAAATTGTTACATTGGGTAATATACATACATGCATACACACACATATACATACTCGTGTGTGTGTGTGTATATGTGTGTGTATACATATACACATACCTACTACATTTAAATTGTTACATTGGGTAATATACATACATGCATACACACATATACATATACATACTCGTGTGTGTGTGTATATATGTGCGTGTATACATATACACATACCTACTACATTTGAATTGTTACATTGGGTACTTTTACTGCACCAAATGTGCAAAGAACTTTTAAAAGTGCCAGCAACACTATAAAAAAGCACCAGCTGTACAGCAGCAAGAGAGAAACTGATGCGCTGAGAAATGTAAAGTGTTTGTGACAACCCCCGACAACCCTTCCTGATACCACCTTCCACACACACACACACACACACATGCACAAACACATACAGACACACACTATCACACACTCCAAGTCCTCTTGCTTCATAGTCCTGCCTATTACCGTAATAAAAGTGAAGTAGGTGGCTGGAGTGGGTGACGAAGGGTGGGGAGTATTTGAAGAGACATTGGACATGTGTTTGTTCTCCAGCTGACAATCCACTTGCAGAGTTGGCCACATTTGTGGTTCTGACCGGGGAAGGGATGTCACTCCGTCTGCTGCTTTTAAAAATTTTTTTTTTTTTTTTAATTAATTAATTAATTAATTTTCTTCTAATGCTTTTAGCTATCTACTGCAACATAAACTTTTTAGCATCATCATGGGCCTCTTATTTTATACATACATGCAGGTGGATGTGTGTGCATGCATGATGGGGAGGTGTTGTGTATATATATGCATATATCTTTATGCATAGCCATCTGAACCCCTTCTCTCATTTATGTATATAAATGGGGTAGATGTGATTATCTACCTTTTGTATAATATATATATATGTATATATATATATATATATCTTATAATTTACAGATGTATGTTTGTGTGACTGTATATACACATATATACAAACACCACACACTCATATACCTATGTGTGCACATATATATATATGTATATATATATATACATACACATATATATACACACACACACACACATATATATATATATATATATATATATCTTATAATTTACAGATGTATGTTTGTGTGTGACTGTATATATACAAACACCACACACTCATATACCTATGTGTGCATATATATATATATGTATATATATATATATATATATATGCACACTCACATGAACACATATATACATGCATGTCAATATTGTGCTTTCATTGCAAGTTGTCATGCATACGTGTATATTTAGAGCATGTCTGTGCATATGTATATATTTTTCTGTATAGATATGCACACTGAGTGTGTGTGTGTGTGTCACATTGGTTGCCATAGTTTAGCTGTATTGTCACACTTAAGCTTGGTTCCATTCAGATTATAGTAAGGTATACAGGCTTTTTTCTATTTATGCTTCTAGTTGAATGTGTGTATGTAAATGTGTGTGTATATATATAATATATCTATGTATATTTATATATAATATTCACACGCACAGTGTACATTTTATATTATGTATACATTTGCATGTGTGTGTGTCTGTATATATGTATATATTTTTAATGTTTTAATTTTTTGTTCTTGGTACAGCAGATAACATGTACAAGATATCTAAGAGTGTGGTTATATGTGTGTATGTATATATATATTATATATATATGTTTTACACTCTAAAGCTAGTGTTAATAATTTGTTTTATTTTCAATTTTTTTTTTATTTTGTATTGTAAGTGAGGGAGTGTGAAGATCAGTAGGGCCCAGCCCCAATTTTGGTTTTATACTAAATTCTGCCTTTTCTCTTCCTCTTTTACCATATAGTTAACTGGTTTACTTGGCTATATATATATATATATATATATATATATATATATATATATATATACATACACACACACATACACACTTACATACATATATACATACAAATTACCACTACGGTTTTCGCTTTGCTGATATTTACACATTTACTGAAAAATTGAACAAATTTTTTTTTCCGATGTATATAGTGAAGATATTGAATAGAATGTTACAAATAGACTGGCTGGCAGAATATAAAAGAAAGATATTATTTGAAAGAAGTACATATCCTTTTTTTTTTTTTTTTCTCTACTGTGTATTGTTTATAAAAGGAACTTGGCAGTCTAAAATGAAATTTAAAACCAAAACAAAAACAAAAAAAAAATTGGATAAAGATGTGATTTTGAAAATATGAAAATTGGGTTCATATATGTTAAAAAAAAAAAAAAACAGAACCCAGAAATTATCGGTCGTTACACTAAATTTTTGATGCAGAATTTTATATTAGCAACAAGTTAATTAATAGGCAACATGTAATTAATGGGAGTATTTTATTTCTAGCTGTTTTTTTTCCTTTTTTTTTTTTTTTTTTCGTTTTTTTGAATATCTTAGTTTTTGATAGAAGTCACTTCATGGATATGCTTACCCAAGTTTCTACACAGTCGTTTGGCTTGTTAGAAATAGGGGACAAATCTTCTTCAAATCACAAACGTTCATAGAAAACAAAAAGGACACATCAGATACTGTAGTGTTTACATCGCCCTCCTTAATTTCTTTTTAAATGCCTTTAAACAAAAGTCTGTTCGTTTAGAACTTAGCAACAACGTCGTTTCTTATTTTGCATTAACATCTTTGTCCAATTTCAATTAAGTTTTTATTTCATTTCATTTTCAAGTACTGTAATTTTTTTTATGTATCTTTGTAAAGTTACTTTTTACTGAGTTAGCGCTAAAAAAAAATTGTGCATGTGTGTATGCGAGAGTGACATATGCAGCTTTTGAATAATGTTTTGATGTTATATACTCCCAGCCAATTAGTACATGATGTTTTATTCAAAATCTTCTTTATACATTCAACAAAATTATTCTGTTCCTTTTTCAATAATTGTCTGAAGATTGGCAATGAGAAACTCGAAGTCACAATTTGTGAAGATTTAGTTTCCAATAAAATATAAATAAATCCTATATTACTGAGTACTCTTTTTTTCTCTCTTGTTTAATATGAAGTGTGTGTGTATGTATATATAGTATGCAGTTCTCTAAGTTTACATGTATTTATCTTTCTATCTAGTGTATGTGTGTGTATGCTGTCTTCTGTATAAATGCAAACTAATTACCCACTGCTTAGCACTTCTACTCTATATTTTATTTACGTCAAGCCATCAATCAGTGCTGTCATCATCTGATTTGTTCACTTTCTTATGCTGCATGGATTGGATGGGTTATCACTGTCCAGGGTCTGTTCTTATTTGGAGTCAGAGCCTTCCTAGTTGGGATGGGATTGCATTTCATTTTTGGGGCATAATTTCTATTGAT
>NC_043010.1:14458513-14475408 GCF_006345805.1 Octopus sinensis
GTTGTACCTGTATTTCAAAGGGCTGGCCTTGTCACATTCTGTGTCACACTGAATATCCCCGAGAACTACGTTAAGGGTACACGTGTCTGTGGAGTGCTCAGCCACTTACACGTTAATTTCAGGAGCAGGCTGTTCCGTTGATTCGGATCAACCGGAACCCTCGTCGTCATAACCGACGGAGTGCTTCCTCCTCTACTGGTATGTCATCTTAGGTGTGGCTTGAGCCCTGCTTCAGTCCGATGGAAGTGACATGGTGGCATGGCACACCCATACACACATTGTTCCTCTTAACCCTTTAGCATTCCGGACTAATCTGTCAAATGTAATGCCTATTGATTCATATTGTTTTGAATTAACCATGCATTATCTTGTAAGTCTGAGACCCTGTCGGGTGAGTCTGGGAGGCTAGATCTGGCCTGTTTCAACATAAAACAGAATATAAGGACCAGATAAGGCCAGTTTAAATGCTAATAGGTTAACCATTCACACACATTTAGATACATAGCTGTGTGTGTATGTGTATATATATATATATATATATATATATATATATATGTGTGTGTGCATTCCTACACCTGCATGTACAGTTTTAGTGGTTTTGGTCATTGGAGTTTAGCTTTGCCAATGCACAACCTTCAAGAGTTCAGTCGGTCTTATTTACTCTAGTATTTATGTACAAGTGTGTCACCCACCTTACTGAGCTTTTTTGCCAAATCACTAAATTATGTGAGTTGAACAATAACAGTTTTCAAGTGGAATAAAAGTACATGCCCACACACACACATGTGCAAGTGTGCATATATGACAAGCTTCTGCAGTTTCCATTTACCAGAGTTCACTCAGAAGGTATTGGTTGACATAAGGCTACAGAAGACAAATTGCCCTAAGGTATTACACAGTCAAAGCAAACTTAAAAGCATTTGGCTGCAAAACAGAGCTTAACCACACAACAGTATCTGCGCATAAATATTGAGTTACTGGCATAGCTGTCTGATTATGAAGTCTGCTTCATGAACGCATGGTTTTTTGAGTTCTGTCTCACTGCCGCACCTTGGGTAAGTGGTTTCTATTCCAACTTGGGGTTTACCAATGACATATGAATGAATTTGGTTGTCAGAAAATGTAGAAAGCCCATTGTATCATCATCATTGTTTAACGTCCGCTTTCCATGCTAGCATGGGTTGGACGGTATGTATGTATATATATATATATGTATATATAGGCGCAGGAGTGGCTGTGTGGTAAGTAGCTTGCTAACCAACCACATGGTTCCGGGTTCAGTCCCACTGCGTGGTATCTTGGGCAAGTGCCTTCTACTATAACCTCGGGCCGACCAAAGCCTTGTGAGCGGATTTGGTAGACGGAAACTGAAAAGAAGCCCGTCATATATATGTATATGTGTGCGTGTATGTATGTGTGTCTGTGTTTGTCCCACTAGCATTGCTTGACAACCAATGCTGGTGTGTTTACTTAGCGGTTCGGCAAAAAGAGACCGATAGAATAAGTACTGGGCTTACAAAAGAATAAGTCCCGGGGTCGAGTTGCTCGATTAAAGGTGGTGCCCCAGCATGGCCGCAGTCAAATGACTGAAACAAGTAAAAGAGTAAAAGAATATGTATGATAACAAAGGGTAAAATTAATTAATTAAGAAGTAATCAATAAATTTCACCAAGTAGGATTCGGTATGAAAACAGGACCGCTAACACGGTAAATTTTAGTAATACTAATAAAATTCTTTTGCCGAACCCTTTTTATTAGTATATATATATATATATTTATGTATGTACATGCATGTACATACATACATGTAAATAGGTATGAATGTTGATGTCTTGTGGGTTTGCTTGAGTGAAATTGTGGAAGATGTTTATATTTCTCACCAACATTAAAACCAGTTGCTCTGTGCTTTTGAGAACTTATGGATTAAAAAAAAATAGCAACCACTTTTTACTTGAAATACAGGAGTTGGTAAAAGAGAGGGCATACAGTTTGTAAAATGTTGCCCAAAATTCATTCCTATTTCTTTACTGCTGACAAGGGGCTAAACACAGAGAGGACAAACAAGGACAGACAAACGGATTAAGTCGATTATATCAACCCCAGTGCGTAACTGGTACTTAATTTATCGACCCCGAAAAGATGAAAGGCAAAGTCGACCTCAGCGGAATTTGAACTCAGAAAGTAGCGGCAGACGAAATACCGCTAAGCATTTCGCCCGGCGTGATAACGTTTCTGCCAGCTCACCGCCTTAAATTCATACCTGTCCTACTCATGTTGACATGGAAAACTGAATGTTAAATAACCAAACGCATGCCAAGGTAAACTTTCCATCCCTCAGCAGTTGATAGAATAAAGTACCAAATAAATACTACGCTTGATGGAATCAACTAAAGCCCTCCTATTTTAAACTCCTGCCTAAACTAGAAACCCTTCCGGCTCTTTATGTTCTTTGTTCAAATTCTTACAAAGTTCACTCAACTTTTCATCCTTTTGGGGTTGATAAAATATAGTACCAGTCACATACTGGGGTTGATGCAAACAGCTTCGCTCTTCCCCAAATTGCAGGTCTTGTGCCAGAATTAGAATTATTATGCCCATTGGCATTTGTTCCAGGTTTTCAAGTTCTAAGTTCAAATCTCACTAAAGTTGGCTCTGTCTTTTGTCCCAATGGAGAGTTGGTTGATGAAAGAACATGTTATTTAAATATTGGGGTTGATAGTATTGGCACCCCAGTTCCCTCAGAATTGCTGACCTTGTGCTTCTATCAAACTATGAGTGTGGTGGACTTGCAGAATTGTTAGAGGCATGGGGTAAAATGTTTTCTTGGTATTTGTTCCAACTCTTTTGCATTCTGAGTTCAAATCCTGGATAATTGTGCATTTTTTTTTCGGGGTTGATTTTAGATAATTTCTGGCCTTGAGCCTGTATTATGAATTATCATTATCATTATCAATGATAAGCACACTAGGCTTAGCAGCATTTCGCCTGTCTATATTCTGAGTTCAAATCCTGGATAATTGTGCATTTTTTTTTCGGGGTTGATTTTAGATAATTTCTGGCCTTGAGCCTGTATTATGAATTATCATTATCATTATCAATGATAAGCACACTAGGCTTAGCAGCATTTCGCCTGTCTATATTCTGAGTTCAAATCCTGGATAATTGTGCATTTTTTTTTCGGGGTTGATTTTAGATAATTTCTGGCCTTGAGCCTGTATTATGAATTATCATTATCATTATCAATGATAAGCCACTAGGCTTAGCAGCATTTCGCCGTCTATATTCTGAGTTCAAATCCTGGATAATTGTGCATTTTTTTTCGGGGTTGATTTTAGATAATTTCTGGCCTTGAGCCTGTATTATGAATTATCATTATCATTATCAATGATAAGCACACTAGGCTTAGCAGCATTTCGCCTGTCTATATTCTGAGTTCAAATCCTGCTGAGGTCGACTTTGCCTTTCATCCTTTCGGGGTTGATAAAATTAGTACCAATGAAGCCCTGGGGTCTATGTAAGCAACTATCCTCCTTCACCCAAAATTTCAGATCTTGTGCTTTCAGTAGGAAGTATTATTATTATTATTATTATTAAGGTGGGGAACTGGCAGAATCGTTAGATGTTGGACAAAATGCTTTGTGGCATTTCATTTGTTGTTATGTTCTGAGTTCAGATTCCACAAAGGTTAACTTTACCTTTTATCCTTTTGGGGGCCAATAAAATAAGTACCAGTTGAACAGTGGGGTCGATATAATTGGCTTACCCTCCCACCAAAATTGTTGGCCTTGTGCCAAAATTTGAACCATTATTATGATTATTATTGTGGTGGATTGGCAGAATCATTCGAGTATTGAAGAAAATGCTTTGCATCATTCTGTTACATTGCTCTACATCTTGAGTTCAAACCACGCCACGGTCAACTTTGTCTCTCATCCTTCCAGGGTTAAGTACTAGCATTGCTATAATTGACTAACTCTCTATATCTCTTGAAAACTGCTGGACTAGGGCCTAAATTAAAAACAATTCTTATGAGGATAATGAGTTGGCAGAACCATTAAAGTGTTAGAAAAACAAATATCTTCCTTATAGAACTTGCTTCAAGTCTTAGTCTTCTGAGATCCAATCCTGCCAGGGTCAGTTTTGCTTTTCGTCCTTTTTAGGTCAATAAAATAAGGGTTGATGGTATTGACTAAACCACACCCTTCAAAATTGCTTGCCTTATGCCTAAGAAAAAAAAAAAAACTCATTGTAAGATGGTAGATTGGCAGAATCGTTAGTGTCTGCAAAATGTCTTGCAGTAGTATGATTCATCTCTTTAGGTTCGTAGTTCAAATCCTGTTGAAGTCAACTTTGCTCCTCATCCTTTCAGGGTCAATGAAATAAAGTACCAGTCATGTCCTGGGATCTATAGAACTGACTAGTATGCTCCTCTCAAAATTGCTGGCCTTGTGCCAAAATTAGAAAGAATTGTTGTTCTTTTATAGTTTCCTCTGAAATTGCATTTTTTAATCATTTTTTTTGTTTGTTTTTCATACATCTGTGGTCAGTTGGAATAAAATAGCAACTTTATAGTTGGGTTGATGCTGGGGTCCATTCCTGCCCCCACTAAATTCACAATGAACAGTGGATGCAGTACAGTTTTTTTTTTTGTTTTTCCCATTCCAAGTTAAAACCTTGAAGGAGTACTTACTTACTTGTACTTGTGGCAACATTCACCCTGGGTGGGCTGAGTCGGCTTCTTCCGCCACCCTCAAGGCATTGTATTCACCACTGAGAATTCATGGAAGAAGTTTCATGGGAATATGTGGATTTGACAAGTGGTCCCCAACAATCCTGCATGTAGAGACACCCTGTTTGCCGCAGGTTGTCCGCAGGGGTAGGGGCAGAACGACCAAGGAGCCACCGGTTGCCGAAACAGACACTCCAAGGATTTTCACCCCGTCTGCCGGGTTGTGGCCCTAATACCACTCGGTGTCAGACCAATCCGCCTTGAGTGGCCCTACCAGGAACTGAAGTTCCCGACGGCATAGCTCTGACACTACCCGTTGCCAGTGTCCCCACCACGGTGAGGAGGGGATGGACTTTGGGGACGCAAAGGAGTATCTTCAAAGAATTGTATTCCCTATAATCCTGCCTCTAAAATTTGTGGTTGTGTACATGGTAAAAGGGGTGAGGTAGAATCGATAGAATGCCAAACAAACTGCTTTCTAATTTTCACTTTAGCACCCCATTTTTCTTTTTTTGAGTTCCAATTCTTCCCACCCAGGTTGTGGTATAGAAATGGTTCTTAGCACCTGAATCAAAAAATGATTTTAAGCATGCCCCTTGCACCTTGTTAAGCCAGACGAAATTCTGTGTCCCCTCACTCATTAATTAACAAGTCTGTTAAGATAGGCAAAATTTTGTATTCCCTCACAACTACCCCCTTTCACACTTGTACCATGAGGGTGACTGCCCCCTCTTGTTCCCTCTGGCCATGCTTCTGTGCTCTGCTCCATTTAATTTGCAATCCCTGGGGTGAGAATTGGAGTTTTTCTTTCAAGAATACCTCCTCTGCTCCCTTTTCTGTTGCCAGTCCCAGACAGCTGGTAAGGAGCCTTGGGCATGGCACTGTTATCACTCCTGATTAAAAGACTAAAAAACAAAAAATCCGTAGTGACCCTCCAAAATCTTGTTTAGAAATAACCCAGTTACTAGGTGGTGGTGGTGGTGGTGGTGTACAATCTAGTCTGGTCAGAGTGTGTTTGCCCATCAAAAAAAGTCCATCTGGTAAATTGCTTTCCTCCTTTTTTATCCACTGTGCAACTTTTCAGTCTGTGTGTAGGTGTGGCTGTGTAGGGAAGAAGCCCCACTGTGTGGCACTTTGGGCTAGTGTCTTCCACTATAACCATGGGCTGACTAAAGCCTTGTGAGTGGATTTGCTGAATGGAAATTTAAAGGACCTTATATATATGTTTCTTTATATATATGTTTCTTTATATATATATATATATATATATATATGAAGAAAGGGAGGTGATATAAGATGAAAATATTTTATTTCACCAATTGACATCCATAGAACTCTTTTGTTTTGGTTTCCAATGTGATTTATAGCCTGATCCATTAAAGGACCTATTTTTTATGAGTACTACCGGATTAGTTAAATCCATATATTGTATATATATGTATATATATCTATATATATATATATATATATAAATTTATATACACACACACATATATATATGTAATATATTATATATATAAATATTATATACACACACATATATATATGTATATATAATATATTATAATATATATACACACACATATATATATGTATACATATATATATTTATATAAATATTAATACACACACGTATATATATGTATACATATATAATATATATATATATACACACACGTATATATATGTATACATATATATATATATATATATATATATATATACACACACGTATATATATGTATACATATGTATACATATATATATATATAATATATATATATATATACATATATATACATACATATATATATATACATATATATATATATACATACATATATATACATACATATATATATATATATATGTATATATATATATGTATATAATATATATATATATATACACACACACACACACACACACAGACACATGCACACTATATGTATATATATATATACAAGCACACACACACACATATATAATGTGTGTGTGTGTGTGTTTCTGTCTTGACGTTATGTGGTTGTTGTAAATGAATGTCCTTCAATTCCAATGTTCTGCCAAAATATGTCAGGCCTTGGGGAAATACCACCTTGCCTGGACACGAGAAAGGGTTGGCAACAAGAAGGGCATCCGAACTGTTGAAAATCTGCCTGCGAATTCTCAATCTGGCCCATGCGAGTGTGGAAAAGTGGATCTTAAGATGATGATATGTATATATATATATATATATTATATATATATATATATATATATATATTGTGGCTGCTTCTTTATTTTCTTTCCCTATTCTGTTGGTCAGCTCTGCTAAGATTCTAGATTTTTCTCTCTCTACATGCTTACAGCCTCCTTCATCTTTTTTCTATCTAATCCTTGTAATGTATATAAAACAGGCTGTCTTATGTCTTCTGTAAGCAAAGAATCTTTGCCGTTAGGGTAGTGAGAATTAATTAGTTGTGTTTCAAGTTTAGGAATTCTGTGATCCACATGTGCACAAACAACACATCTACGTTTCTCGCATCCAACCAACCAAACAAACACGAAACTCTGAATATATCTTCAAAAACTGTCACAGAACAAAAAAAAAAAGAAACCAAAAAAGAAAAAAACAGTAAACAAACCAAATCGAAACAAAATAAAATGCATCAGAAAAACTGAAAAAAAAAATTTTTTTTAAATGAAAAGAAACAAAGAAAACAGCAATCTTATTTCAAGACCCAGGAAAGCCCAATCTCTTCAAACTTAGTGAAATACCCATCACCTAGTTTAGGGTTTGTTCGTCCAACTTCAAAAAAAAAAAAAAAAAAAAAAAAAAAAATTACCACTTCCTCTGTCTCTCTCCCCCTTTACGTTTCTTGTTCCCTGGTCCCTGTTTTGACAAATAAGGATGTCAGTATAGTTTCCACACTTTCCCCCCCCCACTCTTTTTTTCTTTTTAAACCTCCATTTTCAAACCTTATTTTCTTTTCTCTCTTCGCATCCTCATCTTCTCGTTTCCGAGAGATCAGATGTTGCTTAGAGACAAGAGGAAGAAATATTACAAATGTAATAATTTCTGCAAACTGGGACAAAAATAAGTAACTTTTTTTAAAAAATTCTGTTTCTTCTTTCCAGTTTTTTTTTTTTTTTTCCATTTCTTTTTAAAAATAAATGTTATTTATATATTTTTTAAAGTATTTATTTTTTTGTTTATTGATTTGTTACTTGTTGGTGCTTGGAGCCTATGTCTGTATATCTCTCTCTATATAAACGGCAGTTTGTCTGTCTGTGTTTCTGTGTGTCTGTTTGCTTGTACCCTCACCCTGACCACGGCTTTCAACCGATTCTGATGAAACTTGACACACACATAGCCCAATGTCATAATTCAAAACTAACGCAGCGAAAATTTTGAAAAGTCCCCCCAGTTCTGAAAAAGATCGATAAATTCAACATGGGGTCGACAATCAGAAATACAAACCACAGATGGTCATGGGGACGCAACTCGATCTTTTTAACTATCAAAAAAAATTTACCATCTTTTTTTTCCCATTTTTTTGCTATTTTTTGGCTATAACTCTCAAAAAAATCCTTTATAGTTATTTCCCTTACAAATCCGAGCAACGCTGGGCGATACTGCTAGTATTATTATATAAATAACTTTATGATGTCCAGGTCTGTTTACTACTTGTCTTTTTTTTTTGTTGCTTTTATTTTTAACCCTTTAGCATTTTAAACCGGCCAAAATATTCTCCCTTGTTTTATGTTCAAATTGGCCAGATCTGGTCTCTCACACCAGCCCTACTATATCATCTTAAAAATTAACAGCTACCTCATCAAAATCTCAAAGCTGCAGGATTAATTTAAAACAATGTGAATAAATAATTATTACTTTTGACAGAAAAATGTGAATACCTATTTCTTTACTACCCACAAGGGGCTAAACATAGAGGGGACAAACAAGGACAGACATAGGTATTAAGTCAATTACATCGACCCCAGTGTGTAACTGGTACTTAATTTACCGACCCTGAAAGGATGAAAAGCAAAGTCGACCTCGGTGGAATTTAAACTCAGAACGTAACGACAGACGAAATACGGCTACGCATTTCGCCCAGCATGCTAACGATTCTGCCAGCTCGCTGCCTTAATACAAATGTGATTACCAAAGGGTTATACCCTCCTCTTTGTTAATATCCTCAGATGATTCTAGTAGAAAAGATAAACAAACTTTTGCTGATAATCGGAGTTTACCAAGTATTTTTGCCTCATCTCAGTTGAGGAAAATTCAATCAAACTCGTAGTCTTTTACTTGTTTCAGTCATTTGACTGTGGCCATGCTGGAGCACCACCTTTAGTCGAGCAAATTGACCCCGGGACTTATTCTTTTGTAAGCCCAGTTCTTATTCTATCGGGCTCCATTTACCGAACCGCTAAGTTACGGGGACGTAAACACATCAGCATCGGTTGTCAAGCGATGTTGGGAGGACAAACACAGACAGGCAAACATATACACACACGTACATATATATGTATACATATATACGATGGGCTTCTTTCAGTTTCTGTCTACCAAATCCACTCACAAGGCTTCGGTTGGCCCGAGGCTATAGCAGAAGACACTTGCTCAAGGTGCCACACAGTGGGACTGAACCTGGAACCATGTGGCTCGTAAGCAAGCAACTTACCACACAGCCACTCCTACGCCTATTTGAATATCACAAAGGGTTCAATAACCTTAATCCTCCATTTTACAACTTGTGGTTTGTGTTCCTGTTGGGGATCCCTTTTTCCCACATATCATTCTTTTGGGTTTTATTTTTTTGTTTTTATCCCAATTTCTAGTTTGCTTATGAACTACGTTCCCCTTCTCTCTCTCTCTCTCTCTCTCTCTCCCAACTACTCACTTCCACTCACCTGTTCTCTCTCTTCCTTTTTCTCCCTCTCACCACCTCCACCTACTCTCTTTTTCTTCACTTGCTCTCTGTCTCTCTCTCTCTTAACTGCTCTCTCTCCTTTTTCCCTCCTACTCTCTCTCCCCCACCCAACAGCATTCTCTCTCTCTATCTCTCCTACTTGTGCTCTCACTTCCACTCACCTGCTCTCCCTTTCTTCCCTCCACCTGCTTTCTCTTCTCTCTCTCTCTCTCTCTCTCTGTCTACCATAAATTTCAGTCGAATATTTCGGGAGTTATAACCACAGTGGAAGTTGGAGGTGGACCCCTGACGACTTGAACTGAGTGTTTGATATCTGGATGGGAAACCCTTCTCTCTGTGTTCCACCTTTCGGGGTTGATAAAATAAAGGACCAGTTGAGCAATGGAGTCAGTATAGTTGACTTCACTCTGCCCTCAAAATTCCTGGCCTTGTGCCAATCTTTGAGATCATCATCATTATCATCATCCAATCTCTCATCCTCTCTTTTGACCCACTGTCCATGTTCTCTCTTAAGCTCACATTCTTGTACCTTGAAAGTTTAGCTTCCCAGCCATGTGGTCCTGTGTTCAGTTCTGCAGCACACCACAATGGGCAAGTATTTTCTATAGCCCTTGGTCGACTAAAGCCTTGCGAGTGGATTTAGTAGAAAGAAACTGAAAGAAGCTCTTATACATCATCTTCAACATTTAACCCTTTCATTACCAGCCCGGCTGAAACCGGCTCTAGCTCCATCATACAAATGTCTTGTTTTCATAAGTTTTGAACTAAAATTTTCCACCAAACCTTAGTCACAATTTGTGCTCCTAATACTAGCTTAATGATGACTAAGTTATTTTACTAAATTCTTTGTTATATTTAAAGTAATTGAAAGAAACACAGAGCATCTCAAAATAAATACAGTAATGAAAGGGTTAACAAAAGATCTGCATCATGGAGAGAGCCAAAATTTTTAAGGACTAGAAGAAACCTGGTGCATTAAACAGCCATAATGAAGTGTTTCTAAAGAAACACAGAGCATCTCAAAATAATACAGTAATGAAAGGGTTAAAAAAGATCTGCATCATGGAGAGAGCCAAAATTTTTAAGGACTAGAAGAAACCTGGTGCATTAAACAGCCATAATGAAGTGTTTTCTAATGAAGTGTTTCTAAAGAAACACAGAGCATCTCAAAATAAATACAGTAATGAAAGGGTTAACAAAAGATCTGCATCATGGAGAGAGCCAAAATTTTTAAGGACTAGAAGAAACCTGGTGCATTAAACAGCCATAATGAAGTGTTTTCTAATGAAGTGTTTCTAAAGAAACACAGAGCATCTCAAAATAAATATAGTAACAAAAGGGTTAATGTATGCTTTCCATGCTGGCATGGATTGGAAGAGGACAAGAACTGGCAAAGCCAGGGGCCTCACCAGGTTCCACGGTCTGTTTTGGTTTGTTTCCTACAGCTGGTTGTCTTTCCCAATGTCAACTACTCCACAGAGTGTACTGGGTGCTTTTTACATGGCATCTTCACCAGTGCTTTATTAAAGGGGCAAACTGACAGAATTGTTAGCATGCCAGGTAAGATGTTTAACTGCATTTCGTCCATTTTCATGTTTTGAGTTCAAATGCCACCGAGTCCCTTTGGGGTCAATAAATTAAGTACCAGTCAAGTACTGGGATTGATGTGATCAACGATCCCCCCCCATCAGAAATTCCAGGCCTTGTGCCGATTGTAGAAAGGATTATTATTATTTATTTCTTTACTACCCACAAGGGGCTAAACACAAAGGGGACAATCATCATCATCATCATCATTGTTCGACCGTGGTCGAGACAATGGAATTTACCATGCTACGCCAGACTTCACGGTCCATCATGGCATTACGGAGGTCCTGTTGCTGGATGCCTGTATCCCTGGAGATTACATCAGGGTAGGAGAGTGTGCGCCCTCTGGTATCGCGAGTAGATGGCTTCCAGAGGAGAAGAGTAGAAATTGCCTCGTTTTCAGCTCTACAACAATGTCCAGCAAACTGGACTCTCCTACCTTTCACAAGAGGTGACACAGGTGGTAGTTTCCCATATATTTGCATTTTGCTTGGATGGCGCCTCCACGAGAGATTTTGAGCTCTCATAAGGAGGCGAGTGTAGGTTCCATCCAACCGCCTCTCAAGCTTCTTTGATAACGTCCAGGTTTCTGAGCCATATAGTAGAATTGGTTCGACTGTGGCTTTGAAGATTTCAAGTTTGAAGTCTCTACTTAGATTTGATGACCAGATCTTATGCATGTCATTACATGCTGACCAGGCCATACCCTTTCTAGTTAGAAAGTCTTTTCCAGATGATGATATGTATGACCCAAGATATTTGTAATCAGAAACCATATTTAAGGGCGCATTGTTGAGAGTATGGATGATGCAATCACTGTTGGACAGGCACTTGTTTATGTATTCAGTCTTGGCCTCATTGAGGTAAAGACCTACACAATTTGAGGCTTGGGGACAAACAAGGACAGATAAATGGATTAAGTTGATTATATCGACCCCAGTGCGTAACTGGTACTTAATTTATCGACCCCCGAAAGGATGAAAGGCAAAGTCGACCTCGGCGGAATTTGAACCCAGAATGTAACGGCAGACGAAATACAGCTACGCAGTTGAATGTTAGCGCATCAGATGAAATGCTTAGCACCATTTCTTCTGGTTCTTTACATTTTGAGTTTGTGTTCCTGCTGAGGTCAACTTAACCTTTCATTCTTTCAGGGTCGATAAAATAAAGTACCTATCAAGTACTGGGATCAGTGCAAATGACTACCCTTCCATCCCGAAATTTACTGATCTTGTACCAAAATTCGAAACTATTATTATTAGTATTATTATTATCATTAGGACAGCAAGCTGGCAGAATCGTTAGCTCGCTGGACGAAATGCTTAGCGGTATTTTGCCCATCACTATGTTCTGAGTTCAAATTCCACTGAGGTCAACTTTGCCATTCATCCTTTGGGGTCGATTAAATAAATACCAGTGGTGGGGACGCTGGCAACTGGTAGTGTCAGAGCTATGCCGCCAGGAACTTCGGTTCCTGGTAGGGCCACCCAAGGCAATTTGGTCTGACACCAAGTGGTATTAGGGCCACAACCCGGCAGACTGGGCTCTGGTGAAAATCCTCAGAGTGTCTGTTTCGGCAACAGGTGTCTCCTCGGTCGTTCTGTCCCTGCGTTTGCGGACAATCTGCGGCAAGCAGGATGTCTCTACATGCGGGATTGCTGGGGGCCGCTTGTGAAATCCACATATTCCCACAAAACTTCTTCCAACTTTTTCTAGATTCCTCGAGGGTGGTAGAAGAAGCCGACTCAACCCGCCCAGGGTGAATGTCGCCACAATTACAAGTAAGTAATGTAATCGACTCTCCCCCTCCCCAAAATTGCCCTTGTGGAAAAATTTGAAACCATTATTATTATTATTATTAGTGTGGTGAGATGGCAGAATCGTTAGCTCGCTGGATGAAATGCTTAGTGGTATTTCGGCTGCCGTTACGCCGAGGTCGACTTTGCCTTTCATCCTTTCGGGGTCGATAAATTAAATACCAGTTACACACTGGGGTCAATGTAATCGACTTAATCCGTTTGTCTGTCCTTGTTTGTCCTCTCTGTGTTTAACCCCTTGTGGGTAGTAAAGAAATAGGTATTTTGCCCATCACTGTGTTCTGAGTTCAAATTCCACCAAGGTCAACTTTGCCATTCATCCTTTGGGGTCAATTAAATAAGTACCAGCTATGCACTGGGGTCAATGTAATCGACTCTCCCTCTCCCCAAAATTGCCCTTGTGGAAAACTTTGAAACCATTATTATTATTATTAGTGTGGTGAGATGGCAGAATCGTTAGCACACCTGGCAAAATGCTTGGCAGTATTTTGTCTGTCTCCATGCTCGGAGTTCAAATTCTGCTGAGCTTGATTTTGTCTTTTATCTTTTTGGGGTTGATAAAATAAGTACCAGCTGAACATTGGGGTTGATTTAATCAACTTAGGCCCTCCCACAAAGCTGCTGGCCTTGTGCCAAAATTTGAAACTATTATTATTATTATTATTATTATCACTTTGCAAGAATTGTCAGGATGTATGACAAAATGTGGAATTTTTTCTAGCTCTTAATATTTTGATTTAAAATCCCCCAAAAATTTATTTTACCTTTCATCCCACTTAGATTGATACAGTAAAATATCAACCACATACTGGATTGCCAGAATAATCCTCTAAAAAAAAATTACTGGCTTTGTACCTCAATTAGAAAGAATGGATCTTTTCGGTTTGAACGGCAGTTTTTTCTAGCAGTGTCATATGAAATTGTCACCCATAATTATGACCCTAGTATCGATCTATTGCATTTCAATCTGTTTTAGGGTTAGGGTTGGGGGGAAGGGTATCTTTTTTTCTTCACAAATGTAAATAAACCCAGTCTGTTTCTTAAACGAGGGACATATTCATACGGCACAGAATGTTTTTTTACCTCAATAGACGTCACTGATTGGTTGAAATTGCAGAAATTGAAGAAAAAACAACAACAAATCTACCAACTACAACAACAGCTGTACTCCATACAGACGACTCAGCAAAACCAGGCAACATTGATACAAAGGCTGACACCTGGACTTACAGGGCACATACAACAAATACAGACAGCCCAGCAGACCGAATATCCAGTCAGCACAGTCCCAGCAACTACAACAGTCTTGCCAGCAATAGGGCAGATGTATCCGGTACAACAAGCATAATAACAGCAAATATCCAGGGTCTTTATCCGAAAACAAAACAGTGTAAAGTCCCTTTCTTGGAAGAATTAGCAACAGAAAACAACTCCAAAATAATTGGAATTACTGAAAGTCATCTCAACGAAAACATCCGCAACAGCGAAATCACAATCAATAGATTCTACATCTTCAGATGTGATAGACAAGGCAGATCCCATGGGGGCGTTATCATGTATATCCATGATACCTATGCATGCATAGAACTTGTCAATGAATCAAATGCCTACTGCAGCCTGCTGTGCATAAAAATCATCCAACTTAACACAGTTGTAACAATAATGTACAGACCGCCAAACAGCCCAACATTATCCTTCACTGAGCCACTGACAAAGCTCCAACAAATTCTGGGAAACATGGCGAGTCCAATGCCAGACATTATCCTCCTTGGTGACTTCAACTTCCCTAACATCATCTGGCCACATGGACACATACTAAAACTGGGGACAAAAGCTGAACAAATACAGGCAGCCAAACTGTTGGAAGTCACAGAGAAATTATACCTCAAACAAATGATGACAGAAGCAACAAGAAATAATAATACGATCGACTTGGTTTTCACCAACAACGAGGACACGCTATTTGACCTTCACTCAACCCCAACAATCCTTTCAGACCACAATATTATTGAAATGCATTTACACACTGGTAATGAGCCCAATGCCACAACTCTTAAACAAAAGGACATGCCAAAGCTATGCAGGTATGATTATCACCAGGCAAATTGGGAAACTATTAACAACCAGTTACAAATCATTGACTGGGATCTCTACCTTACTGGGCTAGATAAACACAAGAAATTCTTAAACAAGATCGAAGAAATATGTGCAAAAAATATTCCTCTAAAGAAAACCAAGTCCACAAAAAAACCTGTACCACGGGAGCGAAAGATCCTGATGCGCAAAAGGTCAAGACTAAGAAACAAAACATCTAAGCTGACATCAAAACATGAATTACAGAAAGTCCTTGACCAAATATACAGATTAGAAGACAATCTAAAACAACACTATTATGAAGAACGTAACAATGCAGAAAAGAGAGCCATAGAAAACATCAAGAAAAATCCAAAATGTTTCTACAGTTTTGCAAAGAAATACTCGAATACCAAGTCAACAATAGGACCTCTCCGGAGACAAAATGGGAATGTAGTGAATAACCCTATTGAAATGGCAGAAATGTCGGGTCAACAGTATGAAAGTGTCTTCAGTGAGCCATCTAAAACCATGAAGATCCATGACCCAGGAAAATTCTTCAAGGATATCGACCATACTAAACCTACCCTATCCGACATTGATTTCAACCCAGAAGACATAGAAAGAGCCATAGACAAGCTCTCCATGCACTCGGCTGCGGGGCCTGACGGTTTCAATGCCATGATACTTAAAAACTGCAAGGTACAATTGTTGAAACCCCTTTACATGATATGGAGGGAATCTATGGAGAATGGCAAAATACCAAATACATATAAAGAAGCACACATAACTCCAATACATAAAGGGGACAGAAAATCAAAACCAAAGAACTACCGACCAATCTCACTGACATCACACATTATCAAGGTCTTCGAAAGAATAGTTTGTGGAAAACTGGTTGAGTTCCTGGAATCCAACAATCTGATGAATTGCAACCAGCATGGATTCAGGTTAGGTAGATCATGTCTTTCCCAACTACTGGCGCACCATGACCAAATCCTAGAAAATCTAGAGAATGGATACAACACAGATGTTATTTACCTTGACTTTGCCAAGGCATTTGACAAGGTAGATCATGGCATCCTGGGTCACAAACTTCGAAAGCTAGGAGTAGGAGGAAAAGTTGGTACATGGATACATGAGTTCCTTACAAATAAAACTCAAACAGTCACTGTGAATGGAACCCATTCAACACCATCACCTGTGACCAGCAGTGTTCCTCAGGGTACAGTACTCGGCCCAATCCTGTTTCTCATCCTCATCTCTGACATAGATGAGATACAACCAGCAACGTCTCATCCTTTGCTGATGACACCAGGGTCATGAGACAAATCAAAGACGGTGGATACAGAGGCCTTACAAAAGGACCTGACCACCATATATAAATGGCAGGAAACAACAACATGCTGTTCAATGATAAGAAGTTTGAACTAATTCGCTACGGAACAGATCAAGATCTGAAAAATACAACAACTACAGAAACCATCAGGACAACAAATAATGGAAAAACAGTATGTGAAAGATTTAGGCATCCACATGGGAACCAACCTAAAATTCAGAGAACACCTTGACTCAGTCTGTCTTACTGCAAGAAAGTACAGCGGGTAGATCTTGCGCACCTTCAAATCAAGAGATACCTCAACAATGAAAACCCTCTGGAACAGTATGATACTTCCGAGGATTGACTACTGTTCTCAGTTGTGGTCACCAACAACAAAGGGCCAACTATCTAAGATGGAATCGCTCCAAAGAAATTTTACCTCATACTTCTCA
>NC_043010.1:14475508-14498008 GCF_006345805.1 Octopus sinensis
GTCACAACTGGAACGCTTTCGATCATACGTGTACTTAATCAGGTCTGATCCGGGGTTAAACAATATCAGCCACGCTGTTCACGGCTGGAATGGTTTTCGGCTGATGAAAAATCGACACAATAAAAAGAAACATCAAACAAAATCAACGCAACGAAGCCGAGAACTAATAGGCTGCAAGAAATCACAAGAAAAAAAAGCAAACAAACAAAAGGGGTAACCTACCAGCAGCTACCAAAATATAGGGGTCTCTGATTAAGTCTTTTAATGAGGTTCCTTCTTGTGCTTCTGGTTTTACTTTCAGCTGTAATACTATCAACTGCAAACCTGCCAAAGAAGCAAGAAACTTTTAATAAAACAGAGACGAGGTTGCAGAACAAAGAAACAGCCATGTTGCAAAAGAAAAAGAAAAATCCAAAGAGTAGAGTTATATTCTTCAACTAGGGAGTTATAGGATCTTTTCGGTTTGAACGGCAGTTTTTAACATAATTTCTAGGTAACTAAAAAATTTTAAACTTCGTATACTGGTAGAATGTGTTTATAAAACATCTTTTTCTCTTGGATTTATTGAGAAAATTCTATAGTTTGTAAGATATTTGTTTTTTTTTTCTTTTCAATTTCTGCAATTTCAACCAATCAAATACGTCCATTGAGGTGAAAACATTATGTGCCGTATGAATGTCTCTCGTTTAAGAAACAGATTGGGTTTATTTACATTTGTGAAGAAAATAAGATACCCTTCCCCCTAACCCTAACTAACCCTAACCCTAAAACAGATTGAAATGCAATAGATTGATTTTAGGGTCATAATTATGGATGACAATTTTATATGACATCGCTAGAAAAAACTGCCGTTCAAACCGAAAAGATCCAAAAAATGAATAGCGTCAATGGTAAGTCTAGAGAAGGAAATCAAGGGAGGCAACTCCGAAAATACAACATTAAAAATCAAACGGAGAATGAATGAGGAATTATTTATAGCATTGGCTGTGTCTTTCACTAATTAATTCAGTTCTTGATTATTTATTTCTTTGTCCTTTACGAATCAATTTTGTCCTTCAGGAGTACAGTGACAAATTTTGTCACTCATCTCCCTGGGTTCGATAAACATCTTTTTCTCTTGAATTTATTGAGAAAATTCTATGGTTTGTAAGATATTTGGTGTTTTTTTCTTCAATTTCTTCAATTTCAACCAATCACTGACGTCCATTGAGGTAAAAAAACATTCTGTGCCGTATAAATGAATATGTCCCTCGTTTAAGAAACAGATTGGGTTTATTTACATTTGTGAAGAAAAAAAGATACCCTTCCCCCACCCCTAACCCTGACTAACCCTACCTAATCATAACCCTAAATCAGATAGAAATGCAATAGATCGATACTAGGGTCATAATTATGGGTGACAATTTCATATGACACCGCTAGAAAAAACTGCCGTTCAAACCGAAAAGATCCCAGTGCTATTGTCAGACATTACCAAATTAAATTCATAAAAGATACTCTGACTTAGCATTTATAATATATTGAGTACTTTTCTGCGGTTAATCGTCTTCTCGATACCAGATTTACAACACATACACACACATACAGGTTATATATATATATATATATTGTTTTGTATTTTATATTCGTGTGGCATCGTCCGTTTTTCTGTCCCTGTTTCGTATCATTCGATCCTCTTCCAAGAAATCAATGCTCGTAGCTTAGTTTTTCCTTGGGGCTGGCCGATCGGAGCGATCTCAAGATTAATCAGCCGAAATTGCACGATGATCCGGTCTTGACTGAAGATTGAAGGCTTCGAATGTCCCGTCCGTGTTTTTTGTATCGTCTTCTAAATGTTTTACGTTCTTGTCCCAGTTTGAATTTTTCTACATATAATAATAATAATATATATATAATATGAGTATGTATGCACTCATATTTATATTTATATGTAAATTATTTTAGGGTTTGCATTAGAATCTCCGAAGAGGCCATAAGATATTCTTGTTAATGTCTCATTTATACCTGCATTATATGGCTAATAGGTTAAATGAGACATACCTATCTTCATGGCCGAAACAGCTGTCAGCTACAATGTAAATGTATTTTATATCTTGTTATATTTATTTAGTTTTATCTCACCATATTGATTGTAATTATTGTACTGTATTAATATATAATCTCATTGCTATTGTGTAGTGTTTTAATAAAGTATATGATTCGGTACTATCTGATAATTGATGATTGATTTAGATATATTTCTCCATTTTCTCATTTTGTATATATAGATATAGATATATTTCACAGGAAGGCTGTAAACAAAAATCTACTCACAGCCGTCAATAACAGCGATGCAGGCTAATATGAGAAACGGCAATTCTTTACCACCAAATTGATACATTATACCACCAAAAGGAGGACCGACTGAAAGAAGAGAAAAAAAATAATATTAAGTGAGAATTATTAATAAAACAAATAACATTAAATATAACATAAACACTGTGAAAAGAAAGAAGAGATTCTTTGAAATACAAAAGGAACAAGAATTAAACCAAAATGTGCAAAATTGTGTCAGAATTAATGGAAGTGGAAGCACTCCGTCGGTTACGACGACGAGGGTTCCGGTTGATCCGAATCAACGGAACAGCCTGCTCGTGAAATTAACGTGTAAGAGGCTGAGCACTCCACAGACACGTGTACCCTTAACGTAGTTCTCGGGGATATTCAACGTGACACAGGAGTGACAAGGCCAGCCCTTTGAATACAGGTGGACAGCAGAAACAGGAAGTAAGAGTGAGAGAAAGTTGTGGTGAAAGAGTACGCAGGGATCACCACCATCCCCTGCCGGAGGCCTCGTGGAGCTTTAGGTGTTTTCGCTCAATACACCTCACAACGCCCGGTCTGGGAATCGAAACCGAAATCCTATGACCGTGAGTCCGCTGCTCTAACCACTGGGCCATTGCGCCTCCACAATTAATGGAAGTATGGTTAGGAGGACGGAGAAAATGGCTTGCGGTATTTGATTCGGCTTTTTACTTTCTGAGTTCAAATGCTAGGAAGGTTTACTTTCAACGAGCTCTAGTATCAATAGAATAAAGTAGAAGTGAAGTACCGAGGTTGATTTTAATCGAATTACTCCTTTCCTCGCATTTTTTGCCTTTTACTTCTCTCGGAAACGATTACTAACATTGTGAGTTCTCTGGAATGGAAGATTGATGAGAGCGCTTGACAATATATTTGCCGTAGTTGACAATTTTACCGTTCATCGTTTTCAAGTCGATAAAACAAGACACCCGCATATACAATGGTCAATTTAATTAATTAGCTCAGCCCAAAATTGTGACCTTGTACTTAAGCAGGAAATAATTGTTCTTATTTTGGTTTAAGAGAATTCTTGAACGATCAAATAAAACATCCAACGCGAAAGGCAACAACAATTGTTCGACTCATCTACAACCGTGTTTCTTTTATCTCGGTGATGCAGACATGGCTGAGAGGTTAAGAAGATTGCTTTGTAACTATTTAGTTCCGGGTTCGATCCCACTGAGCTACCCTTGGGACAAATACTCTATCCCTAAACTGTGGTAGTTAATATAATATACATACATATATATACTCTCTTTTACTCTTTTACTTGTTTGTCATTTTGACTGCGGCCATGCTGGAGCACCGCCTTTAGTCAAGCAAATCGACCACAGGCCTTATTCTTTGTAAGCCTAGTACTTATTCTATCGGGCTCTTTTGCCAAACCGCTAAGTTACGGTGACGTAAACACACCAGCATCGGTTGTCAAGCGATGTTGGAGGGACAAACACAGACACACAAACACACACACACACACACATATATATACACATATATACGACGGGCTTCTTTCAGTTTCCGTCTACCAAATCCACTCACAAGGCTTTGGTTGGCCTGAGGCTATAGTAGAAGACACTTGCCCAAGGTGCCACGCAGTGGAAATGAACTCGGAACCATGTGGTTGGTAAGCAAGCTACCTACCACACAGCCACTCCTACGCCTATATATATATATATATATATGCATATATACATACATATGGGAAAATTAGAAGTTGAAACTACATTGACAATAATTAAAATACTCTTATTATTATATTTAAAGCTTTAACGGTTTCAGTTTCCACTGATTTTCAAAAAAGTTCAAATAGAAAGACATGGCTTATGTTGCAACTGTCTTGCTTCTGACTTGGTGTTGAAGCTTACCCCATGTTGATAAGGAGTTCATGGCTCAAATTAATATGTTTTGAATAGGACTTGATTGATATATGTATGTATATATTATATATATATATATATATATACTATTATATATATATATGTGTGTGTGTGGTGTGTGTGTGTGTGTGGTGTGTGTGTGTGTGTGGTGGTGTGGTGTGTGGTGTGTGTGTGAGTTTAAACTTCACGTTTCGCAACTCAAAATATAAAGTATGATATAAAAATTCCTTAAATGTATTAAGAAGACTAAGTAGAAAGGCGGCTTTTGATGGGACGCACAGAAATACTTGTAAAGACAAAAAAAGTGAAAGGTGAAAGAATGAAAATTTATGATTATGAAATGTAAGCGATAAAGAAATAAATATTCAAATATGGCAAACGATGTTTTTTTCAGTTTTAGTTAGAACTGTCAGAAAGTGGTCCTGTAGAAACCCCGCTGCAAACCCCACCTGTAGAACCCCCCCCCCCATCATAACTATATTTTGTACTCCTTTATCTTTCACTTTTTCCCCCCTGACTTCAATTAAAATGTTTGTTAGTGACTAAACTGATTTCATATTCAAAATAACGGATTTCAAGTGAAACTCTTCGTATTTTGTCTGCAGGTCGGAGACGGAAATTTGGTTCGTGATGTAACGTGGCAACTTCAATAAATATAAAACTTGACTTAGGTATCGAGTAGTCTTTCTTCCGATCCTGTTTACCCTAATACGTTTGTACACACACACACACTGATGTATATCAGATTAATATAAAATAAATAAAATCTATGAATTGGTAAGGGTACTGTTGCTGGTGGTGGCGGCGATGGCATTTGTGGTGTTGGTATGAGTGTTAGTGTGGTAGCATTTGTCGCTTTTGTTGTTGCAGTAATTCATGTTTAGTCTCACACTAACCCTGACCCAAAACACTTATAATCAAAAGCATTCCAGCCACGACCCTCCCGTCTTTTCAACGCTACCTTGCACGAAATTATCTTTCATTGTTCCAGATGGTAGAGGTTTGAGTTGAGGAAGATTTGGCTGTCATTATTGGCAGATCGAGCGACCAGGTAGATGGAGTTGGTAGAGTTGTAGTATGCCTAGCAGTAAAAGTACTAATAGTAGTGATGTTACCAGTAGGTAGCGCTGTTGGTGGTGGTAGTGGTGGTGGTGTCTAGACGAACAGCTGGGAAAGTAGTCAGGAGAAACTTGCTAAAATTCAATGACATTTAAAAGCTGCCAGGATTCCAAAGTCTCTCTTTTTCACTCCCCCCCTCTCTGTTTTTCTCTCGTTCCTTCACCGTCCCTCCACCCCACTTCTCTTTATTTGTGACATAGATTCCAATAGTTTATACCTCAAAAGGAATATACACACAAAGTACTTATATGCACACACACACACAATATATATATATAGATATAAACATATACACATAATACATACAAACACACACACATTATATATATACATATATATATATATATATATATATATTACATTGAATGTAAACACAAACGTACCGAGTGCATATAAAATCACGAGATATAAACACAACTTAGCGTATATCGATGAAATGTGAAGAGAAAATGGAAGAAATGATGGAGGCAAGAAATATAGCAGAGAAGCGAATTAGAAGTGAGTGAGAGTAGAACAGCAGCAGAGATAAAGAGTAACAGACGAAGAAAAATGGACTGAAGCCTGAAGTGTGACTACATACATGCATACAAACATACATCTATACATGTACGTACACACACACACACACACACACACACACACACACACATTAATGAAACAGAATTTTTATCTTCCGACTCGAGTTTCACGCCATTGTGATCTTCAGGCGAGAACAAGTGATGCAAAATTTAAGTCGTGAAATGAAAGTTCGGTTTTAGTAAAACTTTTACTCTACATGTATTGAGCACCCACCTCTCATCCAATCGACACTATCCAGCGTTCGTTATGCATGTGTGTGTGTTTGTTCATGTATATATATATATATATGTACGTATGTCTCTTCTATTTTTTTTATTACTATATATCTTCCACTGAGGAGTGAGTCAGTTTCCAACAAAGATACAAGACTCCATTATGTATGTATGTATGTATGTATGTATGTATGTATGCATGCATGCATACATGTATGAATGCATGTATAATTATTCACAAGGACAACGGAGTGAGAAAGTCGTTTAAAATTAATTTACAATTGTTTCTTCGATTTTGATCTCAAAAGTATTGCTATATTATTATATAATACATACTATAGATTCCTGAGGTATCGTTATACTGATATTTTAACCGAACGGCAACTCTGAAGAGTCGTGTATAAATCCATTTATATATATATATATATTATATATATCTATATATATAATACCGGAGTAAACACATAAATGTGAAACAAGGTGGAAAAAAGAGTACTCAAATACCAGTGGTAGAGTAATATGCTTTATTTTAAGCAGCAGAAAATTCAACAAAATCTGTTACTCTGAGTTTCTCGTTGCCGTTCATCAGACAGTTTTTGCTAGAATGGAACTTATATATCAATTCAATCTATACTCTTACAACGCTACGCAACACCTTTAAAAGAAATGGACTTGTTTGATTGGCCCTTTAGAAAAAACGGTCAATCTTCGAGCGATAAACAAAAAGGTCAAAAATATATGTATATATATATAAAAAAACTTATAAAAATTATAAAATCCGAGGAAAACCGAGGAAAAAACCTATTGCCGTTAATGAAGACAGTGCAAATTAATGCATAGAAATTAAACCTGTTATAAATACTGCAATACATATTTATATTAAAATCTACATATATATATCAACATACACAAAAGGATGCGCGTAAACGCCATACATACATATACAGACGTATGAATATGAATCTAAATATACACATAAAAGCATGTGTACATATATTCACGCAAACCGTCTCGCACGCAAGCTAAAATTCATCTATGTAGCAATTCTCATATACTGAGCAAGGAGGGGGAACGAAAGAAAGGGAAAGAGAGAAAAAGGAACGAAGGAGGGGTGGGGAAAAAACTTGTAACGATGTTATTGGCATCTATAGAGACCAGTATACATACACAAGTTTGAATGGATACATATACATACCGTCGTGTATATGTGTGCTTAAGCACAAGCATACTTTCACTTACACATACACAGATACGCATGCTTACAAATACATATGCTTTGCTATACACATACTTATATAAACATTCTAATTTTGACAACATTGCTTTTTTTAAAAAAACATTGCTTTTAAAAATGGGTGCATTAATAAAAATATATACGAAAGACATAAAATAAAATATAACATCCTATTTTGGGTCATTTATAAATAATCAAGGTAATATAAATAATCAAGGTAATCCTATGCAATACAATAACATGAAAACAAAGTTTGTAGGTTTTTCCTAATATATATGTAGAAACATAAGACTTTGCTATACGGATTAAGATCCGCGTAGCTTGGAAACAGAATCAAAATTCATCGTAGCGCTCAAGAGTCAAATCAAAATCAAAAATCAAAATACAAAATATATACTCTATCCATATGGTATATTTTATTCGACATTTTAATTTAAGCCGCGTGCCTACATAAGTTCATTAACTCACTTCTTTGATTCAAAGAATTATTGTCTTTGAATAATATGTGCATTTTTTCTAATAGGCAAAGTCTGCACTTGAAATTATATTTGTAAGCTCCATGCCTGTATGGTGCCGCCCTGTCCAGAATGCTCCATGTCACGTTGAAAGGTGGGGCTTCCTTTTCTTTTAGTTCCCAGACATATTTTGCTAGGCTGGTTTTCTTCCTATTCTCTGGGTATTAAAAGAATTTTTATGAGAATAAAATCTTGTTTTAAATGAATTTTCTGAAGCCCCTGTGTATGTCTTGTATTCCGATGAGCCTTCCACTTGCACCTTGGCTCTATAAACTACTCCTTTCACTAGACATTTCCCTTCTAACGGACAGGAGCTTTCGTTTTTGAAATTACATTTCTTAATGGTTCGGCACCATGTCTAATCTCAATTAGCTTCCTATTATGTTGGCTAATGTAAGAGGCGAAATTTCTGCAACAAGAATAGCTAACCTTCAGGGTTCTTCTATTAATATTCTGTAGAATTTATGACCCTGCTTAAAATGCTTAGAGACTAATCTCAAAAATTCCTTACCTATATTAGTCTTTACGGCCAAATTGAAAGCCGGGTTGAACCACAAAACTTTCCTGGTCCTAGTTCTTCGTGCAGCATTATTATTAGCATTAAGCTGGTTGAACTGGATCTTCTCCGAGAATCCACTATTCTTTAATGCGCTATCGTAATAATGTGCAGCGTTATGGAATGCTGCCTCGTCCGAAGAAATTGAAGATATTCTTCTACCTACATTGCTGACTAAGTTGCTAAGGATAACTGGTGGATGGTTCGAATCTTTGCTAATATACGATAGCTTTTCATTGGGCTTACGGAAAGGTTTAAATCTATCCGATCTTACATTAAAATTTACGTCTAAAAAATCTACACTATTCAGGTTAGCATCTATCGTAATCCGTAAGCCCATCCTTTGAAAGAAAGCTATAAGGTCCTTCCTAAGTCTATCTGATTCATGGCCGTTTAGATTATGCGTGGCTATAAGGCCGTCATCCCTATATAAACCTGCATCTATAAATGGGAATTCTATTTTTAGATTACGGAGAATAAAGGCTCCTATGAGCATACATAATTAATTCAGCCCCGTCGTATGCCCCCATCGGTACATCGAAAAGAGAATCCTCAGTCTTCTTATCCAGGTGGAATCCTCGAAAAAAAGAAGCGATTTCCTCGCATGCATAATAATTTAATTTCCGAGCTATCGATGTTGACGTACTGCTTGGCGAAGTCCATGCCCTTAGGAGCAACGTCCTAGATATTGACGGGTAAAAGTCAATAATGTCGAATTGTGTGAAACTACAATTATTCTTATAGCTAATACCTTTAAAACACTCTATAACTGACTTACTATTCTTCCAAATTCTCAAGTCTACTTCACTATCTAACTAACTAAAATACGGTCCAAATATTTTTGCTAATAATTCCTATCTCAGTTTTAGCCGGATTTATCAATCTACATTGGGTTTCTACTAAAATTGGCTTTATGGTCTTTCAGAGTAATAAAGCTGGTCGTGTGAAAGGTATTCAATCCTATCGCTAATCTTAAGATCGTTAGCTATTCCTCTTGCTTCTAAGTTCCCTCTTTGTATATATTCGTGTAGTCTTTTTTGTATGTGTCCGTGACACTATTCGAAATCAGGCGTTTATAAACTCCTTATCAAGTGCATATAAGTTCCTTGTCTTGTCAGAATTAACGAAGATCTTATTCGAGTCGTTAATCTCCTTAATTTTTTCTCTCATATTTGTCTGCAATTGGTTGGTATATTTGCGGAATTTAATTTTCCTAATAGCTCGAAAAGGTCTTTCTCGAGGCTTCTAATTCCGGAATCGGTGGCGGGTTTCTGGGAGATTTAAATCCATATTTTTTTCCTTCTATTTTCTGTTTATTATCAAAGAAGAAGGCTTTCCATCTCAGTCTAATTACTAATACTCTTCTTCGTTTTCTCTATAAGACCTTTGAGATATTGTTTCCGTGCAGGGATAGTATATTTTTCTGAGAAAAATCCAGCGGGTAAAGTTCCATCTTTTTCAGCTGTTTGTTCTTCCTACTTGTGCAGAGTCGCTCAAACTTTTACAAGGAGCGGGTTAGACCGGAGTAACACATAAATGTGAAACAAGGTGGAAAAAAGAGTACTCAATACCAGTGGTAGAGTAATATGCTTTATTTTAAGCAGCAGAAATTCAACAAAATCTGTTACTCTGAGTTTCTCGTTGCCGTTCATCAGACAGTTTTTGCTAGAATGGAACTTATATATCAATTCAATCTATACTCCTACAAACGCTACACCTTTATTCTCCATAATCTAAAAATAGAATTCCCATTTATAGATGCAGGTTTATATAGGGATGACGGCCTTATAGCCACGCATAATCTAAACGGCCATGAATCAGATAGACTTAGGAAGGACCTTATAGCTTTCTTTCAAAGGATGGGCTTACGGATTACGATAGATGCTAACCTGAATAGTGTAGATTTTTTAGACGTAAATTTTAATGTAAGATCGGATAGATTTAAACCTTCCCGTAAGCCCAATGAAAAGCTATCGTATATTAGCAAAGATTCGAACCATCCACCAGTTATCCTTAGCAACTTAGTCAGCAATGTAGGTAGAAGAATATCTTCAATTTCTTCGGACGAGGCAGCATTCCATAACGCTGCACCTTATTACGATAGCGCATTAAAGAATAGTGGATTCTCGGAGAAGATCCAGTTCAACCAGCTTAATGCTAATAATAATGCTGCACGAAGAACTAGGACCAGGAAAGTTTTGTGGTTCAACCCGGCTTTCAATTTGGCCGTAAAGACTAATATAGGTAAGGAATTTTTGAGATTAGTCTCTAAGCATTTTAAGCAGGGTCATAAATTCTACAGAATATTTAATAGAAGAACCCTGAAGGTTAGCTATTCTTGTTGCAGAAATTTCGCCTCTTACATTAGCCAACATAATAGGAAGCTAATTGAGATTAGACATGGTGCCGAGCCCATTAAGAAATGTAATTTCAAAAACGAAAGCTCCTGTCCGTTAGAAGGGAAATGTCTAGTGAAAGGAGTAGTTTATAGAGCCAAGGTGCAAGTGGAAGGCTCATCGGAATACAAGACATACACAGGGGCTTCAGAAAATTCATTTAAAACAAGATTTTATTCTCATAAAAATTCTTTTAATTACCCAGAGAATAGGAAGAAAACCAGCCTAGCAAAATATGTCTGGGAACTAAAAGAAAAGGAAGCCCCACCTTTCAACGTGACATGGAGCATTCTGGACAGGGCGGCACCATACAGGCATGGAGCTTACAAATATAATTTCAAGTGCAGACTTTGCCTATTAGAAAAAATGCACATATTATTCAAAGACAATAATTCTTTGAATCAAAGAAGTGAGTTAATGAACTTATGTAGGCACGCGGCTAAATTTAAAATGTCGAATATAAATATACCATATGGATAGAGTATATATTTTGTATTTTTGATTTTTGATTTTGATTTTGACTCTTGAGCGCTACGATGAATTTTGATTCTGTTTCCAAGCTACGCGGATCTTAATCCGTATAGCAAAGTCTTATGTTTCTACATATATATTAGGAAAAACCTACAAACTTTGTTTTCATGTTATTGTATTGCATAGGATTACCTTGATTATTTATATTACCTTGATTATTTATAAATGACCCAAAATAGGATGTTATATTTTATTTTATGTCTTTCGTATATATTTTTATTAATGCACCCATTTTTTAAAAGCAATGTTTTTTTTAAAAAAAGCAATGTTGTCAAAATTAGAATGTTTATATAAGTATGTGTATAGCAAAGCATATGTATTTGTAAGCATGCGTATCTGTGTATGTGTAAGTGAAAGTATGCTTGTGCTTAAGCACACATATACACGACGGTATGTATATGTATCCATTCAAACTTGTGTATGTATACTGGTCTCTATAGATGCCAATAACATCGTTACAAGTTTTTTCCCCACCCCTCCTTCGTTCCTTTTTCTCTCTTTCCCTTTCTTTCGTTCCCCCTCCTTGCTCAGTATATGAGAATTGCTACATAGATGAATTTTAGCTTGCGTGCGAGACGGTTTGCGTGAATATATGTACACATGCTTTTATGTGTATATTTAGATTCATATTCATACGTCTGTATATGTATGTATGGCGTTTACGCGCATCCTTTTGTGTATGTTGATATATATATGTAGATTTTAATATAAATATGTATTGCAGTATTTATAACAGGTTTAATTTCTATGCATTAATTTGCACTGTCTTCATTAACGGCAATAGGTTTTTTCCTCGGTTTTTTCCTCGGATTTTATAATTTTTATAAGTTTTTTTATATATATATACATATATTTTTTACCTTTTTGTTTATCGCTCGAAGATTGACCGTTTTTTCTAAAGGGCCAATCAAACAAGTCCATTTCTTTTTAAAGGTGTAGCGTTTGTAAGAGTATAGATTGAATTGATATATAAGTTCCATTCTAGCAAAAACTGTCTGATGAACGGCAACGAGAAACTCAGAGTAACAGATTTTGTTGAATTTTCTGCTGCTTAAAATAAAGTATATATATATATATATATATATATAGTAGAAATATGTTACGAAAAGAAAATATAAAATACACGTGGAAATGTAAGGGTAAAATATGAAAAATCAACGAAAATGCACATTGTAAAGACAAATATATACATTTAGATTGACTGAGGTAGTAATACGAGTCATAAAAGGTAGTAATACGAGTCATTATGAGATGATTATGAGATGAAAAAGTAAGAGAACAAAACGGACCATGGTTTACGCTCAGCTATTCATCGTTTGAACAACACCGGTTAATAATATATATATATATATATATATATATATATATGATCATATATATATATATATATATGTGTGTGTGTGTGTGTGTGCGTGCGTATGTGTGCGTAGAAGTAGATAGATAAATAGATAGCTAGATAAAGTAGTTAATAAATGTAAGTGTCCTGTAAGAATTTCTTTTAAATCCATATTTGATGCGCAATGCATAGGTAGAGACCAGCAGTGTCCCAACCTATTCATACATACACCCACCTTAACAACAACTTTCCTTTCGCACTCCCTTCCTCCTTAAATTGTCGTTCAAACAGCGCATTATGCTGCTCACCAACTAACCTTGTTTCACTTTGATCCAGTCTACTCTACTGAAAACGAGTATCAACTTCTGGTTGGTACTACATCTTGTAGGTAATCTTTCATGTAAGTACTCCTTCTCTCCCTGCGGCTGTCACATAATGGCTGGCCCTTTGATTCAAGGATTGGGTGGGGGTACGGAGGGATACTCTTACTCTTTTACTTGTTTCAGTCATTTGACTGCGGCCATGCCGGAGCACCGCCTTTAGTCGAGGAAATCGACCCCGGGACTTATTCTTTGTAAGCCCAGTACTTATTCTATCGGTCTCTTTTGCCGAATCGCTAAGTGACGGGGACGTAAGCACACCAGCATCGGTTGTCAAGCAATGCTAGGGGGAAAAACACACAAACACACATACACGCGCACATATATATATACATATATACGACGGGCTTCTTTCAGTTTCCGTCTACCAAATCCACTCACAAGGCTTTGGTCGGCCCGAGGCTATAGTAGAAGACACTTGCCCAAGGTGCCACACAGTGGGACTGAACCTGGAATCATGTGATTGGTAAACAAGCTACTTACCACACAGCCACTCCCGTGCCATATTTGCTCACGATGCAGGCAACAAGTGAAGGCATGCCATATACTATTGAGTCACACACAAATGGAAGGGATTAGATTTATTCCAGCTCTAAATTCCATATTCAGGTTCATCTAAAATAAATGGTCACCACTTCCTCTTTAAACTGGCAATAAATTTATCTTTCTATATATTTATCTACCTCAGTGCTTTTCAAACTTTTTGCTGGAGCGGAACCCCAATGAAGCATTCCACTGGCTCGAGGAACCCCTGTGCAATAATTTAATAGTCTTATGCACACATATCTGCACAGGAGAATTAAAAATTACTGCCGATTTTAGCAGTTTTGTAACTTCTTGCGGAACCCCTGGACTGTACTGGCGGAACCCTAAGGTTCCGCGGAACCCTGGTTGAAAACCACTGATCTACCTAACCATTAACATATGCGCATACTCAACACACACACACACTCACATGCATACACACACATAATTTAACGTATACTGTATTAAAATAATAGCTACTAATAGTTTGTTGCCATATATATATATATATATATATATATATATATATATATTATATATATATATATATAATATATATATATATATATATATATATATATATAAAGCAACTCCCTTTTCTAGACATCTTAATTAGAATAGTTAACAACCACATAGAAACAGACATCTTTTATAAACCCACAGATTCTAAACAATACATATTATTTAACTCCTGCCACCCCAAACACATAAAAATCAACATACCCTTTAACCTAGCAAAAAGAATCTGCACCATAGTTTCCGATACATACACTCGAGAACATAGACTCCTTGAACTTAGATCTACACTAACTAAAAGACATTACCCAATCTCATTAGTAAATGAAGGCATAAAAAGAGCTAAGGAAATAGATATACAAAGGTTAAGGAAAACTAGCCGAAATACTAAACAAGACTTAAAAATACTCTCGTACATCTCCACACATAACCCCAGAAACAACGAAGCTTTCAACATCATCACCCAAAACCTTCCCATCCTCATAGCAGACAAAACAATGAACGAAATTTTAAGCTCATATAAAATTATAAAAAGCAAAAAGCAACCGAAGTCACTGAAAAAAATATTAACCAGCGCTAGACTTTACCCACAAACAACTGAGCCAAAAGTGACAAAATGTGGACGTTCTAACTGTGAAACATGCCCTCACCTTCTGGAGGGTTCAGAATTCCAATTCAAACAAGGAGAAATATTTAAGATCAATTCAAATTTTACCTGCGCCTCAGCAAGGACGGCTGGATTGTAAAAACATTAATTCAAATGCCTATGTATTATGAGCGTGAGCGTTAGTTTTTTAACTACATAGCAATTACAATTAAAAAGCAACAAAATTATAATGTACAAAATAATTAAGTTGAATATACAACTATCGAAATATATTTCTATATATCTCAAATAATATTAATCCAAAGTCGTTTAGGTCGAAGATAATCTTTCGTTATTATAACATACAACAATAGTATATAATTAAGTACCAGGGTCTTACTTAATCTAGAAACTGTAATAAAACGTGTAAAAAAATATAAATGATAATTATATTGTTAATATATATTTTATATTTTATATATTTTATCTAGTTTCAGCTCACGAGCTGTGGCCATGCTGGGGCACCGCCATTCGGTGTTGCTACATGATTTTACTTCACGAATGCTTTTTAGCAATTGCCATTTGGTGCATGAGAGAGTTCGATGCAGCTGCCCTCATCTGCACCTCCTGCCGTGAGTTGGTACATCTGGGACACCTGACAGAAAGAGATCCAATTTTATTTTAAAGACATCTGCATCCACCCCATGCAGGTCTCCCAGGTCCTTCGGGAGGATATTGAAGAGCTGTGGACCTCTGAAGCCCAGGCTATCACAGTATCTTGTCCTACATCTTGATCCTACATCAGGACGGCTGGATCGTAAAAAAATTAATTCAAATGCCTATGTATTATGAGCGTGAGAACTCTTCTATTTATTTAAAGTGATTATTTTGTGACTTAATTATTTTGTCCGTTATAATTGTGTTGCTTTTTAATTGTAATTGCTATGTAGTTAAAAAATTTAACACTCACGCTCATAATACATAGGCATTTGAATTAATTTTTTTACAATCCAGCCGTCCTTTCACACGGAATTTCGTCTATCTTTAAGTCATTGGCTCTGATGAGACTTATATAAGTGAATTGAACCCATATTGGAGTACGGGATTCAAGCTTCTTCTCCTTATCTCCGCAAAGACATACATCATCTCGAAAGAGTCCAGAAGCTGGCTACCCGCATGGTTCTTGGTCTCAAGCATTTGTCTTATGAAGAAAGGCTGAAGACGCTCGACCTTTATTCTCTAGAAAAACGACGACGCCGTTGTGATCTCATTCTTGCTCACAACATCATAAGCGGAAAGTGTAACCTCTCGAAAGAGCTGTTCTTCACTCCTGTTCCAGAGCGTCGGCTGCGGGGTCACTCCGAAAAGCTCTATCTACGACGATTTCAAGTCAATCGAAGGAGAGGGGCTTTCTCCGTCCGGGTTGCGGATCCGTGGAATAAGCTGCCGGACGAGATAGTGAAGATGCCGACGACCGCTCGGTTCAAAGTCTCTCTCGACCAGAAATGGCCTGAACTCTTTGCATGAACACCCTCCCTGTACATAACTCCATGTCCCCCTACATGGCCTTGCTTTTTGCTTTTTGAGCCAAAAAATTAACTTAACTTAACTTATAAGTTATTGAATTGTCAATCGTATCTATTTAATTTATTGTTTGTCATTTGCATTAAACCCATATTTACTTGGTACTCCACTGGCGTACCAGTGAATTGGATGTTTTACACACATCTTTGAAGGAATTCTTTTCCTTAGTTTGTTTCTTTATACATGCGCGCGCATGCACACTCACCCACACCCACACCCATACGAGGTTGTGCTGAAAAGTTCGTGGCTTTAAGAATATCGTGAAAAGCCTGGCAGGAGGTCCGACCTGCCGAGTTCTTTTTACAGGGCTCAGAAAAACTGAAGGACTGCTGCAGTAAGTGTGTGAATCTGAGAGGGGATTATATTGAATAAAATCATAATTAACTGATCCTCCTGTTTTCTTTTACCCAAAGCCAGTAACTTTTCAGCACCTCCTTGTGTGTGTGTGTATGATTACATATATATATATATATATATATATATATATATATACTCTTTTACTTGTTTCAGACATTTGACTGCGGCCATGCTGGAGCACCGCCTTTTAGTCGAGCAACTCGACCCCGGGACTTATTCTTTTGTAAGCCCAGTACTTATTCTATCGGTCTCTTTTGCCAAACCGCTAAGTAATGGGGACATAAACACACCAGCATCGGTTGTCAAGCAATGCTATGGGGACAAACACAGGCACACAAACACACACACACACACACACATATATATATATATATATATATACGACAGGCTTCTTTCAGTTTCTGTCTACCAAATCCACTCACAAGGCTTTGGTCGGCCCGAGGCTATCGTAGAAGACACTTGCCCAAGGTGCCACGCAGTGGGACTGAACTCGGAACCATGTAACACAATTTATATGCGAATAAGCAGAGATAATCAAAATAGTTATATAAGTGGTGGCCACGTGTGTGTGGGTGTGTGTTTGTATGTGTGAAGGTGGCAGCTGTTGCAGTTGTGTGATAGTGGAGTAGTTCAGTGGTGTCAGAGTCGGTGGGGAGTGCATTGTGGTGTTGGTTGTGGGTGAGGAAGGGGGGGGGCAAACATGTCGGAAACTGTGTAACAGAATATTTAAATGTAACAAAGAATTTTTGGCACTCAGTGACTGGTACTAATGATGGTGGTGGTGTTGGTGGTGGTGGTGGTATTGGTGGTGGTGGTGTTGGTGATGGTGGTATTGGTGATGGTGGTGGTGGTGGTGTTGGTGGTGGTGGTATTGGTGATGGTGGTGGTGGTGGTGGTAATAGTAGTGGTGGTTGTTCTGAAGGAGGAGGCGGTGGTTGGTTGCGATGACGGTGGTGATGGAGGAGGTGGCGGCGGTTGTAGTGGTGGCGGCGGTAGTAGTGGTGGGAGTAGGTGGTTGTAGCGGTGGTGCGGTGGGAGATGAATGGTGGAGGAGGTGGGGTGGATGGAAGATGTTTAGTGTTTCGATCGTCGCCGAGTTATTAGTGAAGTCTAAGAGATATTTGTTGTGGAGGGGGGGGGCGTGTTGGCGAGTGGGGGGGGGTGAGGTTCTTGGCAGCAAAAGCAACAGTAGCAATATGAGTATTAATTGATTGTTGTGGTGCTGCTGCTGATGATGATAATGATGGTGATGACGATGATCACGACGACAGTGCTGCTGCTGCTGATGATGATGATCATGATGGAAGATGATGTTGCAGAGATTCCCGAACAGCATCAATAACGGGTTTCGATGCTACTTTCTCTCCCACTCACCGCCAACTTCCTTTCTACTTACACACCTATCTATTTATAACTTACCTTCTTACCTACAACACTTCCCATTAATCTACCCCGACACACCAATCTCTCTACCAACGACTCTATCTACCTCACCTACCTATAAGCCTATCTACCTACCTACCTATCTACCTACCTATCTATCTATCAATCTACCTGCCTAGCTAGTCATTACCTTACCCTCTTAGCTCCTTTCCATCAATCTACTAGAACTGTATCCAATTTCCTAATCGCCTGGGCCTCTTTTCCACTGACAGATGCCATGTGACGACCGCTTCTCCAACATTCCACCTTCCTTTTAGACATGCGCCACTTGGTGGTTGTCCCACTCTCCTGGTCTCTGTTAAACATAAGCCACCAGGTGGCTAGCCTACGGTCCTCCTTCCAATTAACTATGAATTCTACGGTTCACCTATTACCCCAAGGTCATATTTTTATCTACTAGTTAGTTAGTTAGTTAGTTAGTTAGTTAATTTTTTGGCTCAAAAAGCAAAAAGCAAGGCCATGTAGGGGGACATGGAGTTATGTACAGGGTGGTGTTCATGTAAAGAGTTCAGGCCATTTGTGGTCAAGGGAGACTTTGAACCGAGAGGTCGTCGGCATCTTCACTATCTCGCCCGGCAGCTTGTTCCACGGATCCGCAACCCGGACGGAGAAAGCTCCTCTCCTTCGATTGAGATGAAATCGTCGCAGATAGAGCTTTTCGGAGTGACCCCCGCAGCCGACGCTCTGGAGCAGGAGTGAAGAACAGCTCTTTCGAGAGGTTACACTTTCCGCTTATGATTTTGTGAGCAAGAATGAGATCACAACGGCGTCGTCGTTTTTCTAGAGAATAAAGGTCGAGTGTCTTCAGCCTTTCTATGGCCGGGTTCCAACCCAGGCCATAGCAACAAAGCCTACCCGCTACATTTCTCGGTCTATCACCACTGCCTAGAGGTCCTCCATACATTTCAGGCCAGGGCCTGCAATCAAGTTGTGTCAATGTTAGCGTGACATCGTTTTCCTCTTCTTACATCACCATGAAGTCGGTTCCACAAGACTAATTCTGATGCTTCCAGTTTAAGATGGCGTACGCGGTGACCAGATAGTCGAAGTCGTCTTTGCCTGATCTTGTTGCTATCTTTCGGAAGGTCTCCATAAAGGCATTCATTTGTTATATGTTGCTGCCATTTCACATTCAGAGTTATTCATAACATCCTTATGTAGCATCCATTCAGCCCATTTGAGAAGTCCTTTGTCAGTGTCCACCTTTCGCTGCCATATAATAAGCACTGATTTGATAGTCATAATGAAAAGTTTGATTTTGATTTGTCCGGGCAATTTGGAGTTCCGGGCCTTCTTTAGTTTGTGACAGGCTGCCAATGCTTGGGCCTTCCTGATCTTGTCTGCTTCCAAACTCCTCACCTAACCGCCTAAGTACTTGAAGTCTTCAGCATCATTCAGTTTGGAACTGCTCAAAGCAAACAGTTCAGCATCACTTGATTGGTTGAAAGTCATGTACTGCATTTTCTTGACATTTGTGTGCAGTCCTATCTTTGCAGCTGATGTTTCTACTCTGCTGAGCAGCTGGTGGGCTTGATCTATTTCATTAGATATGAGTGCTGTATCATCTGCGAATCCAGGTCTGTGATGGTTACCGCTGCTACACCCCTCGATCTTTGTCGACCTATGGTTAAACCAAGGTCTTCGCTACTGTTGTTTATAGCCTGCCACATTGCATAATCCAATACAATTGCTAACAGGTAAGGTCCAAGCGTATCTCCTTGTAACAGCCCAGCTAATATTTGAGAGAATTCCATTTCTCCGTCACATGACAACACGCGAGTTCTGGTCTTCTCGTAGGGCCTTGCAATGACAAGAACTTGTACTTCTGGAATGCCTTATGCTCGAAGGATCTCCAACATTTTGTATCGATGGATGCTGTCAAACGCTTTGCTGAAGTCCACGTAGGTTATAATGGCAGGTAGTTGTCTTGATTTAACTCATTCTATGATACACCTCGGGGCTAAGATCTGAGATGTTGTAGATCTCCCTGGTCTAAATCCATTTTGATTTGGTTTCAGATGGCTATCAAGCAGCGATTGAATCCTGTTGAGGATCATTCGATTGATGACTTTGAGTGAGATATTGGACAGTACAATTCCTCAGTCGTTAGTTTCATTGCCGAGGTTTCCTGACTATCGGATTGGTATCAAGTCAATCTGGGCTTTACTGGTTCTGCAACAGCTTATTCACAAAACATATTTCATTCAGATTTCACCTCTTCATAACTAAGCTGAATTCCACCAGGCCCAGAATCTTTTCCTTCCTTCAGTCTATTCTTGGCCTCGAGTCTCTCCTTGTAAGCAACGATTATAAAGAGATTCAACCTGTTTCAAAAATCTCACATAAAACCAGGACCATAAGCAAAGGCGGGACTAAGTTCATCTAAGAGAACAACTTGAATGTTTCAACCTGCTTACTTGTGATGCCCTCTTTGTAAGATCGCAGGTCAAGTGTTTCCGATGTTGAGTTCACAATGGTGATGTCATGAGTTCGATCCCTGGACCGTGTTACGAGTAGTTATCTTTGAGAAGGGAACTTAACTTTACGTGGCTTCAGTACACTCAGCAGAATATGAGTAGCAGCAGCAGCAGCAGGAGTAGTAGCATCATCATCAACAGTAGCAGTAGCTGTTTGGATTAAATTCGTGACGGACTGGCGCCCAGATTTTGAAGAGTTTTCAAAGTAGAGGTTGTGACAACCGGATGATTTTCCGCTCTAAAAACGTCCTTGTAACCCAGTGGTTCAAGTGGCTTTCACTTGATGACTCGGTCTGTTCATGGTCCCATGACAGTAACGGTTCTCCCTTCCTGTTAAAGTGTCGGTTAAGGCAGTGGTTTTCAACCAGGGTTCCGCAAGAAGTTACAAAACTGCTAGAATCGGCAGTAATTTTTAATTCTCCTGTGCAGATATGTGTGCATAAGACTATTAAATTATTGCACAGGGGTTCCTCGAGCCAGTGGAATGTTTCCTTGGGGTTCCGCTCCAGCGAAAAGGTTGAAAAGCACTGGGTTAAGGAAAGATGTACAGCTCATTGCTGTATGAGATTGGAGGGTTATTTAATAGACTTATGCTTTGTGAAGGAGAATGGGTGAAGCCTAGACCGGAAGATAGAACTATTAGCAATCGATCTTCAGATTGGGCCAAAGTAAAATCACCAACTTTTTTCTTTTAGCTACTGTAACTTTGCCGACTCTGCGACTTCCCCGACTCTTGACACAAATGCCACAGTTTTTCGGTGACAGGGCGGAATTTGAACTCAGACTGCATACAACCGGAACAAGTACCACGAGGTACCTCGTCTGCTGCCCTAACATTTCAGACAACCCACCGTCCTGGATTGGTACTTTATTTATCAACCCCAAAAGAGTGAACGGCAAAGCTGACCTCGGCAGGATTTGTATTTAGAACGTAGAGACTCGGAATAAACACTAAAAGGGATTCTGTTCAAGAATCCGACGCATTAACAGCCGTAACCATAACAACAAAGACAAGTGCGAGTAATAAACTAAGTTTCACAAGTTTGCTGTAGCTGGGCTGACAGGAGTCAGTACAACATGAATGGAAGCACTCCGTCGGTTACGACGACGAGGGTTCCGGTTGATCCGATCAACGGAACAGCCTGCTCGTGAAATTAACGTGTAAGTGGCTGAGCACTCCACAGACACGTGTACCCTTAACGTAGTTCTCGGGGATATTCAGCGTGACACAGAGAGTGACAAGGCCGGCCCTTTGAAATACAGGTACAACAGAAACAGGAAGTAAAGTGAGAGAAAGTTGTGGTGAAAGAGTACAGCAGGGATCACCACCATCCCTGCCGGAGCCTCGTGGAGCTTTAGGTGTTTTCGCTCAATAAACACTCACAACGCCCGGTCTGGGAATCGAAACCGCGATCCTATGACCGCGAGTCCGCTGCCCTAAGCACTGGGCCATTGCGCCTCCACAGTCAGTACAACAATACCACCCCTCTCCCCCATCGCCAGGTTAGATAGCAACAGTTGTGTAAAGTTAATTACTTAGAATCGCTTGATTAGTTACACTGGGAATGTTAGCATTGATCACCACCACATCATCATCATCCTCCACCTGCGTTCCACAGCCGTCAAAGGAAGCTGACTTCTTGACAATACTTTAGGCTAATAGTCTCCAAGGTAGAACAGAAATAGGCGTCATCCTTTAAAGACATACATCATCTCGAAAGAGTCCAGAAGCTGGCTACCCGCATGGTTCTTGGTCTCAAGCATTTGTCTTATGAAGAAAGGCTGAAGACGCTCGACCTTTATCCTCTCGAAAAACGACGACGCCGTGGTGATCTCATTCTCGCTCACAACATCATAAGCGGAAAGTGTAACCTCTCGAAAGAGCTGTTCTTCACTCCTGCTCCGGAGCGTGGGCTGCGGGGTTACTCCGAAAA